>NC_091950.1:343109922-343423579 GCF_031021105.1 Erythrolamprus reginae | reverse complement strand
AACAGGCCGCTGACCGCAAGCGGTTGACTTCCCCGAATCCTCCATATCGGGAAGGCCGTTACCGCACTAGTGGCAGCGCCGCCACGGAACGAGCGTTCCCCAATCGGCGGGATCCATACTTGGCCTGGCCAAACCCTGTACTCCAGAACCCACCTGACTAAGGCAATGAAATGGAAGGCACAAAATGACCAGGCAGCCTGCGACAAGGCCCAGGCCAGCCTTCCCACATCTTCACAATGCGGAAGTCACCATACATCAACAAACCCACCCCCGCCTTAGACAAAAGGCGAGGCCAGCCAACCTGGACCTCCAAGTCCTAACTGAAAGGCCACGCTGCCTGAGCTGGACACAATATGGCCAGGTACACAACTGGGGCAGGCCAGCTATAGGGGTAACCGGTATCCTGCCTGAAATCCCCGAACTCTTCACCAGCCTGCCGCTAAGCCCCCCAGAGTGCCAGGCACCACCGAGAGGGCCGCAGCCCAGCAGACCTCTACTCTCCACCGCCCAGGAGCCCATTCAGGCTCCAAAGGTGGTCGGGAAAAGCCTCTGGCGACGCACGTGCCCACGGGGCCAGGGACCGAAACCTGGACAACTGACCACAGGACAAGGCATCAGCAACCCCGTTATCTAACCCAGGGACATGCTTGGCCAAAAACAATGTGTTCAGGGACAAGGACCTGTGCACAAAATGGCGGACAAGCCGCATGACCCTGTCACTCTTAGAGGACAGGGCGTTCACAACATGGACAACCGCTAAGTTGTCACACCAAAAATGCACCGTCTTGTCCCTAAACTGCTCCCCCCAAAGCTCTAGGGCCACTATCAAGGGGAAGAGCTCCAAAAAAGTCAAATCCTTAACCAATGAAGAGGCACTCCATTCCGGAGGCCAAGCCGACCAGCACCACTGGTCACCTTACACTACCCCAAAACCACAAGTCCCCGCAGCATCGGAGCAAAGCTGCAACTCAGCTTCCAAAAGAAGCTCGTGCCTCCAAAAAGACAGCCCATTAAAGTGGTCTAAAAACTCCCGCCACACGCAGAGGTCAGCCCTGACCCCTGCACACAAGCGGGTACGATGATGGGGCAAACGAAGCCCCTTCATTGCAGTATATAACCTCCTAGAAAAGGCCCTGCCCGGCACCACAACCCGGCAGGCAAAATTAAGTATCCCAGCTAGTTCCTGGAGCTGCCGAAGAGTGACCTTCCTGCAGCCCAGAACCGTATCAAGCTTATCCCTGATTTTAGTCAATTTATCCAGGGGCAATCTAGAAGATTGCTCCTCCGAGTCCAATTCAATACCGAGGAAGGTAATCTTGGTGGCGGGGCCTTCGGTCTTCTCAGGGGCTAAAGGCACCCCCAACTGAGCGCAAAGGGCTCCGAAGTCCCGCATTAGAGCAAAGCATTGCTCAGAACACGCAGGCCCCGCCACCAAGAAATCATCAAGGTAGTGAATGACCGAACCCAGACCACTGCGCCTCCTGAGCGCCCACTCCAAAAGGTGCTAAAGCTCTCAAAAAGAGAGCATGAAACAGAGCAACCCATGGGTAAAGCTCTGTCCACATAAAAGCCACCTTCGAAATGGAAGCCCAACAGCTCAAAATCGTCTGGGTGTATGGGGAGGAGCCGGAATGCTGACTTAATGTCGCATTTACCCATAAGGGCTCCAACCCCACACTTCCTAACCATGGCCATGGCCGCATCAAAGGATGTGTACCGGACTGAACAAAGCTCGTCAGGAATGTAATCATTCACTGAGTCCCCTTTAGGAAAAGACAAGTGGTGAATCAACCTAAATTCACCGCTCGCCTTTTTGGGGACCACCCCCAATGGGGATACTCTAAGATTCGGGAAGGGCGGCTCCGGGAAAGGCCCCAGGACCCTGCCCTCGGCCACCTCCTTCCGAATCTTATCCCTAACAATGTCTTCGTGTCCCACAACCGACCTAAGGTTGTCGGACATGAAGGCTTGCCTATCCCCCACGTAAGGGATTCTAAATCCCTCGGAAAAACCTAGCAAGAGAGCAACCGCTCTCGAGAGAGGGTGGTAGTCAATCAACCAACCCTCAAGTGCTTTTAAATCAATTGGGCTGGGCCCCTTTCCCCCCAGTAGGTGGGGGAGGTTTTGCTGGACCCACACCCTTCTTTTCCGCCCCCATTTTGGGGCGGGGGCACACGGAGGAGGCATGGTTCCCCCCACAATTCCCGCATGCATGTTTGTATCTGCAAAAGGGACGAAAACACGCCCCCTTTGCAGCAAACTCATGACACGCAGGGGAGGCTCCCTTCCCCACTCCCCCCACAGTCGCCTTGGCTGGTGTGGAAGCCGCGGGCTCCTCCTCCATGAAATGACCACTGTCGGTCCTGTCGCACCCTTCCTTGCCGGACATATACGTGGCCTGAAACCTTAGGTCCGGCACCACCATATCCCAGGGCAGGGAGGGGTCGTGGGCTATACGCATCCTAAAACCCTTGTCATAATGTCGCCAGATAGTACCTCTATACTCAAAATTAGCCCTAGCAATTAGGTCAATATATTTGAGTAGGGAAGCGGCCCTAGCCGGCTGCCTTTGAATTACAACGGATGCGTAAGTCAGGAAAGCGTACAGCCATGAGCTGAAACACTTGGTGACTTTGGTCTTCTTCGGCTTTTCCCCGGGCACTACATCCTTGTCCTGCTTAGGGACCTCTCTGTTTAATAGGGAGAAGAGGTCCACATACTCCCCCCACCAAATCGCCTCCTTCACCGACGGGTGGAGGTGGTACCCCAAGGGAGTGGCTGGTAGCCCACATGGAATGGCCCCAGCCTTGATGCTGGCGAACGGGTCCCATACGGTGGAGGCCCCCATTCCCAACACACCCAGACCCCGGTGGGTACACTAAAGGGGGGGAAGCATAATAGTGGGCACTGGAGGGGACCAACCCCCTGGCCCAGTCGCCCCGGGCCCCAATGAAAAAGCCACCCCGGGGAGAGGCGCCACCGCTGGTGGAGCCGGCGGGGACCACACCTGACCGCATGTGCCTGAAGGGGACCCAAAAAAACTAGCGCCACTCCCCAAACCAGGCGGGTTAAACCCCGGACCCTGCAAGGGGAGGAGCGATGTGGAGGACAAGTGTGGTGCAGCCTCACCTGTCCCGTACGGGGTTGAAGACACCCACGGGGGGCCCATCCTGGTGGGGCCCTGCAGCGCCGCCATCTGCCCCGACTGGGCCATCTGCCCGGTCTGGGCCATCTGCCCGGTCTGGGCCATCTGCCCGGTCTGGGCCATCTGCCTGGCCTGGGCTGCCTCTTCTTCCGGATCTCTTCCCCAGGCCGCCGATGTAGTCATGGGGGGCCCGCCTGGCCCCGATCCGGACCGCCAACGCTCCAACTCATCCAGCCTCTCCAGGACCCTGGTCCAAGAAAGAGAGGGAGAAACCTCGAGGTGAGGGGCTGTGGGCAAAAACCCCACTACCCCCTCTGGTGGGACCACCCCAGGGGGCCCCTCCATGCTAGCCCGAGCCCGGGCAGAAGGCCTCAGAGCCCTCCTAGGCCGCACTGCTGGTTGGGCCGGAGGAGCCCGAGCTTGCCTCTTCTTTGGGGCCATACCCTTAGAGTTATTTCCTATTAACCGGTTATGCTACCCCAACCAAAGAGCCTTTGCTGGGAAGCAAGGCTGACACCAAATACTCAGGCCTTACCAGGGGAGGCCCCTCAGTAGGCCAATCCCTCCAGTGGTGGCAGCAAAGCCTCACTGCCCACCCCTTTATTAAGGGCCCGGAAAGGAAATAGCCCACCCTGGGAATGCCCCTATGTAGAGCAGCCAAGTACCCCCCCTAGGAGGGAAGCACCAGGCCGTGCCACCCAATGTGCACCCCCCACAACCCCCCGAACCCGGGGGAAACCGGAGGCAGAGCCCAGCCGATGCCGGCTCCGCAAGTAAAGAAACGGCTCCCGCCACTGAAATCGCTCCAAAGGGCACAATTATGAGCAAGGCCTTCTCGCCGGACACCGAGCAAGCCACAAAATGGCGGCCATGACACGAGGCCACCCCAAAATGGCTGCCACGAGCAGAACTCAGCCGAGTGTCTGCTCAGGACAAATGGTCCGGGCGAAAAGGCTGAGCCCGGGCCTACACGCCCTTAAATAGGGCCAGCAAGCCCCGCCCGGACCAATCAGCAGTCAGGCCATGTTGGCCTGACTCTCGGGCGAAGTCTCGCCTCGCGAGACTTCGACCGAGCACCAAGATGGCGGCCGCCAGGAGTCCGGTGTCTTCCCGGCCCTCCAGCAAACACTGCCAGCGGGTAAGTCCGCCGGCGCTAATTTCTGAAGAAATATTAAGTTTCTTCATGGAATGGAAATAATGACCTGATTTTTTAAAAATAATTTTATTAGTCTAAGCTTTTTTGGAGGAAACTGAGGAGACCCAAATTCCTTTCAAAACATCAACCATCCCTTACTCCAGTTTAGCTCACTGTTATGATCAAGTGAGTTGCAACTTCAGTGTGTATTAGCATATGCTCTCAAAGATGTCACTGATAAAAAGTTTAAAATATTTCTGACAATACTGAAGAAGTATCAAGTATCAACTTTTCTCCCCTCTTATGTTAGGGAGAATTTGGATTAGGGTAAGAAATAAAGAAAAATAAGGAAGTCTATTGTAAATGACATGGGTTTCATCTGCTAAGGATTATGGAAAAGAGTGGAAGAATGATTATTTTTTCATGATACATAGGCAAACCTTCATATCCTATTAAATTGGCTCAGCAATTGGATTTGGTTGTTTTTTAAAAAAAGATTTTCATTCACATGTAATATGTTTTGCTTGACATTTTCTCCATCTGTCTATAAGTCATGTGAAATTCTAAAATAGATGCGTGGAAGTTTTGTAGAACTTTGAGAGTTCTCATTTATCTGCCTCATTTGGAACATTTTCTGGTCATTTTTGTTAATCTGTTTAGAATCATTTACCCACATAATTTTGACTGCTGAGTCAGAAATAGCAGATTCTGATCAATGTCATTGCATAACCCTCATTAAGGCACTGAAAAAAGAAACAAAGGTGTAACATTTTAGAGTCCGTCTTGTTTTAGGAATAAAATTGAGGTCCAAAAAGGAAAAAAAATGTTGGATTCATTAAAATTTAGATTATCTCACATTATGGCAAGTCTCTTATAATTGTCCTTCAAATCAATCTTGGGATCACCGAGTTTTCTCAGCAATATTTCCAGAAGTGGCTTGCCAAGGATCTTCTTTACAACCTGTATTTTCCATTTTCCAATTTAGGGCTGATAGAAATGATTGGCCAAAGTTAGCTTTTGTGCCTAAGGAAGAACCAGAATTGCAGTCTCCCTGCTCCTGGTCCAGCTTGCACCAAATACTGGCTCTCGTGGCAACTGTGATCTGATTTACAAGCAAGCGATGCAAAGACATGGATACATTTCTGTTAAATTTTTAAGTGGATGGGAGGATGGTAGTGATGGCATGAATGAATGGGACTATTTTAGTAATTATTGGAATGAATGGAATACTGTGAATGAAAATGAATGGGAGGGGAGTGATAGATGGAATGGAGTGGGTGGGAGGGATTATAATATGTATGGAATGAATGAATATGACATGAATGGAATTTTTGGCACACCTGACACTGGAGGGGCAGGAGGGGAGGGGACACTTATCTCTGGGGTGGCAGAGGGTCAAAATATCCCAGTCTTGCTGGGGAGAGGCAGGTATGGCGGAAGCCATGGAGCTAGCCGTTCCAGGGGAAGGAGGAATCGCTGCTTAGTAGCGATCCCTTCTTCAGGCTCCATGAGCTTAACTCAAAGCACTGGTGATGAGTGTAATTCTGGCCCTGGGCTCAAGTTGTTGCTACTCAATGCCAGGTCGGTGGTAAATAAAGCTCTCCTCATCCGGGATCTGATCCTGGATGAGGAGGCCGACCTGGCTTGTGTGACCGAAACCTGGCTGGGCCCGGAGGGAGGAGTTCCTCTCTCTGAAATTTGCCCAGCTGGGTTTCGGGTATGGCACCAACCTCGACCCCAGGGAAGGGGGGGAGGAGTGGCTATTATAGCCAGGGAGAGTCTTGGCCTGCGTAGGCTCATTGCTCCAGAGGTTGCGGGTTGCGAGTCCCTCCTGGTGAAGTTGGACTTAGGGGTTCAGGTGGGCTTGTTACTCACGTACCTGCCTCCCAGCTGCGTGTCAACAGCCCTGCCTGTGCTGCTCGAGGAGGTGGCCGGGCTGGCGGTGGAGTTCCCCGGACTTATCGTCCTGGGGGACTTCAATCTGCCGTCGCTCGGCGGTTCCTCTGGACTGGCACAGGAGTTCATGGCCACCATGACAGCCATGGACCTGACTCAAGTAGTTCAGGGTCCGACTCACGAGGGTGGGCACGCACCCGATATGATATTCCTCTCTGAGCAACTGAGTAATGATCTGAGATTAAGGGGCTTAGAAGTGCTGCCTTTGTCGTGGTCAGATCATTTCCTACTGCGGCTTAACTTCCTGGCTCCAATCCTTCCCCGCAGGGAGGCGGAACCAATTAGGAGGTTCCGCCCCAGACGCCTGATGGATCCAGAAGGCTTCCAGATGGCGCTTGGGGTTATTCCAGATACACTTGTCCACAGTTCGGCAGAGTCTCTTGCTGAGGCCTGGAACAAGGCTGCAGGGGAGGCTCTTGACCGGATTGCACCATTGCGACCTCTCCGCGGCACTAGACCCCGTAGAGCTCCATGGTTCAACGAGGAGCTCCGGGTGTTGAAGCGCCAGAAGAGACGTCTGGAGAAGCGATGGAGGAAGAGTAAGTCCGAATCCGATCGAACACTTGTAAGAGCTCATATTAAGACTTACAAAGTGGCGCTCAAGGCGGCAAGATGCGCGTATCATGCCGCCTTGATTGCATCAGCGGAATCCCGCCCGGCCGCTCTGTTTAGGGTAACCCGCTCCCTTCTTAATCAGAGGGGAGTTGGGGAGCCCTTGCAGAGTAGTGCCGAGGATTTTAACACGTTTTTCGCTGATAAAATCGCCCGGATCCGAGCAGACCTCGACTCCAATTGTGAAACAGAGTCGACTGACAATGAGTCAGTCGAGGTGACTGGGGCTAAACGTCTTTGTCCATCTGTCTGGGAGGAGTTTGACTTGGTGACACCTGATGAAGTGGACAAGGCCATTGGAGCTGTGAGTTCCGCCACCTGTTTACTGGATCCGTGTCCCTCTTGGCTGGTTTCGGCCAGTCGAGGGGTGACACGGAGCTGGGTCCAGGAGATTGTCAACGCCTCCTTGGGGAGGGGGTCCTTTCCGCCACTTTATAAGGAGGCGGTTGTGCGCCCCCTCCTCAAGAAGCCTTCCCTGGACCCAGCCGTGCTTAATAACTACCGTCCAGTCTCCAACCTTCCCTTCATGGGGAAGGTTGTCGAGAAGGTGGTGGCACTTCAACTCCAGCGGTCCTTGGATGAAGCCGATTATCTAGGTCCTCAGCAGTCTGGATTCAGGCCCGGCTACAGCACGGAAACTGCTTTGGTCGCGTTGATGGATGATCTCTGGCGGGCCCGGGACAGGGGCTTGTCCTCTGTCCTGGTGCTCCTTGACCTCTCAGCGGCTTTCGATACCATCGACCATGGTATCCTTCTGCGCCGACTGGAGGGGTTGGGAGTGGGAGGCACTGTTCTTCAGTGGTTCTCCTCCTACCTCTCCGGTCGGTCGCAGTCGGTGTTAGTGGGGGGTCAGAGGTCGACCCCGAGGTTTCTCCCTTGTGGGGTGCCTCAGGGATCGGTCCTCTCCCCCCTGCTATTTAATATCTACATGAAACCGCTGGGTGAGATCATCCAAGGGCATGGGGTGAGGTATCATCAATATGCCGATGATACCCAGTTGTACATCTCCACCCCATGTCCAGTCAACGAAGCAGTGGAAGTGATGTGCCGGTGCCTGGAGGCTGTTGGGGCCTGGATGGGTGTCAACAAACTCAAACTCAACCCAGACAAGACGGAGTGGCTGTGGGTCTTGCCTCCCAAGGACAATTCTATCTGTCCGTCCATTACCCTGGGGGGGGAATTATTGACCCCCTCAGAGAGGGTCCGCAACTTGGGCGTCCTCCTCGATCCACAGCTCACATTAGAAAAACACCTTTCAGCTGTGGCGAGGGGGGCGTTTGCCCAGGTTCGCCTGGTGCGCCAGTTGCGGCCCTATTTGGACCGGGAGTCATTGCTCACAGTCACTCATGCCCTCATCACCTCGAGGCTCGACTACTGTAACGCTCTCTACATGGGGCTACCTTTGAAAAGTGTTCGGAAACTTCAGATCGTGCAGAATGCAGCTGTGAGAGCAATTATGGGCTTCTCCAAGTATGCCCATATCACTCCAACACTCCGCAGTCTGCATTGGCTGCCGATCAGTTTCCGGTCACAATTCAAAGTGTTGGTTATGACCTATAAAGCCCTTCATGGCACCGGACCAGAATATCTTCGGGACCGCCTCCTGCCGCACGAATCCCAGCGACCGGTTAGGTCCCACAGAGTTGGCCTTCTCCGGGTCCCGTCGACTAAACAATGTCGTCTGGCGGGACCCAGGGGAAGAGCCTTCTCTGTGGGGGCCCCGACCCTCTGGAACCAGCTCCCCCTGAGATTAGGATTGCCCCCACCCTCCCTGCCTTTCGTAAACTCCTTAAGACCCACCTTTGCCGTCAGGCATGGGGGAACTAAAACACCTCCCCCTTGCCCATGTTGTTTTGTTGATTGATTGACTGTGTGCCTGTTTTTTATATATACTGTTTTTTATGAGATTATTAATTTCAATTGGAACTGGATGGGTGGGCATTGGATTTGGTATTGTGTACTGTACTGTTTTTTATTATTGTTGTGAGCCGCCCCGAGTTTGCGGAGAGGGGCGGCATATAAATCCAATAAACCTAACCTAACCTAACCTAAATTACATTATAAACCAAATTGAGCTAATTCACACACACACACACACACACTCCATATTGAAAAATTGGAATCTCAGACAACTATATATGGTTGGAGAATAGAAAAGCAAGTAGGAATTTAAGAAAAAATGAAAGTCAAGAAATTGTGTCTTCTTGCTATAACCCCCTTAATAGGGCTGTGTTTTCTTCTTGGAAGGAAGAACAACAGAAAACAGAACCACCAGCTTAGATGTCATTTGAGCCTCACTAAGCAATCCACGTAATTTACCAACTGGTCATGCAAGTCAGAGGTGAGTTGAAACAGGTTCTGATCAGTTCTGAAGAATTGGTAGCAGAAATTTTGAGTAGTTCAGAGAATCGGTAAATACCACCTCTGACTGGCCTTGCCCCCATCTATTCTCTGCTTCCTGAGTCCCAGCTGATGGGGAGGAAATGGTGATTTGGCAGTATCTTTCCCCTGAAGTGAGCTGGGAATGGAGATTTTACAGTATCCTTCCCCTGCCATGCCCATCAAGTCATGCCCACGGAACCGGTAGTGAAAAAGTTGGATCCCATAACTGAGATGCAAGTACATTGAAACACAAGAAAGGAGTTTTGTTCTCATATGGTGCCCTCCTTCTTCTCTTCATCTGAGCCTTGGTGGTGCAGTGGTTAAAGTGCAGTACTGCAAGCTGCTTCTGCTGACTGCTGGCTGCAGTTCACCAGTTCAAATCTCACCAGGCTCAAGGTTGACTCAGCCTTCCATCTTTCCGAGGTGGGTAAAATGAGGAGCCAGATTGTTAGGGATGATATGCTGACTCTGCAAACCACTTAGAGAGGGCTGTAGAACACTGTGAAGCGGTATATAAGTCTGTTCTGCCCCTTTGTTACACAGGTTGCAAATGCTCACAACACCTTTCTTTGATAACTTTATTCATAACAGTTTTTGTCCATATTATCAAACAATCATTTCATTTCCAGCTAAGTCCATTAGTTCTTGACAACTCTGCATTCCAATCTCAGTTCTAATTTAATGATTCCAGGAGGCGCCAAAGGCTAAATCATTACTGACCCAGATAGATAAAATTCCATATTTATTTTATTTATTATTATTATTTGGATTTGTATGCCGCCCCTCTCCGAAGACTCGGGGCAGCTCACAACAAGTGTAAAACAAATCATAAATAATCCAATTAATTAAAATATTTAAAGATTTAAAAAAAAACCCATATACTAACAGACACACACACAAGCATACCATGTATAAATTAAACGTGCCCAGGGGGAGATGTTTAGTTTCCCCATGCCTGACGGCAAAGGTGGGTTTTGAGGAGTTTACGGAAGGCAGGAAGAGTAGGGGCAGTTCTGATCTCCGGGGGGAGTTGGTTCCAGAGAGTCGGTGCCACCACAGAGAAGGCTCTCCCCCTGGGGCCCGCCAACCGACATTGTTTAGTTGACGGGACCCGGAGGAGGCCCACTCTGTGAGACCTAATCGGTCGCTGGGATTCGTGCGGCAGAAGGCGGTCTCGGAGATATTCTGGTCCGATGCCATGAAGGGCTTTAAAGGTCATAACCAACACTTTGAATTGTGACCAGAAACTGATAGGCAGCCAATGCAGACTGCGGAGTGATGATGAAACATGGGCATGCCTGGGTAAGCCCATGACTGCTCTTGCAGCTGCATTCTGCACGATCTGAAGTTTCCGAACACTTTTCAACGGTAGCCCCATGTAGAGAGCATTACAGTAGTTGAACCTTGAGGTGATGAGGGCATGAGTGACTGTGAGCAATGAGTCCCGGTCCAGATAGGGCCGCAACTGGTGCACCAGGCGAACCTGGGCAAACGCCCCCCTCGCCACAGCTGAGAGATGGTTTTCTAATGTGAGCTGTGGATCGAGGAGGACGCCCAAGTTGCGGACCCTCTCTGAGGGGGTCAGTAATCCCCCCCCAGGGTAATGGACGGACAGATGGAATTGTCCTTGGGAGGCAAAACCCACAGCCACTTCGTCTTATCCGGGTTGAGCTTGAGTCTGTTGACACCCATCCAGGCCCCAATAGCCTCCAGGCACCGGCACATCACTTCCACCGCTTCGTTGACTGGGCATGGGGTGGAGATGTAAAGCTGGGTATCATTGGCATATTGATGATACCTCACCCCATGTCCTTGGATGATCTCACCCAGCGGTTTCATGTAGATGTTAAATAGCAAGGGGGAGAGGACCGACCCCTGAGGCACTCCACAAGGGAGAGACCTCGGAGCCTACCTCTGACCCCCCACTAACACCGACTGCGACCGGCCAGAGAGGTAGGAGGAGAACCACTGAAGCACAGTGCCTCCCACCCCCAACCCCTCCAACCGGTGCAGAAGGATACCATGGTCGATGGTATCGAAAGCCGCTGAGAGATCGAGGAGCACCAGGACAGAGGATAAACCCCTGTCCCGGGCCCGCCAGAGATCATCCATCAATGCGACCAAAGCGGTTTCCATGCTATAACCGGGCCTGAAACCCGACTGCTGGGGACCTAGATAATCGGCTTCTTCCAAGGACCGCTGGAGCTGGAGTTCCACCACCTTCTCGACAACCTTCCCCATAAAGGGAAGGTTGGAGACTGGACGATAGTTGTTAAGTACGGCTGGGTCCAGGGAAGGCTTCTTGAGGAGGGGGCGCACAAGCGCTTCTTTATAGAGTGATGGAAAAACTCCCCTCCCCAAGGAAGCATTGGTAATCTCCTGGGCCCAGCTCCGTGTCACCTCCCTGCTGGCCGAGACCAACCAGGAGGGACACGGATCCAGTAGACAGGTGGCGGAACTCACAGCTCCAATGGCCATATACATCACGAACTCTGACAGCTTCCCCAAAAGTTTGGATAACTTACATCTTCATAGGTAAAAGTTCTTTCATAGCTAGAAGCCGTGATTTATGAGAAACTTCATCAGAGCACCCTGGAAGAAACAGCCTCTATAAGAATAGTTGCACTCCACAAAGGATTTACCCAGACTCCTATTCTTTATATAGCTCTAGTGATGAATCAGCCACTCTAGACTACACATAGTACAGAATCACTTACTTTCCCCATACAACTGCTTCTGTCTGCTCTTGAATCTTCTAAATCTAGGATCTAACAGTGGCTCATTTTCCATAAGGTCTCCCTCCTCCTCCTCTGACTCAGAAATAGCCTGCATTAACACCTCTTCACCCTAGTCTACCTCCCTTTCACTTTCCGACTCAGCTGGCAAGGCCATGGGGCCAATGCATCCAGATGGCCCTGGTTTTTCCTCGTCATCCGATATTATCAAAATTGATCTAGGCTCACTCACAACAAAGTCTAAATGCTATTGCTAGTGCTAGTGCTATCTGTTTTTCCTTCCGTATCATCCTTCCTTTTCAACTGCAAACCAGGGTATCTGTATTTTATCATCATGTAAGCAACTCAGGGAATCTTTCAGCTAGAAACATGGGGCACAAATGCTTAAAATATATGATTCCCTTTCATACTGAAATTGTTTTACTGTTCTTGATATCCGTACTTTCAACTTGCATTGCTGATTCTAAAATGCAATCTAAAACTTAACTTACAGTAAAAGGCATGGAGGATGGCGAACTATAAGCTCCGTCCTGTCTTGGATCTGTTCTTCTACCATCCTTATATTCCGGGGTGGGGGGAGATCTGTAAAACTGGGACTATCTTTGATCCATGTTTTGCTCCTATAATGGAACCTGAAACACATCATAACTCTCTCTCATACAGAGAATGTCCATGGGCATAAAATCTCCTGTTTTAGATGCTTGCTATGAATACAGAAATGATAACAAAACTAGGGGTGGGCAAGGGCAGCACTGATGTCTCATTCTTATTTTGCAACCTTGCATCTTTGTAATTTTGTCTTGAAATGCCTGAAGGAAGTTACTGTGTATTCCTGTCCATATTTCTGTCCCTATCTCTACTTACATACTTTGCACACAAATAATAATTGAACAAGCCCACCCTGAAAATATATCTTTGGGTTTATTTGGACTTGCTTTTATTTTGCTGCATTCTTAGGAGAAGATGAGGCAATTGAAAATAATGGAAAAGAACAAAGCAAACATTTTCTACATATTTGTGGGAGGACTATAGCAGAAAATGGCATCTTGCACAACACTCAGGCTAGCTGAAACTGCTCCACTGAATGCTATGAGACATACTTTTTCCATTCCCATTATTCGTATTATGCTCAAAGCAAAGCCATTCATGGACTGGAAATGAAAACAACAGACACAAAGGCCTTGCAAATGACTTTTTTACACTAATGCATTGTATCATTTGCAGGCACAATTGTAGAAAGCACACGCTAATTCTTAAGTAAGCACATTATTACCTTCCAATAAAATTGAGCACAGCTTTTGGAATCCCAACTTCATAACTTTTCCTAGGATAGAGAATGAGTGTAGGCAACTGCCTTTAATATCTGGTTTTTGTAGAGTTTTACAATATTACCAATAACTTTAATGAGCAAAAATCTCTCAGATGTAGAGATTTGCCCCCAATATAAGGTGAAGAAAGTAAATATGGTTTGTTGTCCTTTTCAAATGTCAATGGAGTTTAGTAGTTATTAAAAGACTTTATAAAGACAGATGTTGCTTGATTTCATTCAGTTGTCACCATCTGTGCACTAGAGTCTCCTTTGGAGTCTCCTTTAAAACTTGCAAATTAGCTGTGGCAGGAATTTTATACCGACCCTCTCCTCCCACCCTTGCAACCCAGGTGGCTGCAATCAAGTTGGTACAAGTCAAGAAAGGCTGTTAAGTTAAATCTGCAAGGTGCAGAGGAAGCAGGATCCTCCAGAAAATGTAAGGTTAAACAAAACCCAAGACTGATAAAAAGAATTCCAATTAGATCTTCTGGTTATCCAGGATTATAATTTAATAGCTGGCCTACTTATGAGTTTGGCTCATGAGCAGGCCAACTATTGTCTGGTAAAAATAGACTGGAGGGAAAGAAGATGGTTTTGGGAACAGGCAGAGTTATCCCAAATCTATGTAAAATATCCCAATTTTGGAAGGGGTAAGGCAGAACAGAGAAAGAAGGTGAGGTGTTGAGAACCTGCAAAGTAGGGAGCCCCCATCTGCTGGAAGGAAAATTACTCATTAGTAGAAAGAGAGAGAGAGATCCAAGCATCTCTTGTACCTTCTTCTTGTCATCATGGCGATTAAACACATTAGCTTAGCACCCTCTATCTCTGGGAAACAGCTGCTTCCTTCGCAATATATGCAGACCAGTTAAATTGCTTCTTCAGAACACATTAAGTATCTTCTATAAAACAAACATAGTACTTTGAGATAGCAAAATTACTATCTCATTTTCCCAGCTTGTTCCTGAAACTGTTTGAAAAACACATCATTTCTCTTGATTTTTTTGTGTATATTTGACTTTTTTTTAAAAAAAATTGCTAAACAGTCCTTTATTCTCATTCCTTTATCACAATAATAGATTCCAAAGTGATGTACACAAATAAAATAAGTAATAACACTACCAGAAATCACCATAATGATCAAACTATTCTAAAGAGCAAAACCAGAACCTGATTTGTTCCCATCATGGTATAAGCAAATTGAAGAATTCATACGAATGGAAATATTTTATACTGGAAGATAAAAGAATGGAATCTTGGTGTTGATGTCTTGGGGTGAATTGGGGGCATTGATAATCCACCATAAAAATTCCCCCGTCATGTGGAGAATTTTCATATATGGTCTCAATGTACAGGAAATATATTATGCTTAAGCTAATTACGCCTAATATAGTTATGGTGTTTAATAGACATCTATCAACAAGGCTGAAGAGATAAAAGGAAAAAGAGGATAGGATATGCGGATGTGTGTAATATCTTTTTTTAAAAAAAAATCAAGTTTCCATGGAAGGTCTTAGCAGGCAGCAACCCTTAACTACTGTACGCTTGGTTGAACAGAAACACAAATTCCTACATAGGAAATCCAGGCTGCAGGCTAGATAGGTGTGTGTGTGTGTGTGTGTGTGTGTGTGTGTGTGTGTGTGTAAGAAGGAGGGGGGAGAGAAAAAGGGGGAAGGAGGGAGAAAGAGGGAAGAAGAGACAAAGACATGCATATATTCATTTATAAGCCTGATAAATCTATGGTGCTTTCATCATTACTATCATTTGATATTTTCTATTGCTGTAATTGAATGCCTAGAAGCAAGTCTGTGCACTTAAGTAACCTACCCAAATCAAAGGCAACTTTCAAGAGATAAATTATTTGCAGATTGATTAATATGCTTTTCTTTTCCCCTTATCTGAGTGTTTAAATGCATTAGGTGCATCTATTTGGAGAGGGCCATTTTATATTTATCAGCCCCTTATTTGCAAAACACAAGAAATCAGGTAGAGGGGTGTCAAGTGGCGAGGAAATTAGGAGATTCAGGCAGTTCAAATGAGTGTAAAGATTTATTCCAAGTTTAAACTCTCTACAAGAATCTGACCCAAGAGACAGCCCAGGGAAATGAGCAGGAATTAAGAAAGCGTTCAAGGTGGCTGGACTTAGATTTCTTGTGGTCAGGTAGGGACTCATGACTGATGATGTCTTTGATCAACCTGGTCATCTCCTAGAAGGAGATTGGTAGCCTTATTAATCATCTATACTTTTTGGATGGACAAACTGGATAGTTCAGCTTTTTTGATTTCAATATTTTTCTTTATGAGTACTTGTCACTTTTAAAAAATTCTAAATTTCCACCCATTCCCACCCATTTCCATTCTCTAAATTACCACCCATTCCCATTAATAATGGCAATTATGATTCCCATTTCCATTACTGTCAGAATTTCAATAAACAATTACTGAGATTTCCAAACAACAGATCTGTCAAGCAACAGAGACTAAATACTGGAATATATTTGATTTGGTGAAGCGTGATTTGTGGGGGGGGGGGGGGGTCTTTAATGATATATTTGGTTCATTCACTTCTACAGTATTTAAATAAACAGCACAACAGCTATAAATATATTACTGAAGATTATACAGCAGGGCTCACAGCTCAATTCTCCCCTGATATTTCAGATTTCAACTCATATTAGCCTCAGTAAACATGGCCAATTGGAAATGATTTTGAGAGTCATAGCCCTAAACATCTGAAAAGCAATGGGGTTGTCTTCCAAGGTTCAAATAAAAAGAATTTAATAAGTTCAGATCTTTGGTCTATATAGTTAGCCTAGTTTAAAATCTGTTGCTCTGTACATTTTCTGGTGGGGTACTGCTTCCATCAATCTCTGGAGATACCAGGTATTTAATTAAATATTTGTTAAATTTATATCCCAATTTCCCTCTAGGATCTCAGAACATCATACTTAACACTTTCTCCTTCTATTTTTAACTACAACTGCAAACAATTTTCTACTGAATGTGATAATCGGTCTATGTGCCTTCCATAACTGAGGATGGACTTGAATCAAATAGACCTGACGCAGCTCAGAAGATTACAGACAAATATGTTAGTATAGTTTGCCCATAAGGGGGGAATTTAATAGATAAAAGAACTTATGAATGGAAACTTAGTTAAATAAGAAGAAGTCAAAATTCTGTTGCATTTTAACTTTTTTACTTCTGTACTGTACTGTCAGCTCAGGAAGCTCAAACTGCCCAAGGAGCTGCTGATATAGTTCTACAGAGGAATCATTGAGTCTGTCATCTGCACCTCTATAACTGTCTGGTTTGGTGCTGCAATCCAACAGGACCGACACAGACTTCAGAGGATAATCAGAACTGCAGAAAAAACAATTGCTGCCAACCTGCCTTTCATTGAGGACCTGTATACTGCACGAGTCAAAAAGAGGGCGGGGAAAATATTTACTGACCCCCTCACATCCTGGACACAAATTGTTTCAACTCCTGCCCTCAAAATGTCGCTACAGAGCACTGCACACCAAGACAACTAGACACAAGAACAATTTTTTTCTGAACGCCATCACTCTACTAAACAAATAATTCCCTCAACAATGTCAGACTTTCTACTAAATCTGCACTTCTATTCTACTAGTTTTTCTCATCATTCCTATCATCCATTTCCTCCCATGTTGACTGTAACTTGTTGCTTATATCCTAAGATTTTTATTAATATTGCTTCTTCATTGCTTATTGACCCCTATGACAATCATTAAGTGTCGTACCACATGATTCTTGACAAATGTATATTTTATTTTATGTACGCTGAGAGCATATGCACCAAGACAAATTCCTTGTGTGTCCAATCACACTTGGCCAATAAAATTCTATTCTATTCTATTCTATAATATCCTCTCAACTTCATTTCCCCATTGCTGTCTTCTCATTTCCCTCATCTTAAATTTCATTATTTCCTTCAATGTAGGAGATTACAAGGCCAGATCTTCCATAGGAGATAAACAGCTTCTCAAATGATCTACTTTAGCAGTTCTCAAACTGCTAGAAAGTCCCTGAGACTCTTTTAGGAGATTTTCAAATCAAATCAAATCAAAAACAAACAAACAAGATAATTTCTCCATTTTAATCTCTAATACAGTAACACACAAAGCTCTTTAGGGTCCACAAATATCTTTTTATGAATGTAAAATGAGGATAAAACATTTACATTTGAGAAATGTAAAACACTGGTTTACATCAACATTCCAATTGCAGAAACTCAATGAAGATTTTAAGAGAAGACTAGGGAATATGAAGAGGCAAGAAGAAACTCTAAGAATAGTTTCTAGGTTGGAAGAATCTGGTTTGAGATTGTTGAGAACTTTAAAAACTTTTTTTTTAAATGTCTGGAATGGCTTTCATCTCATGGCACACAAAGCTTTGCGATAAAGTGCACTAGCTGTAAGCTTCTCACACAAATCAGACTATCGTTAATATAAGATTACACAGCATTTTATGATAGCCAACTTCATAGGAATGTTATTTAAGTGTGTACAAAGGAAATGATGGTAAAATAAAAAATAATAATTCCTATGGAGTAGCAGTGTCCTTGAACTTCTCATTGTTTGGGGAGATAGTGACCAAAAACAGTGTATTATCTTTGTGTTATTGCTTAAAAAGAATCCTGCAAGAATTGTCCAAGTTCTTGATTTGTTAAAAGGAAAAAAAACTAGACTAATTAAAAGCAATGGTACTATTAAGAATTTGCACTGTAGCATTCTGTTCATGCCCTCAATTTGTTTCTTTGTTATGCTTGGCACAATATTTTTATTTATATCTCATCAGAAAGGATTCTGGAAGCTGTAAATACATAGCAATATTGTAGGACTTATGTTATTGTCACTTGCTTTGACACTACAGGGAAATATCATGATAAAGCAAGATGACATTTTATTTGCAGGAAAAGACGCTCTTATCTCTACAAAAGATAAGGAGAAAAGCCCTTATATATACAATACTTCCTAACTCACATTGTCTCCGCAACATGAAGTGGAAAGTTGGCACAGATTTAAGGAAAAAAAAGGAGAAGAGCGACAATTTTCATTTTTGGGATAATAAGCATTAAAAATAAACCTAAAGCAGAGCTTAAAGTTCCATGTTAATTTGTGAATCTAAAAATAATTTTCAAGGAAGGAAGATCTCTAAGAGTTTAATGGAACTATTTCAGAATAACAGATTAACAGAATTGGAAGGGACCTTGGAGGTCTTCTAGTCCAAACCCCTGCTCAAGAAGGAAACTCTATACCATTTCAGATAAATGATTGCCCAGTGTCTTCTAAAAATCATCCAGTGTTAGAGTACTTACAACTTCTAGAGGCAGTCGTTCCACTGATTAATTATTATTTTTGTCAGGAAATTTCTGCCTAGTTCTAGGCTGGTTCTCTCCTTAATTAGTTTCAATTGATTGCTTGTTGTCCTGCCTTTAGGTGATTTTCAAAATAGATTGACCCCCCTCTCTTCTTTACGGGAGCCCATTGGAACATTGCTATCATATCATCCCTAGTTCTTCTTTCATTAAACTAGACATACTCAATTCCTGCAACCATCCTTCATAGGTCTTTCGAGAGTCACAACTTCTTTTTCACTCATCTAACAATGATGGTATGTGTGGAAAGATCTTCACTGTTCTTTATACCCTGGCAAGCCCTGAATACTTTTCTATCTATTATATTGTTGTTGTTTAGATGATTTATTATATTATTTTACTCAGGACTGTTTTGATTCAATGTTTTTAGCTGACATCATGTATTTCCTAGTTTTTTGTGCTGCTCAAAGACCACTGGAGTTGGGTAGCCAATATATTTAAATAAGTAAATACATATGAGCCTTGGTGGCACAATGGTTAGAGTGCAGTACTGCAAGCTGCTTCTGCTGGCTGCTGGCTGTAATTCATCAGTTCAAATCTCACCAGGCTCAAGATTGACTCAGCTTTCCATCCTTCCGAGGTGGGTAAAATGAGGACCCAGATTGTTGGGGGTGATATGCTGACTCTGTAAACCACTTAGAGAGGGCTGTAAAGCATTTTGAAGTGGTATATAAGTCTAACTGCTATTGCTATATGTACATCCAAACCTCTACCCAGCCTGAAGCTTCAGTAAGAGTAGTCCCTAAATAAAAGGAAGTCTTACTGATCTGTTTAGGGTAACTTAAAATTGGAATGGGACCCAAAATGTAGAAGGAGTTATGCTCTTCTAACTCTCTTTGATTACAAACTAATAGCTCCCCTTCTCATTGTAACATCATATAATAATAAAAACAATTCAGAGTGAAGGTAATCCTCTCTCCCAATTGGAATAAGAGTAAGATAATAAGATGTTATCCATATATCAGAACATATTTCTATATTGATAAATCTCGATTTATTTTGAGATTGTACGTTGACCTCTATTACCTTAAACTTAAAAAGGAAAGACAAATGTTGAATACTTTCTCTGATGATGGAAAGGGTGGAATTGTCTTGACTCAATGTTAACAGTGTAAATAGCTGAATGTTAAAATATAGCCTCATTATGTTAAATGTCAATGTTAAAATATAGCCTCCCCGCCCACAAAATATTATGTTAAATGTCAATGTTAAAATATAGCCTCCCCGCCCACAAAAAAAGTTATAGATCACACAAAATTAGGGGGGAAATCACTAGTAATGTAGTAATCACTAGGAGCTTAAGTGAAGAGTGGTTTATTAAAAGTTTACATTAGTTATAAACAATATTCAAGGGAAGGATATAAGAGGAGGACGAGGAGCAGGAGGAAATACTTTTCCCTTACTCTGCATTAATCTCACAACATTGTTGAAGTTTAATTAGCAAGATGTTATTGGGAGATCATTACACTTCCAATTCAACAACTAATTAATTTGAACTGTTATTCCCCAGAAAAAGGCAGTGGTGGGTTCTGAGCAATGGTTCCAAATCAGATGTTGAAGAGGAAATTAGGCAGTCTGCAAACAGTCTGCAGGAATAAAATATTAAGAGAAGGCCTTCACATATATCCTAAAAAGCTGCTCTGAAAACACAATAGGTCAATATTTGATGGAGCCTATGCTGACAATAAACAAGAGATGAATCTTTGGTTACTGGAAATGATGCATAAACTATTGGATGGATTATACTATTGGATAGGGAAATATAATTGGAAAGCTTACAGTAGTTTTAAATATTTTAACCTGCAAATTTCTTTAACCCAGTCCAAGCATAAGACAACTTTCCTATCTCCAAACGAAAAGTTTATGGCTCCTGACAGCTAGAGGGAAACTGAATCAGTAAAGTGGACTGTTTTATTCTGTAAGTGTCAAAATGATAAAGGCACTTAATAAAATTTTGTAACATTCTTTATTGACTTTAATTCTGCTCTTTTCTGATAGAGGAATCATCAATTTTCAGCCATCCTGATTAGAAATATTTTCTGAGGTTAAAATTAGACCTTTTCCCAGATTGCATCTATTTCTCTTGTATGCGACATTGGAGTTCTCCTTAACTTTAAAGTAATACAAAGATGGAAATAAAAAGACATGAATTACAGTTAATACATCTGAAGGACATGAGATAAAGGAGGGGGAAATTTGCATTGACCTGAATTTTATCACATACATAACTCAGGTAAATGCTTTTTAAATTGAATATTGTGCTGACTGGAGTTCTTGTACCTCTTCTGAATTTTGATATTAATTGGATTTCTTATTAACATTTGCAATAATAGAAAACATTAAAGGCAATGATTAAAGTGCACTTTCCCACAAATATTTTGAGCTTAAATAATATTTTGGAGATAAGAACATTCTTTTAATTTCCCATTTTCACCAGTCATTTGATACTCGGTTGTAACATCCTGGTTATGAAAGGATCAGACATCCATAATATATTTCCATGTGATATGGTTACAATTTTTTTGGTTTCATCATTTTAGAACCTATAATAGCTGTAGTGTTTTCCAGTATCAACATAATACTCATTCATTTGAAATTTATCCTTTCTATTAAAGGAAAGATAAGAGAGGAGAAGAGGAGAGGAGAAAGGAGAGGAGAGGATATTTTTTAAAATATTGTAATGGGCAAACCTTTGCACAAAACTCCCTCTCTTGTGAATCCCATATTGCACTATCCCTATTATCTATAATGACAATGAGAATAGGCAAGTATCTGGTATTAATTAAAAAGTTTCAACCTATGGTATATACAGTGAAATTATACAGTGCTTCCAATTTGGTTTCAAGATGTTTCAGAGTTCATGGGAATATAAATGTAGTCCTTAATGCAACTCTTTAAAACAGCCACCACATCTTTTCTCAGGATCACATGACAGCTATGAGATCGCAAGGAAAACACTACTGTTTGAAGACCTTCAGACAGATATCTGTTGTGCTCTTGACCATTCTTTATGGGAAGCACTGGACAGCTACAATATTCAGATATTTTCAGAACACAAATAATATATTTTATTGTTTCAGAAATAGCGCCGGCGGACTTACCCGCCAGCAGCCTTTTGCAGGAGGGTCGGGGGAGACTTCGGACTCCCCATGGCGGCCGCCATGTTGATTTTCGGCCGAAATCTCGCGAGACGAGATTTTGGCCGAAAACTCAGGTCTACGTGGCCTGACATGCTGCAGAAGCCGGGCGGGGCTTGCTGGCCCTATATAAGGGCCTGCAGGCCCTGGGCCAAGCCTCTTCGCCCGGACTTCTGCAAGCTGAGCAGACACCCACCCGCCCTCCCTATTTTGCAGTGTGCTACTTTGGGTCGCCCCTAGGGGGGCCGAATGGGAATTTTTTGCTGCTTCGCCCTTTAGGCCAAGCCGTTTTTTCGCCCATTCCACACTGGGGAGATGGATGTGCGGTTAGGGGGTGCTTGCACCTTTTTAGGCTGATTGGCTTACCTTTGGTCATTTGGGTAGGCAGGTTAGGGGCGGAAATCTGGGTGGTGGTTTAGCAACTGCGCGTTCTCCCTTGGGCATCTTTGGGGATGATTGACAGGTTCTCTCCAAGCTCATGGTGGGGGGCTACCTGAGCAGTTGGGGGGAACCTGTCTTTGGGTCCCGCACATTGAAGTCCCCGGGTAGGGGTCAGCCGGCGGGACACCCCTCATGCAAATGCATGGCAGGGTCTCAGGTGAGGGAGAGGTCCCTCACCTGGACTAGCATCGAGCTACGCCCATAGTTGCCCAGGAATGTTTATTGCTACGTCATTTCCGCCCGGAAGTGTTTGTTTGACCCTGCAGGTCCATTGTTTGGGTCATAGTTGAACATGTTGATTTATGCTAATTTATGCTAATTTAATTAAATAAATTATGCTAATTTATTATTAATAAAAATGACCCAGTTTAAATCCAGCTCTGGTGTCCGTGTCATTACTCCGTCTCTTCTGCAACAGTACAGTGCCTGAATAGGATTGCCACCACTTTGCAGAATAGAATAGAATAGAATAGAATTTTTTAATTGGTCAAGTGTGATTGGATACACAAGGCATTTGTCTTAGTGCATATGCTCTCAGTGTACATATCTATCATTGGCGTGTACAAAATGTGCTGCAGCTTGCATGACAGAGGCTATTTATCCTGCTGAAGAAGAGCAAAGGACCAGCTTAACTGTGTAATTTGGCTTGAAAGAGTTGCATCACATGAAGTTTCAGTGAATCTTTTGGCTTTCAGGAAATGAGTCACCTTTTTGTACTGTCGTTTGCTTTTCTTGGGCTTTAATTTATTTTATTTATTTATTTATTTTATTATTTAGATTTGTATGCCGCCCCTCTCCGCGGACTCGGGGCAGCTCACAGCAAAATATAACAATCGTAACAAATCCAAATAAATTTAAAATATTTTTAAAAGTTTTTTAAAAGAACCCCATTTACTAACAAGCACACACACAAACATACCATGCATAAAGTGTACATGCCCGGGGGAGGTGTTTCAATTCCCCCATGCCTGGCGGCAAAGGTGGGTTTTAAGGAGTTTACGGAAGGCAGGGAGAGTAGGGGCAGTTCTAATCTCTGGGGGGAGTTGGTTCCAGAGAGTCGGGGCCACCACAGAGAAGGCTCTTCCCCTGGGGCCCACCAACCGACATTGTTTAGTTGACGGGACCCGGCTTCTGGTCCAATGCCATGAAGGGCTTTAAAGGTCATAACCAACACTTTGAATTGTGACCGGAAATTGATCGGCAGCCAATGCAGACTGCGGAGTGATGGCGAAACATGGGCATACCTAGGTAAGCCCATGACTGCTCTCGCAGCTGCGTTCTGCACGATCTGAAGTTTCCGAACACTTTTCAAAGGTAGCCCCATGTAGAGAGCATTACAGTAGTCGAACCTCGAGGTGATGAGGGCATGAGTGACTGTGAGCAATGAGTCCAGGTCCAGATAGGGCCGCAACTGGTGCACCAGGTGAACCTGGGCAAACGCCCCCCTCACCACAGCTGATGGTTCTCTAATGTGAGCTGTGGATCAAGGAGGACGCCGAAGTTGCGGACCCTCTCCGAGGGGGTCAATAATTCCCCCCCCAGGGTAATGGACAGACAGATGGAATTGTCCTTGGGAGGCAAAATCCACAGCCACTCCGTCTTATCAGGGTTGAGTTTGAGTCTGTTGACACCCATCCAGGCCCCAACAGCCTCCAGACACTGGCACATCACTTCCACTGCTTCGTTGACTGGACATGGGGTGGAGATGTAAAGCTGGGTATCATCGGAGTACTGATGATACCTCACCCCATGCCCTTGGATTAATGTAGCAGGTCATCTGATTCCATTAACCTCATTGTCCAAAATCCAAGGGTACACCTAACAGGAAGAAAGTAGTGACTCTGCCTGTTGCTACTACAATATTCACAGGGCCACAAGTGCCTCCATTCATGAGTACCAGTGGTGGGTTCCTACCAGTGTGGTGGCAGACTCCATTCCACTAGTGGCCACCAGATTGCACTTTTTGCACTCTGTTACCATCTTCACAGGTCTCTTGGCTGGCACCATCTTTTAAAATAATTTTTGCACCTTTTTTTGCTTCCTGTGCATGCACAAAAACAAAATCTCATGAGAGGATGCTTGCAGGTATGAGATTTTTGGCAAATTTTTGCTTTCACGTCTAGCTCTGCTTGAGTCCAGTTCACTATGCCAGCTTTGTATCTAATGACAGGTATGGCCCAAGTATTTATAGCCTTGATAGTGTTGCCACCATTCAGTTTACTCTTCAAAAATTTTATGGTCTTCTGGATGTACTCTTTGCTGATCACAGTTTTCACATGGCCATGCTTGATATTATCCAGTTGCAAGATGTCCAAGTATCTGTAGGCTTCTGGCTGGTGGCACTTGATGGTTTGACCATTTGGCATTTCAATGCCCTCACTTTCAGTGATTTCCCCCTTTTTCAGTGCCACTGTGGCACATTTATCCAGGCCAAACCCCATGCTGATGTCAATGCTGAAGATTCGCACAGTGTTGGTTATTATTATTAGTATCATCATCATCATCATCATCATCATCATCATTACTGTTATTATGATTCCTATTTTCCTATTTGTGCACATGGGAATAACAGATATGCTTCTTGCAGATTAGGCCACTGTAGTGTATTCTGTCTGTGCTGCCTTTGAGAGCAGCTCACAAACAGCATATAATGATCACTCCCCAGACTGATAAGGATTCAGGAGATAATGATAAAAACAAGGTCCCTTCAAGTTCCTTTATCGGTTAAGAGTCTTGTCAGTTTGCTGGTTCACAGAGGGGCAATAAAAAAAAAGAAAACATGGAAAGATTTCAGCCTGATGTGCTCTATTGATTGTAGGTGGGGAATAGTTCATTTGTTGGAATTTTTATAACCCCATCTCTTTCTTAATACGTACATGAAAATGATGCTTGAAAAAGGAATAATGGGGCTTGGAAAAGGCACCATGAGAATGGCACTTGGAAAGGAATATGGTGTTTGGGTACTATTATATGGGGCAGAAGTTCTCATGTTCACCAGATCCTCAGTAGTTTTACATACTTACCCACTAGAGTAAAGTTGCTATAGGACTAACTTCCTCCTGAAAATGGCATAGATGTTTGAACCCCATTTGGGGGTTTAATTATGGTCGTAAGTTAGGACTACCTATATGTCCTAACTTACGACCACAATTGAAACCCAAATTTGTGTTGCTAAGTGAGACAGTTGTTAAATGAGTTTTGCCCGATTGTATGATCTTTTTTGCCATAGTTGTTAAATGAATCACTGCAATCGTTAAGTTAATAACATGAGATGTGAAGTGGATCTGTCTTCCTCGTTGACTTTGCTTGTCAGAAGTTTGCAAAAGGGATCACTGAACCCCCTGACGCTGCAACTGTCATAAATACATGCCATTTGCCAAACATCTGCATTTTGATCATGTGACCGTGGGGATATTATAATGGTCATAAGTGTATAAACCAGTCATAAGTCAAATGCTGACTAAACAAACTATTATAAATTAAGAACTACCTGTAGTCCTTCACTGATGTTGTCATAGGTAATTTTCAGCCAGATTCTCGTGGTGCTATATATAGATGCCATTGCAAAAATGTCATTAACAACTGTCATCAGTTGAAGAATAGATTTTAGAAACATAGAAACATAGAAGTCTGACGGCAGAAAAAGACCTCATGGTCCATCTAGTCTGCCCTTATACTATTTTCTGTATTTTATCTTAGGATGGATATATGTTTATCCCAGGCATGTTTAAATTCAGTTACTGTGGATTTATCTACCATGTCTGCTGGAAGTTTGTTCCAAGGATCTATTACTCTTTCAGTAAAATAATATTTTCTCATGTTGCTTTTGATCTTTCCCCCAACTAACTTCAGATTGTGTCCCCTTGTTCTTGTGTTCACTTTCCTATTAAAAACACTTCCCTCCTGAACCTTATTTAACCCTTTAATATATTTAAATGTTTCGATCATGTCCCCCCTTTTCCTTCTGTCCTCCAGACTATACAGATTGAGTTCATTAAGTCTTTCCTGATACGTTTTATGCTTAAGACCTTCCACCATTCTTGTAGCCTGTCTTTGGACCCATTCAATTTTGTCAATATCTTTTTGTAGGTGAGGTCTCCAGAACTGAACACAGTATTCCAAATGTGGTCTCACCAGCATTCTATATAGCGGGATCCTAATCTCCCTCTTCCTGCTTGTTATACCTCTAGCTATGCAGCCAAGCATCCTACTTGCTTTCCCTACCGCCTGACTGCACTGTTCACCCATTTTGAGACTGTCAGAAATCATTACCCCTAAATCCTTTTCTTTTGAAGTATTTGCTAACACAGAACTGCCAATACAATACTCAGATTGAGGATTCCTTTTCCCCAAGTGCATTATTTTACATTTGGAAACATTAAACTGCAGTTTCCATTGCTTTGACCATTTATCTAGTAAAGCTAAATCATTTACCATATTACAGACCCCTCCAGGAATATCAACCATATTGCACACTTTAGAGTCATCGGCAAATAGGCAAACTTTCCCTACCAAACCTTCCCCTATGTCACTCACAAACATATTAAAAAGAATAGGACCCAGAACAGACCCTTCACTAATTTATCTATCAGCTCTTTATGTGGAACCATATCAAAGGCTTTGCTGAAGTCCAGGTAGGCAATATCCACGGCACCACCTTCATCCAACACCTTTGTGACATAGTCAAAGAAATCAATGAGATTAGTCTGACATGATTTGCCTTCAGTAAAGCCATGCTGATTTGGGTCCAATAAGTTATTGTTTTTTAGGTGCTGATTTATCCTCTTTTTGAGTAGAGTCTCCATCATTTTAACTACAACTGATGTCAAGCTAACTGGCCTGTAGTTACCAGCTTCTTCTCTACTGCCCTTCTTGTGAATAGGCACAACACTGGCCATTCTCCAATCCTCAGGAACTTCTCCTGTTAACAAGGATTGGTTAAACAAATCAGTCAGGGGGGTAGTAATGACAGATCTGAGTTCTTTAAGAACTCTGGGGTGGATGCCATCTGGACCCATTGCCTTATTTATCTTTAATCGTTCAAGTTCTTCTAAGACATCGGCTTCTAAGATCACTGGAGCTGAATCCGTACAGCTGGAAGCAATGCTATATCCTTCTATAGTATTATTTTGTACGGTGTCTTTTGAGAAAACTGAACAGAAGTAGCTATTGAAATGGTCAGCGATCTCCTTCTTCCCACTAATGCATGTATTATTCCCGGTACTAAGTTTCGTGATGCCGCAGTTTTTCTTCTTCTTATCACTAATATATCTGAAGAAGGTTTTATCCCCCTTCTTTACAGATTAGGCAATTTCTTCCTCTTTTGAGGCTTTAGCAGCATATATTATCTGTTTCGCCTCCTTCTGTCTCATTTTATACACCTCCCTATCAGCTATACTTCCAGACTTTTTATACCTCCTATAGGCAGCCTTTTTTTCATTGACTATAGCCCTTACATCATTGCTAAACCATAGCGGTTTCTTCTTCCTTTTACCTTTAGTTATTTGTCTTACATACAGTCCAGTGGCTTTTAAGATGGCCTTTTTTAATACAGTCCACTGGGTGCTCGCTCCTGCCATTTTATCCCTCCCCTTTAATTCATTTTCTAAATATTCCCCCATTGCATTAAAATTTGTTTTTCTGAAATCCAATGCTTTGGTTGCATTATAGGATTGCTCACAATTAGTTTTTACATCAAACCACAAACATAGATGGTCACTGCATCCTAAATTTTCTCCCACCTTGACATCTGATACCCAATTCCCATTCGTAAAAACTAAATCTAGAATATTCTCCCCTCTAGTTGGTGTCTTAACCAGCTGTGCCAGAGCTGCTCCTGTAAAGGCCTCTACTATATTCTTACTTTTGCATGTAAGGGCACTGGGGATATTCCAGTCAACATCAGGCATGTTGAAATCACCCATAACCACAATATCTCCCTTTACTGCCATTTGGGTAATTTCATCCACCATCTTGTTGTCATATTCCTCGGATTGCCCTGGAGGCCTATAGATCACCCCAATTCTAATGACAGAACCTTCTTTATTTTGCATGCAAATCCAGAGAGTCTCTAGATATTGACATGTATTGTGAATTAGTGTTGTTTTTAGACTTTCTTTAATATAAATGGCTACTCCACCTCCCCTTCTCTCTATTCTATCCTTCCTATACAGTGTATATCCTGGTATGGATATTTCCCATTCATTAGAATCCTTAAACCATGTCTCAGTTATGGCAACCAGGTCCAAATTATCTCTATATATTATGGCCATTAATTCACAGAGCTAGTGATTTTGCTTTTGATTCACTGATGTTGTGTCTCCTGGTGTCTGAATCCTTTCTGAAGCCATCAAAAGCCATCAAAAGTAACTCTTACATAAAAACAAACTTTATATTTTAAAAAAATAAAGTTTATTAATGAACAAAAGGGTAAATGGGGGAGGGGGAGGGGGAGGGGGGTACATAAATTCAAAAAGGGTAAGGGTATTTATTACATGATATTAAACAAAATGTAACCAAATGTAACCAAAATTCAATATTCACATTTGTATCTTATTACTACCAATAATTCATTTATCTATCTTATCATGTTAATTAGAACCTATAAGGATGATAAATGTTAGTAAGAATAGTGGAAGACATATTTGTAAAAAAGTAAGTAGAAAAATAAGATTAGGATTATATAAAATATTTAGGAAAAGAAAAGTATAAGGAGTAAAAAAAAGTTAAATAAATAGGGGAGGGTGGAGGGGAAGATCTGCATAAGTAGCAGAGGTTATCAGGAGATACGACAAGGTATAATGATATATTATTGGGTGTATCAGTAATATATCAGTAATGAAAAAAATGGATAAAGAAAATAAAATATATTTATATCTATGTAGTAAGTATTAAAAAGGAAAAAAGGTATAGCTTGATTAATCTGAAATAAAATGAATAATTAAATTGTGAAATTATACTGGAAATCGTTGTTTAAGTTTAAACAAACTTTATAATTTTAAAATAATTCAGGGCATACCTATATTTAGATATGTACCAAAAGAAAAGGAAAATACTATTCATATATTCCTAATGTTCAGAGAGCCGCTGTGCTGAAATAAGATCACGTCTACACTTGATGCAGATGATACCCAGCTTTACATCTCCACCCCTTGTCCAGTCAGTGAAGCAGTGGAAGTGATGTGCCAGTGCCTGGAGGCTGTTGGGGCCTGGATGGGTGTCAACAGACTCAAACTCAACCCTGATAAGACGGAGTGGCTGTGGGTTTTGCCTCCCAAGGACAATTCCATCTGTCCATCCATTACCCTGGGGGGGCGGGAACTATTAACCCTTTCAGAGAGGGTCCGCAACTTGGGCATCCTCCTTGATCCACAGCTCACATTAGAGAAACATCTTTCAGCTGTGGCGAGGGGGGCGTTTGCCCAGGTTCGCCTGGTGCACCAGTTGCGGCCCTATTTGGATCGGGAGTCACTGCTCACAGTCACTCATGCCCTCATCACCTCGAGGCTCGACTACTGTAATGCTCTCTAGATGGGGCTACCTTTGAAAAGTGTTCGGAAACTTCAGATCGTGCAGAATGCAGCTGCGAGAGCAATCATGGACTTTCCCAAACATGCCCATGTCACAACAACACTCCGCAGTCTGCATTGGTTGCCGATCAGTTTCCGGTCACAATTCAAAGTGTTGGTTATGACCTATAAAGCCCTTCATGGCATCGGACCAGGTTATCTCCGGGACCGCCTTCTGCCGCACGAATCCCAGCGACCAATTAGGTCCCACAGAGTTGGCCTCCTCCGGGTCCCGTCAACTAAACAATGTCGTTTGGCGGGACCCAGGGGGAGAGCCTTCTCTGTGGTGGCCCCGACCCTCTGGAACCAACTCCCCCCAGAGATTAGAATAGCTCCCACCCTTCTTGCCTTTCGCAAGCTTCTTAAAACCCACCTGTGTTGTCAGGCTTGGGGGAATTAAGATATTCTTTCCCCCTCGGCTTCCACAATTTATGTATGGTACGTTGTATGTATGATTGGTTTTTAAAATAAGGGCTTTTAGTTTTTCAGTATTGGATTGTCGCACATTGTTTTTATTACTGTTGTTAGCCACCCCGAGTCTGCGGAGAGGGGCGGCATACAAATCCAATAAAATGAAATGAAATGAAATGAAATGAATTCTCTCTGGAGAACATACCTGTCCAGTGACTTGCTTGAGTAATTCTTTATAGTGAGGCATCAAGCGGGATGCATCTGTTCTGATAGTAGAATATCCCAATGACTTACCCTGAAGACTTAAAATGAATCATCAGAACTACAAGATGTTGTGGTGGGAAAAAAATCATAGTATTGTGCCCTTTGGATTGAAGCCTGGTAGCCTATGTTATTTCAGATGCTTTCAGTCCAAGAAAGAAACCATATTGTTTACCAGTTCTGAGTAGCTTCATAATACTCTGCTCCCTTTAACATTTCAAGATTGAAATGCCAACTCCAGAGCAAGAGCATTCGATTTAAATGTTAAGTGGATTGGCTTAAATTTGATTAAGATTGCAAGAGGCTGATTCATCATGATTAACATTATAAATGAAAGTCTGGTTTCCAGCCTATGGTCGGACCCTCATCTTACAATCATTTATATGTGTAGTTAAATTAAGCACTGCATTTTTGCAGTTGGAATGTATTCTTTCCATTCAAATTCTGACCTGCTAATTACATTTTGATCCTACAAATCATAAAGTAAGACTAGTTGACAGTAATTTTCTGGTTCCGTGTAGAAGAAATAAGAATGTTTTGTTGATATCTTCTGATGAGAATTCGTGATTGCCCAATGAAGAAGGCAATTGTAAAGACAATATTTCAGGTTATGCTATTGTCTATTTCAACAGAAAAGGACTAGAAAATGTACTTATTAAAATGCTAAGTGAGTATTACCTCTGAAGTAATGATAACATCATCAAATTCCGAAACCATTGGGGCAGCGAAAGCTAAAGAATTGATTGACTCTCCTGCAAAGTGACTCTAATTCAACTAATTAGATGTTGAAAGGGTGTTAAAGTTCAGCTTGAGTGATTCATTGCTTTTTCAGCAACTCTACCTTTCTCATTTAAACTTTCTGAAAGTTAAAATAGTAAGTGGCTATGAGAAAAAAGGAAGAAGTGGTTTTGTATTATGGGGAGTTAATTATAAAATGGTGCAAACAGCCTCATACTCAGGAAAATCAGAGTCACACACAGCCACGAGTTATGTAAAAATTATACTAACAAAGCAGCAACCATGAATTATATATGCCCCCAATCCACATCTCAAGTTCCTTTGACCCATCCATCAAAATTCAGCAGAAAAATGCTGAAGATAAATACTGTAGATCTTCTTCACTCCCCACTCAAAAACAGTTTTTAAAAGAACAATTAAAAAAAAAGCTTACAGCCAAAATGGAGCTTCTTGCCAGAAAAAAATGGTTATTGTTCATCCCTTGTTTAGTTCAGTTGATAAGCAATCTAGTGAATTTAGGGTTCAGCAACCACTTGAGTGGATGAAAATGGTTTAAATTAATTTCTTCCTATTGCAAATATTTTCATCCACTCAAGTGGTTGCTGAATCCTTCATGGGTAGTCTCAGTTTTCTCTCAGATGACAGCTATAATAAAAGCTACTTGAGGGACCACATCATTCCATTGGGATTGATCTGTTCCACCCTTGCCAGCAGAGGAGACACATTGCAGAGCCCATTGACTAGAGGATTCTGGCTGGTGGGGTCCAGGAGAAGAGTCTTCTCTGCCTTGTGCCTGTCTTATGAAACATCTTGCCTCCTGGAGTAAGGCTGGTTCCAACTAGGGATGGGTTCCACTTACCTTCACCACCGGTTCGCTTCGTGATGTTTTGCGCACGGACACTCACCCCATTTGTGCAATTTTACTTCAATTCATGCTCAGAAGCTGGATTCAACCCAAAACACAGCTGAGGAGCTGACCAGATGTGCTTTGGGCAAAGAAATAAAGATCAGTATTAACCCGGGGCAAGCAGGAGGGCTTTTTCCCAAGCAGAGGGAAGCCATCCAAACACAGAAAAATTCACTGAAAATTCACCCAAAAAGATGGCGGTGTGCACTGACCAACACCAACAAAACCAGATCTGCGATGCCATTGTCACATCATCAGTGGGTCTCTAATGATTCGGGTGATCTGGCCCAAACCAGGAGAAACCTATCTCTGATTCCAACACTCCTGACTTCCATTAGAACAGTTGGCTCGAGGCTCCTAAGGGCTTCACATAGGCAATGGTTGATAGATTACTAACAGATCCTATCTCCCTCTCTCCCTCCCCACTCATTTTACTCCTTCCACCCCAGGGGTAGGCTACTACCCGGATGGGGGGAATACAGTGGGGAAGTAAAAATGGAGCTCCACCCCAGAGCACCCAATTTGCACTGAAAGATGTTGAAAGAAAATGCAGGGCATCCTACATAAGCTACGCCCACAGTGTGGTAGTAAACATTTTGGTAGCCCTTCACTGTTCCACTCTCACCTTGTAGTTAGGGTTGGGTATTATATCTTTTTTTGTATCCTTAGCCAGTCAATCAATTACATGAATGAATGAATGAATGAATGAATGAATGAATGAATGAATGAATGAATGAATGAATGAATGAATGATGTAGAAGGTGAGAATCCTTCATGATAACAAATGCATTTCAGGGGCTATGGGACAGCAGTTCACTTTTTAAAGGATAAATTTAACATCAGAATCATCTTTCAGAGATCCAATCTGAAGCACTAATCAGTCTTATTATGTTTAATTCATAGTTTAATGTCTAAACAATTAAACTGTGACATTCCTATAGGATGTGATGGTAGCCATATTTCAACAGGAGAATCAGTTAGGTAAAGGGGGTGGACAAAAATATGGAAACACTTGACTTTTTGGCATCATAATGTTTGAACATGTTCAAATCAATCAAAAGTTGACATATTTTAATGTTATTTTTAAATTCTGTGATTTGATATGTTTTTTAAAGATACCTTTTTTTTACAGAAATTTAAGGAAATTGGTTATAACCTTCGAGAAATGGCAGACTTCTCAGACTTTCAAAGAGGCCAAATTGTTGGTGCTCGAATGGCAGATGCTAGTGTAACAGAAAGTGCCCAAATGTTTGGCATTTCAATAGGTAATGCTTTTGAAAGAGAAGGGAAAATGTCCTCAGCCAAGCACTGGTCAGGTCAGAAGTTGAAGATGTCTGAGAGAGACCGTCGGACTCTAAAGCAAATTGTTAGAGTGAATCGCAAGACCACAGCTCCTAAAATCACTGCAGAGCTTAATAGACACGTACAGAACCTAGTTTCCACAAAAACTGTTTGAAGGGAGCTTCACAAATCTGGATTCCATGGAGGAGCTGAAATTAGAAAACCTCTGCTCTCAAAGACAAATGTTTCAAAGCATTTAGAGTGGTGTAGGAACCACCAGAAATGACCCCTTGAGCAGTGGCAAAATGTGATTTTCTCTGACAAATCATCGTTTACCCTTTTTCCGACCTCCGGCCGTGTTTATATTTGGAGACAGCCAAAATAATCATTTCATCCAGACTGCCTTCTCCCAACCATCAAACATGGCTGGGGTTCAGTGATGATCTGGGGTGCTATTTCTTGGAAATCCGCCGAGCCAATGATTTCCCTTCATGGAAGAATTAACAGCCATCACTATTTAGGACTTTTGGCCGACCAAATTCATCCTATGGTTCAAGAACTGTTTCCAGAGGGGGGTGCCATCTTTCAAGGTGATAATGCACCAATACATAGAGCAAGAATTGTTAAAGAATGGCACAAGGAACATTCTAATTAAGTTTAGCATCTCATCTGGCCACCACGATCACCAGACCTCAACATTATTGAGCATTTATGGTCGATTTTAGAGATTCAAGTAAGAAGTCGATTTCCATCACCATCGTCTCTAAAAGAACTGGAGGGTGTTTTAACTGAAGAATGGGCTAAAATTCCTTTGGAAATAATTCACAATTCGTATACCTTGGAGAATTGAGACTGTATTTGCCAGAAAAGGTGCACCAACACCATATTAAAAGATATTTTGATGATTTTTCAAGGTGTTTCCATTTCTTTGTCCACCCACTGTATATTGTTTAAGGAATCAGGGTACAAACCAGAAGGTTGTGAGTTCTAGTCTCTGACATTGACTCTCAGACCTAGACAGGAAGCAATGAAAAACCACTTCTGAAAAAACTTGCCAAGAAAACTGCTATGGTTTCGTTTGAATATGATTGAATTAAAGGGAAAATATTCCTTAGGAGGAAGGGGTTAAAATGGCTACTAATCATAGTGGGCAAATTGTATTTCTAGGAAGGGCAATAACCTACCACAGTAGCAGAAGCATAAAAAACTATAGTGAGTTTGTCCCACTGGCATCTAGTGGATCAATGTGAAAAACAGGATGTAGCTAGCAATGAACCTATGGTATTATATTACGTTGTTCCACTTGATTTAATCATAGAATTATAGAGTTGGAAGGGACCTCCAGCGTCATCGGGACCAACCATAAAATAAAAGGGATCAAAATTGTAACTCGAGTCATTTTTAAACTGTGTTGTATGCACTATTTACATTGTATGATTTATTATTTAGAATTTTTTTCCCTTGGAGTGATGACAAAACTTTTCTACAGCAAGGAAAAAAAATTATAATGTTTCAGTCAAAAACAGTCCAAACCTATTCCTCGATCGGGGGATATGATCATCATAAGATATTGTGAAAATTGTATTATTTTTCATATTAAGAAATGCCTGGTTTTAGCATTATAATTTAAATGAAAAAAAAAGCTTCTCACTTCATTCATGCATGTTGCTTGGAGAAAGGACAATTTTATGGGCTGTGAGATTTATGGGCCATTTCAACATTTGACAAGGAATGGGGTGAATTCCTGACATATCACCAAGTTGCAAGAAAGACAAGGTCACTCTTAGCCTTTCAGGGGCATTCTTCCCCCTGAGAATCATAAATAGGCATATCTGTCAAATATTTACTTATTAATGACATATTTTCATTTCAGGACTGTCTGGTCCAGTGCTGTTGCTCAGGAATAAGAGAATCTAATGTAAATTGTCCCTCTGATGAGCAATATCTTGCTGACATGAAACACACACCTTCAAATTATTGCTGTCATGGGGGAAGAAGAAGAAGGGAGACATATTTTTAAGAGGACGTTCCCCTCATTTAAAGGAGCTGGAATCATCTGACATGTCTACAGTGCTGCACTTATCAAGGACCCAACCCTCAAATAAATGAAAGAAACCAATGCTGTCACTCATGTTTACAACGAAAGCACTCTTTTATTTCCTACACTTTTGATAGTCTTCATAATGGAAATCCATTTTTAATGATTTTGCTTTGTGGGTGATTTCAGATTGTTTTGCTGTTATTCCTTATTATTCAGTTATTCAGTAATGTTCAGTAATGTTTCTGTAATCTTTGTAAAGTTATTTTCAGTTTCAGCTTCAGTAATGTTTCTGTAATCTTTGTGATGTTATTTCGTAAAGGTTTGCACTTATTGATTATCTGAACATTCTGATGTTCTAATGATTGTGAAATAGTTGTTTGATAAAAAACCTTGTTCAAAGACTCCATCTATATATCCACCTATCTATCTTAGATCTCAGAAGAGCCAAAATAAAGCCAAAGATTTTGTGTTCCCTACAACCTGGAGGCTCCATTCATCACAATATTCCTTTTCTGTCAGAGTATTTATCCAACAGGCCTTTAAATGGGAACTAAAAAAAATCAATTATATGTTCATTACCATGATTCCCCAAAAGACAAACCATTTATACCAAAACACTTCAAATATTGTTTGCTTGCTTCTTTTCTCCTTTACTAGATCCATGTTTTCTGTAAAATGTGCAATTCAGAAAATAAAGTATTTTCTATGCGTTGTTTGCCCAATCTTTTATCACTCTCTATTTTTTAAAACTACTATTATGCCCCTACATTTCAATCGTCTGAAGGGGTTGTGATCCAGATGGCAAAGTGCACTTGAAATGAACTTGCAAGGGGATAGGAGGGGCAATTTTCCTGCTTTCTATATAGTTTTATTTCTTGCTCATTGCAAATAAGAAAAAAAAATGGGAAAAAAAGAATTTCAAAACAATGGCACAAGAAATGGCAAGTTGATCTGCTGAGAATTGAAAATGGATTTTTAAATCATTTTCTTGAACTTCTTTTATAGCATGGAGTTGAAGCTATTGAGAAAAGGGAAGTGTCAGAATTTGCATTAGGAAAAAAAATACCTTGAGCTGACTGATGGAAATAATCATTTACTGTTCTTGACAGCTGTCATCAGTCAGTAATGATTACATAGCATTTAAGAGAAAGACATGGAAGTGCTCTGCCATCACTTGACTTTATAATGGGTTTTCAACTTCCCAATCTTGCCTATACTGTACCGTGTTTTTTGCCTAGTGACCTCCCAATCAACTACAACCACCTATAACCAAATCCAAAGCCACACACACTGCTTTGTTTTGAGGGTGGGTGGAGGGGAAATTTTAATGCTCATGAAAGTTCTGGTCCCTCTGATTATTTCTCTCAGCTAAGTAACTTAAGGACTCTTTTTTAATCATCTGAGTTTTTAGGCAGTAGAAGATTGTTTTCCCATTACAGGATGAGGTGTAGACTAACTGGCTGTTGCTGTATTTTATCAATAGTGATAATAATTATAAAATATTCAGTTCCAGGTATCCTTTGAATGTTTAAAGAGGAAAAGCTGTTCAAAATTTCAAAGAGGAGAGCCAGTAAATGCAAGTAAAAGAATATACAATATGGATGGATGAAGGAAACAAAAGGAGGATTTGACAAACATCATGAAGAAAAAGATGAAAGTATCTTTGAATACGATGCCTCTGAGGAGATTGGAAGTAGAAGAGCTGATATTCTTGTCTGTATCTCTTTCTCATAATAATTTATATTTCTCTCATCATTCAGTGAATTGTTGGAAATTCAGTAGAGATGAAAGCACTTATTTTCAGTAGCTGGTTGTAAAATTTGCTCCCAGTTGAATTATGGTGACCTACTTGATAGTTTTAATAAGATATTTGATAAATTTGTGGGAGAATCAGTTACCAGTGGCTACTAATCTTGACAGTCATTTTTCTTCTTTTTGTGCCATATCTGTCATCGGACATTGGCGATCATGTTGACAATCCTATTTTTGTCAACATTTGTATGAAAAAGTGCTGCTGAATTTTGTCCAAACCAGTCCCTTAGATTTTTAAGCCATGATGTTATTCTTCAGCCAAGGTCTGGCTGGACCTTTTTTGTCTTTAATCTTTTCCTGGAGGATTAAGTGAAGTGTGCTGTATTTTTCTGGGTATCATATCACATGTCCAAAATATTCTACATTTCTCATTTTAATGCCTGACTGGCGGCTTAAATCGCCTCTCTCTCCAGGAACTAGAGGTTGGAACAACGTCGGGGATTGGAGAGAGGATGTCCATGGGAATCACCGGATCCAATTTCCCACGGGGATTGGAGGGTGAGCTCCTCCCACACAACTAAGGGGCGTGGCTTGGATCCAGGTGAAGGTGGCTACCTTCACCTGGTTCAGCAAGGAGTTTTTGCCCAATGTTGCCAAGGAAGTTTCTGGTAGGAATTTCTGCCTCGTTAGTTTTGGCCTCTGCAGGTCCTGAGTTATGTTGAATTTAAATATTTAAATTTATGTATTTAAAGTTACGTTATTTAAATTTATGTTAATTTAATAAAATGACCCTTTATTTAATCCACAATATGTCTCAGAGTCTTTACTCCGCTTCCAGGGCAAATAGCTTTGATTATTTCCCTTTGCTTTCCCAGGCAGCTTATTACCTCTTCATTTGTGATTTTGTTAACCCAGTTTACATGTCACAACTGTCTGTAAATACACATTCAAATGCTTCTAGTTTCTTCAAGTGGTTTTCGTCAAAGGCCAACTCTCCACTCTGTAGAGCAGGATAGAAAAGATGTAACATCTGACAGGCCTGATTTTCAGTCTTAGGCTTATGTTGTGACTGCAGAAGACCTTTTTCATTTTGAAGAATGCTGTTCGAGTTTTCTCTGTCCTTGTCTTTACTTCACTGATCATGTCCCAGCTTTCATGTAAATTAAAACCAAGGTACGTGATCCTTTCAACTTTTTCCACTGGTATTCCTTCCAAATGTATCAGTGGTAAAATTAATGGGTTATTTGCTGATGACCATTATCTTGTGTTAAGTTTCAAACCATATTTTTCAGATATTTCTGAGATTTTGTTGATGAGGAACTGTTATAAAGAAATTAATGAATGCAATTAAATCAGTCATCTGTGTGCGCTTCTGGAAATTGTTTTTTTCTGGAAAACTCTGATACAAGAGGTAAGTATGCCGCCCTGAGTCTACGGAGAGGGGTGGCATACAAATCTAATAAATAAGTAAGTAAGTAAGTAAGTAAGTAAGTAAGTAAGTAAGTAAGTAAGTAAGTAAGTAAGTAAGTAAGTAAGTAAGTAAGTAAGTAAGTAAAGAAAGAAAGAAAGAAAGAAAGAAAGAAAGAAAGAAAGAAAGAAATTGGTTTTGTTATCCTTAGCCCCCAGGAGCACTCTGCAGGTCTTCCAAACCCCATTTTGCAAAAACTGGCTCACTTTCACCTGCTTTTGCTAATAATGGGGAAAGCAGAAGGTTTGGGAGGCCTGTAGAGTGCTCCTTGGGGCTGGGGAAAGGCAAAAACACCCCCAATTTTGCAAAATAAGATGGCTCATTTTTTCCCTAAAAGTGCTATAAATACACAGTAATATGTACCCATTCATATCTCCAACCAATATACTTCTGACATCATCACAAGCATTCTTTATACTTTGTCTGAACAGGCAGTGGGAGAGGAAGAATATAGAATGTAGATGTTCAAATGATGCCTGCAAAACTGGGACTAGATTGTAGCCTTTGAACTAGGCCCCCAAAACATTTGTCTCACTACATAAGTGAGGACAATTACTTGTTTACTGTTTCCAAGTACCTCTTTTTGAAGCATAATAAATAAACAAAATGTATTATCATAGCACTGAAGAGATATACACTCAATAAAGGAAGAGTGTTTATCTGAAGATTTCAATACAGAAGTTCATTGAATGCTTCGTGTAAATGAACTCCAACAGCTTCATAATTACCATTTTCCAAAATGTTCAAATGCAGTAAATGGAAGTTATCCATTTCTTGATTTTAATTGTCTAGAATAGATTTTTTGGGAGGGGAGGCTGGTTTTCTCTTTTCCTTTAACAAGACCCTTTTGTCCTTACTCTAGCCTGGATAATAATGTTTCCCCTAACTTTTAGGTACTACTACCGTGTTTCCTCGAAAATAAGACCCTGTCTTCAGGGTGGGCAGAAGGCAGGACCAGGTGGAAAGCAGTTCCACCGGTGGAAATGAAGATGCATGCACAGCTCCAGTTGATCGGAGGCTGTCACTTCCTGGATTACTGGTCTCAGCTCGGCTCTCCTTTTTTTCCTTGCTGCTGCTGCTACATCTGCACTCCTTGCTTTTTTCCTCTTTCCTCCTTCCTGGCCTTGGACGAGTTTCCCTCTCTCATGCCCAGTTCCCCTACAGCCTCACGTGGCCACCTCCCACCTGAGGTGCAAGCAGATGGCATGGGTAGAAGTGACACTGGCAGCATTTATGCTTCTGGCAGCACCCGTTCGCCCAGCTACCCAGCCTGAGTTGGGGGGGGGCAACCCAGGAAGGAGAGCACAGGAAACGTGTAGCAAATTGTCACCTCAGCAAGTGACACTGTTAAGGTTGTAAGTCGAGGACTTAACAGTTCACTTGAACGATGATGATCGTTCAAGCCACTCCCACCTGGTCACATGGCCAGCAAGCCACTTCTACACAGTCACGTGGCCATTAAGCCACACCCACAGTGTGGTAGTAAAAAATTTGGCTGGCCATTACTGCTTGCCTAAAATAAGCGCTTGGACTTATTGCCATGCACTCAAAAGCCCAGTTGGGCTTATAATCAGGGGATGTCTTATTTTGGCGGAAATAGGGTAATGAAGACTTCAAAGTGATCAAATAATTTATTTCTTGTTGTGTGGAGATTTCATACTGGGATAAATAGAATCCTCTCTTTTTTCACACATCAATAAAGATATGAAACCGGACATTGCACACTTTATGGTTACAGAGTTGGAAGGACATACAATTTTGTCAGCCTTCCCCAGCTTCTTTCTGTTCTGATATTTGGATTGCAATTACCATAATGAGACAACCATCTGAATAACTCATCCCCTTCCATAGCTGTATAAGTATTTTACTTCTGGGAGTTTCTTTAGAGAACAATTTAAAATGTGGTTAACTTTTAGCTTATATCAGGATTGTGTAGCTCCCCAGACTTGATTCCCAAAACGGTGTTTTGGAGCTTATCAATTATCCTCAAAGCAACCATGTCTTTTCTCAGAACTGGGCAGATGCTGCTCCCAGATGATATAGAAAAATCCAGAACTGATTGCGTTTTTACTCATATATTTTCTGAGCATTTTTTTTTTGGAACTACACACTCCTAGTTTACATGCTTTGTTTATCAACTGTTAAATAAACTGCTGAACATTAATTTAACTGCATATTATCACATATGAATATATGTAAATTAATTCTTCCTTGTACAGAAAAGAGATGCAGTTTTTCTGAATCTTTCTTTCTACATATTAAATAAAAAAAATAAAGACAGAATTCACACTTATTTATAGAATTTAGATTGGTGTAGTTACTGGATCTTCCAGATATAGAAAAAAGATTGAACCATTAATTAATTATTATGTTCATGAAGGTGATATGCTTGAAAGGCTGCTTTACTTTTTCTAAAGGTGTATTATTGCTCAGTCAGTTGATGTCAGAAAATAATTGATATAAATGTACAGGGCATCCAATATAAATCTGGGGAGTTTTTGCATTTTGCAATTCTTTGACCAAGATCAGGACTGAACTGTTCTGATTGATGACAATCAACATAAAATTTGCCTATGTGTTAATCTGATCCAAATAAAAGTAACTCCCCACACTCATTACCAGATTATCTCCGAGACCGCCTTCTCCCGCACGAATCCCAGCGACCGGTGAGGTCCCACAGAGTTGGCCTCCTTAGGGTCCCATCGACCAAACAATGTTGGATGGCGAGACCTAGGGGAAGAGCCTTCTCTGTGGGCTCCCCGGCCCCCTGGAATCAACTCCTCCCAGAGATTCGCACTGCCCCCTCCCTCCTTGCCTTCCGAAAGAGCTTAAAAACTCATTTTTGCCGCCAGGCTTGGGACTCTTAGATCTTCCCTTGACCACTGAATGCCTTAAGTATGATTGCTGAATGTTTGGTTAATAAGTTAATTTTTTAGGTTAATCTCTTTGTAATTGTTTTTAATATTGTAGTACTAATTGGATTATATTATTGTTCTGTTTTTTATATATGCTGTGAGCCGCCCCGAGTCCTCGGCGGCATACAAATCCAATTAATTAATTAATTAACTAATTAATTAATTAAATAAATAAATAAATAAATAAAACCAAGTATAGCTGCAGACTGGCAGCGGGGAGAGGGGGAGGGGGAAAGGGGTTGTTTTATGTTTGATGTCATTGTTGAATGTGGCTTGTTCGACTCTACTGAAAATACTGATCAGATGCTTATGATATGAACACCTTGTCCTGTCAACATTGTTTTGTATTGTTTTTTATATTTGTATATAATCAATAAATATTATTTTACAAAAAAAATAAAGGTCATTACCAACACTTTAATAAATATGTATATTTTAAAATAAATAAATAAATAAATAGATAAATAAATAAATGTGCACTATTCTTTCTCATATTCTTTGTTTCAATCACATTATTTGGTAAGTCCCTCATCAGAAACCCTAGGCCAGGTGTGGGCAAAGTTGGCTCTTGTATGGCTTGATTGATGCAGGAATTCTGGGAGTTGAAGTCCACAAGTCATAGAAGAGCCAACTTTGCCTACCCCTACCCTAGGCCAGTGAATCTTTTTTATTTATTTTATTTATTATTTATTTATTATTTAGATTTGTATTTTTGGTTCATGTGCTAGCATGTGTACACATGCCCATACCTATCCCTGCCCCCCATGCATGCACATTCCCTGTGCTGCTCCTGCACATGTTCACAATCCCCCCATCCCCACGGATTATTACTATTATTATTATTATTATTATTATTATTATTATTATTATTATTATTATTTATTAGATTTGTATGCCGCCCCTGTCCAAAGACTCAGAGCAGTTCACAACAACAAATGTGCACAGGCCTCATTGAAGCCTGGGATAGTAAAAAAAAAAAACGGACCAAGGGGCAAACTGGAAGTTCAGAAAAATAAATTTCCAGTTTGCCCATTGTGCTGGGTTTTGCACCCTGTAGCCTTCATGGAAAGGCTACAGAAGCCACAGAATGCAAAAAACAGCACAACAGGCAAACAGGAAATCCATTTTTCCAAACTTCCGGTTTGCCCCTTTTTGCATTCTGGAGGGCAAAACGGCCTTCTCCAAGGCCAAAAATCAATTGGCAAGTGCGTGCATGCACGGTGGAGCTGACATAGGGCAAGGCCTTGTGTGCCTTCTGATATGGCTCCACATGCCACCTGTGGCACACATGCCATAGGTTCACCATCATGACCCTAGGCTATTGTGTTTGCTCTGGCACCTGATGTCAGTATCAATTCCTGTAAAGATGTTGCAAGTACAAAAGGCACAAAGAGAAATACTTAATAGTTCTTTTTTGTCTTCTTTTTATACTAGTTCTGCAGCAACAACTCAGAAAGTAACAGAATTTGAAGGAAAGAGTTGGGGGATAGTAGAACTCATCGTCCTCATGAGCCCAAGGGAGTTCAAGCTGATATGTAATTAGGCTTGAAAATATATTTTCCAGAGTTGAAGAAAATTGCGCAATTAGCTACACCTAATTATGAACTGAGCCCAGGGGGTTCTCTCATCACTAATTAATGTTTAAAATAAAAGAGTGTATTCAAGGTAATGATGGACCAACTCCGGCTTGATTTAGAATTGAATGTGTACTTCTGATCTTTCTTTAAAAAGTTTTGAGAGAAAAGTGTCCATTATCTGAAAGTTATCTTCAGGCAGTTAATAATAATGTTTTTACTCTGGCACATAGACATAACTTTTGTTAATGAATACTGGCAATTGTAGTTCTCAGCCTCAGCTATGGTAGCCTTCCACAATCTAATACCTTCTCAATATGTTGAAAACTTCAAAATTCTGGTAGCTGCTATTCCAAAGTATGTACAGCTAATCCTTGACTTACGACACCAGTTGAGTCCAAAATCTTCGTGAGATAGGTCTTAAGTGAGCTTTGCTCCATTTTACAACCATGCTTGCCACTGTTGTTAAGTGAATCACTGCAGTTGTTAAATTAGTAACATGGTTGTTAAGTGAATCTGACTTCCACATTCACTTTGCTTGTCAGAAGGAGATCACATGACACTGGAACACTGCAACCGTCATAAATATGAGACAGTTGCCAACATTCGAATTTTGATCATGTAACCATGAGGATGCAGCAATGGTCATAAGTGTGAAAAACAGTAAGAAGTCACTTTGTTCAGTGCTGTTGTAACTATGAACTATCACTAAATAATCTATAAGTGGAGAATAATAAACTTCATATCTACAGACTTCATATGTATATGAATTAATGTATTTTTCGGAGTATAAGATGCACCCTTTTCCTCCCTAAAAGAGGCTAAAAATTCAGGTGCGTCTTTCGAAGCTTTTTTCGAAGCTTTTTTCCCCCAGCCCTAACTATGTGCTAACGATCTTCCCAACTCTTTTCTTGCAGGTTCGTTCATTGTTACTGTCTATGAAGAATGTTTTCCAAGCTCTAAGTCTTTGCAGAGTTTATTTCATTTCTCTAACTTACTCCAAGTAAGTTTCCAGTCCTAACCAGGTGCTAAGGATGTTCCCAGCTCTTACCACTTGAAAGCTCTTTCATTGTTACTGTCTGCTAAGAATGTTTTCCAAGCTCTGTCTTTGCAGGGGTTTTTTTTCATTGCTGTAACTTGCTCCAAATATTTCTTTCTAGCCCTAACCAGGTGCTAATGATGTCCCCAGCTCTTAGCTGCTTTCTAGCTCTTTCATTCTCTTTTACTCTCTGTGAATAATATTTTCCAAACCCTATCTTTGTAGGGTTTTTTATTGTTCTACTTGCTCCGAATGTTTCTTTCCAGCCCTAACCAATGCTCCCAGCTCTTGCAGGCTTGCAAGATCTTTCATATGAGAGCATATGCACCAAGACAAATTCCTTGTGTGTCCAATCACACTTGGCCAATAAAGAATTCTATTCTATTGTTACTCTCTGCTGAGAATGTTGTCCTAAGCCCTAAGACTTTGCAGGTGTTTTTCATTGCTCTAACTTGCTCCAAATGTTTATTTCCAGCCCTAACCAGATGCTAACAATGTTCCCAATTCTTACTGGCTTGGAAGGTCTTTCATTGTTATTCTCTGCGAATAATGTTTTCCAAGCTCAAAGCCTTTGCAGAGGTTTTTTTAATTTATCTCATTTAATTTAATTTAATTTATTAGATTTGAATGCTGCCCCTCTTCGTGGACTCTTACTCCAAGTAAGATTTTTTCCAGCCCTAACCAGGTTCTAACAATGTTCCCCGCTGTTACTGGCGTGCAAGCAGTTTCATTGTTACTCACTCTCAAAATAAGGGTTTTTTTAAAGCCCTAACCAGGGGATAAAATAATGTGCTGAAACTGACCAGACTAAGGATGCTAGCCAAATGAATACCTGATAAGCAGATTCTTTTCCCTATTTTCCTCCCCCAAAACTAAGGTTCATCTTATACTCAGGTGCCTTTTATACTCCTAAAAATACGGTATGTCATTTTTATATATTGTTGCAATCTATGGAAAGGGAAGTATTTGAATGTTTAGAGAAATAATCTTTGAATGTACCAATGTATTATATATCACCTGGCATGAGTCTGAATCAGTCTAATTGTTCAAAGCCAGCCTATTTTCTTTGTAGATCTGCTGCCCAGGCTGATCAGTTATGGGAAGTGCCAGAAATGCTAAACCCATTCTCTATTATTATTTAGCCTTTATGTTTTCCAGTAAATATAACAGTAGACAGAAATCTGATATTCCAAAAGCAAATATGGAATGCCAAGCACATTTTTATACTACATAATTCAAAAAACAAATTGTGTTGTTAGTTGATGAAAAGGAGAGTAGATTACAATATGAAAATACCAACTGAGCCAAGTGTATGTATTTTTTTCCTAATTCCTCCTACTGCCAAAGGCATCCTTCACATCTCATAGAATCAGAGGGCTAGAAGGGAGTTTGGAGGTCTTATAATATAATCCCCTGCCCGAGGCAGGACTCCTTATGCCATCCTGAACAAATGTCTGTCCAATCCTTTTTTAAAAAAAACCTCCATGAGGCAAACTCTTCCACTGATTCATCATTGCCAGGAGTTCCTCCTTATTTCTAGGTCCCTCTGTCTTCATCTGTCAAACTTCCACTCATTGCATTTTATCCTGCCCTCAGGTACTTTGAAGAATAAAATGACCACTTCTTCCTGTAAATGCTCTTTAAGTATTGGAAGACTTCTACCAGGTCTTTCCTAAGCCTAAGTATACTTAGTTCTCTTAGCAATTCATTGTACAGCTTAGTCTCCAGACTCTGTATCATCTTCGTTACTCTTCTCTGCACTCTTGCTAGAATGCAAAGGTGGCCTCACTGGTACAGCATAGAGTGGCACTTCCTCTTCCTGTGATCTTGATGCTATCTCTATGTTGATGCAGCCTGAAAGTTTGAGTAGACTTCTGATGCACTGCACAAAACGAATGTGACTGCTATCAGGGATAGTTGCATATACATTGATTATGTGAATCCAACATTTCTTGCCGTTTTCTCTCAGAAACAGCAAAAAAGTTGTACATTTGTGATTACAGGTCACTGTAACTGGTCATAAGCATTACTCAGTTTCCAAGGACCCTAAATGAGATTGCATGATTCGGAGAGGAGTTGCGGCAGTTGTACCTTCCAGGACAGGTTGCTTTTTTGAAGTCCATTGTAACTTTGAACTATTATTAAGCCACTGGTTGTAGGTTAAGGTCTACCTGCACCTTAAAGTAAAACTTGTAGTAAATATATAGCAAAATTAATCTCTGATGGTGTTTCACTGAAGTTCCCTGAAGCTATTTAGTTCAAGTCTGTGATACAAATGATGTTGATCTTATCATATGGATTATTACAGCTGATCCCTTCCCCCCCCCCCCCTCTGCTTTCTTTCTTTTTTGTTATGTGAAAGAATGAATAGATGCAAATTGAGCATATGTCAGTTCCTGCCCCTTTACCAGACTGAAAACAGAATCAGAACCATGTGAATCCAGGTCACAACAAAAGAAAGAAACACAAGCTTTGGCTCCTTCCTTATTAATTCAAGCAACTGGTTATTTTTTGAAGAATCCTGCCCAATGGTCCTGCTGCATAGCTAGAGGTATAACAAGCAGGAAGCGGGAGATTATGATTCTGCTATATAGAGTGCCGGTGAGACCACATTTGGAATACTGTGTTCAGTTCTGGAGACCTAACCTACAAAAAGATATTGACAAAATTGAATGGGTCCAAAGACGGGCTACAAGAATTGTGGAAGGTCTTAAGCATAAAACATATCAAGAAAGACTTAATGAACTCAATCTGTATAGTCTGGAGGACAGAAGGAAAAGGGGGGACATGATCGAAACATTTAAATATGTTAAAAGGCTAAATAAGGTCCAGGAGGGAAGTGTTTTTAATAGGAAAATGAACACAAGAACAAGGGGACACAATCTGAAGTTAGTTGGGGGAAAGATCAAAAGCAACATGAGAAAATATTATTTTACTGAAAGAGTAGTAGATCCTTGGAACAAACTTCCAGTAGACGTGGTAGATAAATCCACAGTAACTGAATTTAAACATGCCTGGGATAAACATATATCCATCCTAAGATAAAATACAGAAAATAGTATAAGGGCAGACTAGATGGACCATGAGGTCTTTTTCTGCCGTCAGACTTCTATGTTTCTATGTTTCTAATGGTAAACTCCAATACAGACATACTAGAGTGGAATAAATAGGCTAAACCTAATGCTTTTGTTGTCAGGTTTACTACAAATAAGTAAAATCTACTGACAATGAATGATTCTTTTATCCTGAATCCAGTGCAGCAAATCCAGATCTTAAACTATCATCTGAGAATTACCCAGGCAAATGCAAATCATATCCAATATCCAGAATAACAGGTTTCCATGTAGAACTCCAATGTGACTCAATTCGCTTTCCCCTCATCTTTCAATGAGAAGTAAAAAAATAAATATCAGCTAAGAAACTGGAGCAAACAAAATCTGTGTGAATTTAGTAGATGAATAAGATAATTATATCACTTTCTAGGTATAGAAGTTAAGACACTCCCCCATTCGCCTAGGCAATGCATTTAATTTATTTTATAATCATTTATAAAAGAGATAAAATATAGCTTTCTTTGCCACATATTATCCAATAATAGGCCGCAACGGTTTTCTGTTATTCACACACATGAAAACTCTATTTGCAGTGGAGAATGTTGCCATGATTTTGTTTTAACGCCTGTCTAGGATTTACAAATCTTTTCTATTTTGAATAAAAAATAAAAATGGGGTGGAGAGGTTGGCAAGTCTCATTTTATAATGGCATGTTTTCTTGAAGAGGCATACACTGGAGATTTTCAGTTTTATCTGTCCAATATTGTGCATCTGCTGACAGTGCAGCTGTGATTTACCATAAAATGTAATAGTGATAACAAAAATACTTTGGGCCAACTAGTTGCTATAAATCATGCAGAGCTTCATAGCTTTAAAGCTGATGCAGTACGGTGGCAAACTGCTGTATGGGTGTTTCAAAAATAGGAGATGTGGAAAAATAGATGCACTTTTATGCAGTATGAATTTTTAGGTTTTTATCTCTGTCTTTTTATTCATAACACAAGAGAAGATTGCCCTCTGGTGTTTTAAGTCTGTGGCTTTGGTGTATGCATACTGTATGTATGCATGTGGATATGCACGGTCTATCATCTGTCTGTCTGTCTATCTGTCTGTCTGTCTGTCTGTCTGTCTGTCTTATCTATCTATCTATCTATCTACCTACCTACCTACCTACCTACCTACCTACCTACCTATCTATCTATCTATCTATCTATCTATCTATCTATCTATCTATCTATCTTTCCTTTGTCTACTACTAAAATACTTCTGAAACTATGTCTTCAAAAAGTCATTGCATTATTTCCCACATCAAATAAATCTTCTACAGAGAGGGTATACTGGGATGGGCAACTGCCCAGATGGAGGGAATGCAGTGGGGTAGTTTCCCATATATCTTCTCTTCTATTCCTATATCTTTCTTCTATTCTCTCACTGATTATTTTATCCTATACTCTCTTTTCTATTTTTCTCTAATTCTATTTCCTCGAAGGTATCCTCTATTACCTTCATTGTGTATTATTGTGTATTGCACAAAACAAATACCTGTAAATAAATAAATAAAATGTTGTTTTTGCTGTTATTCCGTTCTTCTTCCCACACACAACCCAATCTGAAGCAATACCATCTAGAAGGCAAAGACAAAAAACTGCCTGCAATAGGAACAAAATACCTGTATTAAAAAGAAAAACAATATCTATTTGCACATTCTAAATAAATATTATCTAGAAAGCTCTAACTAAATGTCAGCAAACCTAAATTCAAGAAGGCTAAAAATGCATATACTATGTTAATCAACAGTAACAATAAAAGGAGTTAGATAAGTAAGTACCCAAATAAGAGGCAAAAAGAAAAATCAGTCTACGGTGAGTGTAGAGGTGGAAGCAGAAAAAAAAATGTCCATATGTACTCGTTTTTACAATTATATAATCAATTATTTACTATACTGTATTAATCAATAAATATGTTCTGTCGGGCTCTCTGGTACACTCCTCCCAAAAATTCACAGGTACAAATTTCAGACACACACACGTTTGAAAATTCAAAACAATGTTCTTTATAATGAAAATTCACTTAAACCAAGCCCTCTTTTGGTATAGCAAAGAGCACTGGTCTCCAAACAAACTGGTAATTTGTACAAGTCCCTTATCAGTTCTGTGATACTTAGCTTGCAGCTGTGAGGCAATTCACAGTCCTTCTTCTTTCACAAAGTGAAACACACTTTGCTCTGGTTTAGTTTCAAAGCGGGGGAAAATCAGCACACAAAAGGTCAAAGTCAGTAAAGCAGTCACGAAACACAAAGATCAGATAATCCTCCACAATGGCCAAACCCACAGGCTGCTATTTATAGCAGCCTCACTAATTACCACACTAATTACCCACCCAACCAGAGGTGGCCTCATTTTCTTTGATAGTAATCTCTCTGTTGTTGTTGCCTATGCATCGCTCTCCCCATGCGTGGCTGTATCATTAACTGTTGTTCTGAATCCAAGGAGGAGCTAGATAATTGATCTCCTTCTGAGCTATCTGCCACACTCTCCTCCTCCCTGTCACTCATGTCTTCTTGGTCAGAGGAGCCTTCATCATCAGATTCCACTGGGGGCAAAACAGGCCTGCAGCATGTGGATGTCTCCCCCACATCCACAGTCCTTGGGGCAGGGGCAGGGCCAGAGCTAACCACAACAAAATCTGGACTTGATCATTCACTGATTCCCCATTTAATTTTTACATTCCTCTGAATTTGCCTATTTCTCCATGTCTTGCAGAAATTAATACTGTTCATTTTCTTTGCCTAACTTAATGCATAGTGACATGCATATTTAACACTAGACACATAATTCCAGGTCAATAGATATTTGAAAATTGCTATTCTTTTGAAAAAGAAGTTTAATTCCCTTTCAAGTTCTTATTTTCAATCTAAGAACACAGTATTGAAATGTAATATTTCCAGGACGTGTTAGGCATTTTTGTCCTGATGCTAAGATGATGTTTTCCTCTCTCCCCCACACCCACCCATCACCTCTATTATACTTCTTGGTTTGTGATTTTCATTTGACAGTCACATCTTCCGGCTCAGTGCCACTAGGCGCATAATATGAAAAATGATGATCCATGTTTCAGCAGCAAATACTCTGAAGCAAATCAGAAAAATAGATTGCAAAAACAATCGAGAATGAAAAGTGAAAATAGGAAAAAAAATACATAGCTGCTGTCTCTTTCCTTTGGCATTTTAGGTCTTCTTCATTTTGCCAAGATCAATTAAACTTTTGTGTTCTTCATAGAGGATTTAAAAAAAACATAGGAAAGTTTATATTCATCAAATCGATACTCCAAGTCTCTGCTTCCCCCATGCCCCAGTGGCATATAAAAAGTGCATTTTGTTTATAAATTCCTGCAATATCAGGGAATGTCCCTAACAGAAAAAAATCACACCAATAACAGAGAAATGTTTTAATAAATATTGTGTCAGAAACTGCCTCCGGTTTTGCAGTGGCTTTTCTCTTTTGCAAAAGAACTTCTATTTCCCTACTAGTTTCTGCAGGTGCTTCAGGATTTTGTACTATAAATCTGCATGGAATAAGAATGAATAATGTAAATGTAGATGGCGCTTTTGGGGAACACTAGTTCAAGCTCATAGACAAAATATCTGCACTCGTTTACAAGTCCACAATTTTCATTATATTTATACCTCACCTTATACAGGGGGTCCTCGACTTATAACAGTTCGTTTAGTGACTGTTCAAAGTTACAAGGGTGTGGAAAAAAGTGCCTTGTGATTGTTTTGCACACTTACATGGCAGCATCCCATGATCACAATTCAGACACTTGGCACCTGATTCATTTTTATGACAGCTGCTGTGTCCCAAGGTCAAGATAGCAACCTTCTGACAAGCAGTCAATGTGGAAGCCAGATTCACTTAACAGCCATGTAACTAACATATTAATTAACTGCTTAATTGCTTAACTAGTTTGCAGGAAAGTTGTGAAACAAGGCTAAAACTCATTTGATGAATGGTAAATTTAGCAACATTTAGCAACATTTAGCAACAGAGATTTTGAGCTCAATTGTAGTTGAAAGTCAAGGACTTCCTGCATATATACTCAAGTTGGCTATTTGGGTATTATGGAATGGCTGTGCCCTTGATGACTGTGTGCTAGCAAAACACACATTGGTGGAAGATATTCTGAAGGAACAAGCCAGCATGCTTTATTTAATGTAATTTAATGTCATATTTTATTTGCATATAACACTTTGCATTGCTTTATAGCAAAAAGAAAGCCATTTATAATGTCAGAAAAAATTCACCTTTGATTTTTTTTTCCCCTGGAATTCCATTGCAGGGAAGTGAAAGCCCAGTATCTCAGCAATGTAAAACATAGTCTATTGGCAGGAATGTATTTTGAAGTAAACCACACTCGGAATGAAGTCAGAGTGTTTTAGATGTAATCGTTCTTTCACGTTTGATTTGTGCATGAAGAAGAGTGATTGTGCATAGTCAATTGTAATTGCTTAGACCAATTACACAGGCCAATATATTTTGGGATGGAATTGATTCACCCTTAGCTAAATCCCACCAAAGAAATTCCAGATAATGGAAGTGTATCTGATCCAGTAAATACATCCAGTATATTTCTTGCATTTTGCCCTTTGTAAAAGATGCAAACTATGTGCCGTTAGTGTAAAGCAGGGAGTGGATTCTGGCTTACCTCACTGCCAGTTTGCTTCCTGATGTGATGCAAGTGTGCACATGTGTGCACATGTGCAGTGTTAAAAACCCAGCTTCTGCGCATGCAGAAAAACAGCTTTTGCATGTGTGCAGAAGCAAAAAACAAAATGGTGTGCGGTAGATCATAGAGAGCTAGTTCTGGAGTGTGGCAGGCCTGGGTCACTACTGGTTCCAGCGACCCAGGCTGCCAAGTTGCTATAAGTTCCAGAGATCGGGTACAAACTGGGAGGAACCCAGCTCTGGTGTAAAGGCAGGAGAAAGATAAAAGAAGACAAGGCAAGATAAAAGGAAGACCAAATACTGTATCACATAATCATCCACAATGTAATCAGATTAGACATCTGGTCAAATTTGTTTTGCATATTATCCATTGAGCTTTGTATTGGAAATACATATACTAAACTAGGTTGACACTTTTTAATGGAATAGAAAATGTTATGACTAATAGTTTGGTAGTTTTGTAAAACTCATTGGCTGAAGCAATAATATAGGAACAGAAAGATCAGCTAACTGGTCAGACATTCCAGGTGTTTGTTGCTTTTCCTCTAAATTTCTCCATCAAAAAAATTCTGATGGCCAGATTTTTTTCAAATATACAACAGCTGAATGTACAATCTTAAATTAACTCTTAGCTTTTCATTTGGAATTAAAAAGCTACCATAGAAAGTCATGCTTCAAGCTATTGTGTTTCCCTCACTTTCGGACATTTAAGCTCACACAAAAGTACAGAATTATCATTCTCAGGCAGATGTGGCATCTGATGCAATGTAGGCAGAGTGCTTAGAATTTGTAGTCATTTGACCAGAGAGTCTCTCTTAGAATTCCATTGATCGATGGACAAGGAATACCAGGCTTTAGCTGCACTAGACGCTGTGAATATTGATTAGGAAGCCTCTTTTTAATGCAGATGGTGTGATGGAGTACCCATTAGAGGAAGTGGAAAGACTCACTGTGCCTCCCCTTATCATTGCATAGCTCTCCTCTTCTATTTTACTGAGCAGATAAGGATTCAGAGCCCTCCTGCTTGCACTGCTGCAATTGGCCAGCTGCCACATTCTGACTCTTAGAGTTCAGGCAGTGCTCTGCAATGTGTTCGGTGTTTTATACCTATCATGTATGACAAATGTCCTAGCACAGCCTAATTTCCAGACAATTTCAGATTCAGGCATCCAGACACGAAGCTGGAAAGAAGGCCCATTAGTCCTCCTGTGCTTGGGGAATCTTACCATAGGGCAGTGATGGTGAACCTTTTTTGGCTCGCATGATAAAAGGGTGTGTGCATGTGCACTAGCATGTGTGTGTGTACCCATGTCCTCCCCACACACATGTGCACAATCCCCATACTACCCCTCACACATGTGCACTTCCCCATCCATTTCACAGGCTTCCATGCTCACAGGCTTCGTAACAAACTCCTAAAGCTTGGGGACAGTGACAAATGACCAATGGCCCAACTGAAACTTCAGAAATAAACTTCCAGTTGGCCCGTTGGGCCATTTTTTTTTACCATCCCCAATCCTCAGGAGATTTCCCTTAAGCCTGGAGAGAGCAAAAAGGGCTGAAAAGAAGGCCAAAAATCAGCTGGCCAGTACATTTATTATTTATTTATTTATTAATCAGATTTGTATGCCGCCCCTCTCCGCAGACTCGGGGCGGCTCACAGCAATAATAATACAATGTAAACAAATCTAATATTTAAGTTAATTTAAAAGCCCAATTTAAAAAACCAATCATACATACTAGCATACCATGCATAAATTTTATAAGCCTAGGGGGAGGAAAGTATCAATTCCCCCATGCCTGATGACATAGGTGGGTTTTAAGGAGCTTATGAAAGGCTAGGAGGGTGGGGGCAACTCTGATATCTGGGGGAAGTTGGTTCCAAAGGGTCGGGGCCGCCACAGAGAAGGCTCTTCCCCTGGGTCCCGCCACATGCATGAGTGCTGGAGCTGATATAAGACAATGCCTCACATGCCCTCTGATATGGCTCTTCGTGCCACCTGTGGCATACGTGGCATAGGTTCGCCATCACTGCCATAGGCCATGCATGAAGCAGGCCTCCTTTTTAAGCATTAAGGAAACCGATGTTCCTTTAATCTCTCTGGGATGCCAAATGTAAAAATTGACACTTTTTTTCCCAGCCTTAAGTGACACCAAATCTGTTCACTTCACACTGGTTCAGTAAAGTAAAAAATTACACTGGGACCAAACTGTTAACTGAACACTTGTACAGTTGTTTAATTGTAAATTAAGGATGGCACATTTAACCCATTCGAGTAAAAACATGTTATATTTACTCATCTGTGAGAATTTACTACTGTATGAAAATGTAAGTACTGTTTGTGATGGTTTGTAAAGAATAGTTACTTTTAAATTTAAAAAAAAATGTTGTGAGAAGAAATGTTTGTCAAACTGAGTTTTGAACTTTTTATTTTTTTTAAAAAGCAAAAGTTTGCTGTTAAGGGTGAGAGTTCACATCTGGCCTCTGGATAAGGTATTGGAAAGCACATTCTTCAACGTCCTGGACAAAGCCCATGGATCACCAGCAGAATTTTTCAAATTGTGTTCTGCAGAATCCAACTTGATGGGGCTCCATGTGAAACTAAGGGGGAAAGCACCAAACATACTGAAGACAAATCTTAAATAGCTTTGTTCTTTATTTATCCAAAATTCCTTTTTAAAAATGATAAATCACTGGTTCCACAGCCTGATAAAAGTTTGAAAGTGTCAGGAACTTCAGCCTGACTGAGGATAATCCTAATTACTTTTTACTGGATTATGAAAGAAAGGGTCTATCAATGAAGTTTCAAAGTACTCCCTCCAGTTTATAACTGTTCCTGTTCACAATCTCACTAGATCTGTGTGGAGCATCATCGAAATCTCATTAGGTTTGATCATTCTGCAAGGGTAATTTAATTTCAAAAAATGAATTATTTTGAAAATTGATTTCTGCAGTTTGAATGCCACTCTGACCTACAAGGACTACGCATGCCATATCATTAATCTCCACAGGCTTTTCAGTAAAACCAAGAGCTCTTAATACCTTTCTTGAATCCCAACAATGTGTTCCTGTGGAGAAGGAAACATGAATTTACCAAACCCTGATTTATACAACCTCAAAATCATTGATAATTCAATGCTCTGCATAAAGGAAAATATTGTGGGCTCCAACTTCCAAAATGTTGCCTATGACCTTTGCCCCCGCTATATTAAAATAATACTAGTTTTGTCCAATACTTTTGAATGGGAATAAATTGGTAAAAGCTATATACAACCATTCAAAATTCCACCATTTGCAACATCAAGACCCAGGGTGGTGCAGCAGGTAGAGTGCTGTACTGCAGGCCACTGAAGCTGACTGTAGATCTGTAGGTCAGCGGTTCAAATCTCATCACTGACTCAGCCTTCCATCCTTCCGAGGTGGGTAAAATGAGGACCCGTATTGTGGGGGCAATATGCTGGTTCTGTTTTTAAAAAGTGCTATTGCTAACATGTTGTAAGCCACCCTGAGTCTAAGGAGAAGGGTGGCATAAAAATTGAATCAATAAAATAAAATAAATAAATGAATAAAATATATATTATCTAATCTATTATCTAATCTGAAAATATTTTTCCTACATTCTGAGGGTTCTGATTTAAGAATCTCAAAAAAGCATAGAGTAGGCATGTATTAATAATTCAAGCCATAGTTTGTTTTCTTAGAATGATGAAACTCCTAATTTAGCTTGTGTACAGAAAACTTTTCCATTTTTCACCCTTCCAGGCACCAAGGTTTGACTGAGATATAATATCTGGCCCAAAGTCATATTATGAACTTCCTTTTACTTATTCATTGCATGGTTTTATATACTGCCCATTTCCCCTGAACTCAAGGCAGCTTTGAAAAAGAAATCTAATAAAAAGGCAAAAGAAGCAATCTTTGGGAATCCATTTAAAAGATCAAACCATTTGATCTTGAATGTGTAGTAGCACAGCTACATTTTCAACTATTTACAAAAGGCTGAGAAGTTTGGGGCATTCTTTATCTAAGCAGACATGTGTTCCCCAATATGGGAGAAGACACAGAGAAGACATAGCATCAAACTCAACTTCCTAAACTTTACACGAAATGCAGTAATCTCTTCCTGCAAAAATGCAAAGCATATGCTAAGGTCAAATATGATCAAATGCAGACTTAAATCTGGATTTTACTGGCCCTAGTCCAGCATGCTAACCACTAAAGTATAGTAGCTCCAAGATAAACCACTGAAGTAAAGTATGAAAGAGGAAGGCAGAATTGTATAGAGGATGTAAATTCCTATTTCAGGACAATATTTACAGTGTAGGTGACCCAGAGTTAATAGCATCACTGCAGCCTCTAGCTGTAGATATTAGCCACTGTGTACATTCTAAATGCTCAGTATTGCAGCTACTCATTATTTCCAGCAACTTGTAAAATAAACAATTACCATTGTTATTTTAAAGTAAATTGTTCCATTTATTTTAATAACATTGACTGATCATGCTCTGCCTTAGACTTCATGCGACTGCCTTCTCCTTTAAAATGCTGACTACATTTTTAGGAGAAAAAAGTTAAACCAATATAAAATAAACCTGAGCGGCTTGCATCAGTATAATATGCATCAGTATATTAATCTTTGAAGATTAATATGAAAAATGTCATACAGTGGAACCTCGACATACGAGCAGCTCTACTTACGAGCTACTCGAGATAAGAGCTGGGAGGGGAGCTAACTTCCGCGTTCGGCTTCAGGAGACAGCTCCTTGGCGCTCGTATCCCGCGTGTTTTAAAAGGTTGCAGCCGGCCTGGGGGGCTCGGGGGGGTGCTGGCAAGCCCCCCAGGCCGGCTGCAACCTTTTAAAACACGCGCGCCATTTCGCAGCTGTCTCCTGAAGCCAAACGCGGAAGTTAGCGTTCGGCTTCAGGAGACAGCTGCGAAGCGGCGCGGGTGTTTTAAAACGTCGCAGCCGGCCTGGGGGGCTTGGGGGGAAGCCCCCGAGCCCCCCAGGCTGGCTGCGACGTTTTAAAACACCCGCGCCGCTTCGCAGCTGTCTCCTGAAGCCGAACGCTAACTTCCGCGTTCGGCGGCAGCGGGGTTTTTTTGTTGTTGCACGGATTAATTGACTTTACATTGTTTCCTATGGGAAACAATGTTTCGTCATACGAGCGTTCCAACTTACGAGCCTCCTTCCGGAACCAATTAGTCTCGTAAGTCGGGGTTCTACTGTATAATGTTTTATTTTAAATATGAAAACATATTGCACCCAATAACATTTTAATTTGTACTGATCTTTTGGTCTATATTTTTTTTTAATCCATCCACTTAGGGAGTTGCTTTATTGTTGAGAAAATACAGTTAGAAAATATGAGTTTTTCATATTTCTTGCAGTTTTATAAGGTTTAAAATATCCTCTGCACTAATTGGAACCATAAAGCCGCTTATGAATAAACATATTTATGCCAATCAAAAATTACTGATTTTTGTTGTAATCAAAACTTAACTGTTAATATATGCTTTAACAATAAAAAGTTCGGTATTATGCAGAACATTTTTTTCCAGTGCAGTATTAATTACAGAAGGGTGGAATCAAGTTGTCCAACTGAGTGGCAAGCAAACTATATTTGTCATGGTGCTACTTTGACCTCCCCGAATTACAGACAGCACTGACTGTCTTGACCTTTCAAAGACTTTAAAAACCCAATTGTTGCCTGATTTTCTAGATAATTTTAAATCAACGAGTTCTCCAAAACTTTGCTGAAGTATCCATAAGTTATCAACTATTTCTACCAATTCCAAATTTCCAAGACATTTTACAACACAGCTAGGTGACATACAATTGAATGCATGATCTGCCCAAGCCATAAAACAAAGGTAATCTTTTTTCCAAATACTTTAAAACCAATTTGTCAATCAGCAAATTTGCTGTTTTCAAATTTTTGTAGCAAACATTTATTAGTTTATTCCACATTTTTATATATAACTTAAGACTCTGAACATACTTAAAACTTCTATCTCTTTTTCAATCCACAACTAGATTGAAAGATTACAGTCTTTGATGGTCCTCCTAAAGTTATGGCTCTTGCTTAAAAAGCAGGTGGCAACTCAGGTAGGAAGTTCTTCTCACAACTCCATCTTGCGCATCAGCCATGACCCGTCCTAGAACATTGATACCTCAATCACTTCTTAAATGGACTAGAACTATATTTGAGGAGCTTTTAGAAGCAACAGCTGATCCTGAACGCATCACTTTTTCAAGATTGCCAATGGGGTTCCAGGTGCGATTCATGATACTGGTTGGCATCCTTAAAGTCCTTCATAGCTGAGAACCTGCAAGTCTCGACATTATCTTACTCATTCAATAAGATCTGGTTCAATGTGCTTCCCACATATCCCTTCATTCAGAAAATAGTACATTCAGATATCATAGAAGTAAGGTTTCTTCAAGGCTTCCCTTTCTATATAATATCATTCCTATGCTGTCACCAGTGATGGGCGCCTACGGGTATGGTCAGGTACACAGAACCAGTTGAAAAATTTTGGTCAGGTATTCAGAACTGGTAGAAAAATTTTGAATTTTTTTCTTTTTTCCCCTTCTGGGCTCTTGGGTATGTTTTTTCTATTGCAGGAAATGAGGATGAATCTGTATAATTATAATTTTAGAAGAGCTATGTGTGTGTGTGTTTGTGTACATACATTTACACTTTACATAGTAGATAATGTATATTTTTGTGTGCCTGTGTGTAATATGTATGTACACATATGGCATATATACTGTACATAGAATTAAATAGTATATTTTGGTTGTTCAGTAATAGTAAATAGATAGGGAAATTGTGTCTCTTTGAGGCGAGGAGGGGCCAGGCACCCTAAGCCTAACCCAAACCTTTGACGAGAATGATGTCAAGTTGGCCACCTTTAAGCCAGTCACATGACCTTTAAGCCACCCCAGTCACATGATATTAAGCCACTCCAACTTGATCACATAGCTGGCAATCCACCCCCTCAAAATAAATCATTCTCACAGTGTGGTAGTAAAAGATTTTGCAGCTCTTCACTGGCTGTCACCATAGACAGAGATAGTTAGTTTGTAGTAAGCCATGTTTCTTTAAGACATTGCATTAGGGAAATTGTAGCTAGATTGTACTCTGGGTAATGTAGTTTTACATGTGACCACATCTGTGTATTCCTATTGGCTATGACCTGGGATGAGGGGTAATTGGAGAGAACATTCCAGCGGGTTCTTTGTTATTCACTAAGCAAGCCAGCATATAAAAACAACTTATAGAACAGCATGGGGGCAGAGTCAAGGATGATTCAACCTCTTTTTACCTGCACATTGGGAAAGATTATACTGCAGAAGAATTGCATCTTACCCGTGAATTATCATGTGAATGTCTGTAATAAAGTAATCTGTGATATCTCATTGTGCTGAGTTAATACTCTGGGAGAGTTCCCAGCTGAAATAGCATAATCCCCACCATGAAACATGCCTAAGCTTGTTGAGGTTCAGAAAGGGCATTAAACTGTGGTTATTCCACTATAACCTGGAAGTTAGAATGTGATAGTTAGAATGTGATAGGGGTAATAGTCCATTGAAAGTGAAATTTCTTAGTTTCTAAATATCTCTATTATTTATATGCAACACACATTGATATTGTACTTTTGTTATTGTAGTAGAGTACATGTTTTTTAAAAAAATCTTGTATGCAAATGTTGAGATATACATGATTCAGAGTCATTTGCGTCTAGAATAACATCTAAGTCCAGTGAAAGAAACAAATTAATACAGATTGTACTATTCTAAAGTTGAACAATATGTTGAATCTAATTTTTAATTCAATAGACGCATGTTACTTTTCAAGAAAGATAATATTAGTTTCTGATAGTAGCACTATTCTAGCAATTATCTATACCTTTGACTGTTCTTGAAAATTTCACTAGTTTAGCTTTTTCTGTTTAAATGTATATATCTTTATTCTTCTCCACAATTTTGACACATCATAATCTTTCACAGCTGGTAGTATTACTAAAAACAACCAGGATGAGTTAGCACACAAATGCTATATTTTGCAGGACAGTGACTTGAACATCTGAATGTGTTAATTGCTACCATTAATCATCCTATGGTAACCACAAATGACTATAACTTCTAATTGCTCCAAGCAAAGAGCTTTTTAGAGAAAAATTAACTGATACAATTATAACCCAGAAAAATTACAAAACTGATAATGGAGTCAACAATAGTGAGATGTGACCACATAATATTGTTATATTTCTGCATTTCTAAAACAGACCAAGTCTGTTTTAACATGGGGGAAAAAGTAGCTGAGGGCATAAATATGTTGAAAGAAAACCAACCCACAATATGCTTATTTGTTTGTCACTTGTGTAGGGAGGTAAGGAAAATAGTCTTGATGGTAATATATAAAAAGATTACATAGGCAGAAGAGGCCCAAACATTTTTAAGTCCAGAACAACGAGATAGTATTTGGAAGATGCTTAGGCAGATGTCTTTTCAATGTTTTGGAATATGAGCAATAAGAGGAGATACAATCCCAGTAAAAATGGTTTCAGCCTTCTAATGATTGATTTCCTGGTTTGGTCTAGCTAGATATATCAAATCCTAATTATGTTAAGAAAATTGCCTGCAATGTATGGCTATTCTTTCAAACAATGCATACACAAGTGCATTTATTAGGAGAAATAAAAGTAGACAGACAGACAGACAGACACACCAATGATGCCAAGTGGATTGGTGGTTATTGAAACAGATGTCCAAGTGTTGGTTGAGGCAGGTAGGATTCCCTTGGGTATTATTTGTTGGGGGCCAAGGGAAAGGGAGGGTTTTGCCTTCTCTTTGTGCTCAAGATCCCCATGTACAATTGGTGAGCCACTGTGTGATACAGAATGCTGGACTCGATGGACTTTGGCCCGATTCAGCATGGCTTTTCTTACGTTTGTACAAAGAATGTACACAAGCTAACATAGAAATGGGAAGGAATGGAATTAAGATGGGAAAAGATGAAAATTTGAGCAGAATCAAACTTGACAGATTCAGCCATCCTTAGCCAAGAGGTTAGTGACTGTCTGCATCTGTTCATATATCCAACTGCATGAACTGCTTTACCTCACCTCGACAGCCCTAACAGCTTGAAAGAAAAGTAAGCCATCTTGGAAACCATATGGTAGGAGGCTGGTAATAGGAGAATGGAGGTCCCTGCTACAATTTTTCCCCAAATAGCCAAGTTTCTGTTCAGCTGTATGTTGGAATGCATTAAATAGAAGCCCACCGTAATACATTCTTTGAGGGGCTTAGACATGTGTTTCCCTTGCAAATTATCTAAATGATTGCTTTTAAAAAGAGGAGATATATATGTCATATTCAAAAGTATTCTGAAACTTATCTTTATTTCTCTTGAAGAAATCAAATGGAAATAACTTACAAAGTGGCATTAGGATAATGCCCCTACTCTTCCTGCCTTCCGTAAACTCCTTAAAACCCACCTTTGCCGTCAGACATGGGGGAACTGAACATCTCCCCCTGGGCACGTTTAATTTATGCATGGTATGTCTGTGTGTGTGTCTGTTAGCATATGGGGTTTTTAAATATTTAAATATTTTAAATTTGTCTGATTGCTTATGATTTGTTTTTACATGTTGTGAGCCGCCCCGAGTCTTCGGAGAGGGGCGGCATACAAATCTAAGTAATAAATAAATAAATAAATAAATAAATAATTCATTCCTTTATTTTCTTTTTAATACTTGTTTCCACATTTTGCACAATTTTTTCACCATCTTTTTTCTTTTTTGCCCAATGGACATTATCAAGAATCTGCGCTGGCTGAAACATTTTGAGAATGAGCAGTTACAAGGAAATAATTGAGAGCTTGTTTGATGTAATGGTTAAGGCATTAGACTGGCAACTGGGAGACTGTGAATTCTAATGCCTCCATAGGCACAAAGCCTATAAGTAATTGTGCCTCCATAGGCACAAACTGTGTAATCCTGAGCCAGATCTCTCAGCCCTAGGAGGCAGTGGCAAACCACTTCTGAAAATCTCTCTAAGAAAACCCAGAGGGTTTTGCTCAGGCAAATGTTAATGAACATTTAAATGATTTGTGATGTAAGGAGGAAATTACTGCTTTCCTCTTTTCTTAAATGAATCAACACCCCCCCCCCCCAGTGACATGCAACTATGCAAAGTTTGAGACTCCTACTCAATAGGTCATGACACAGAGGATAGATTCATATATTGAGCAATGACTACCTTCAGGACAAGCAAACTTCTTCACATTAATATTTTAAACTTTTGATAAAATAATTTTAATCATGGTGCAGTTTAATAGTCCACTTTAACTATTTTTATCCTTTTATTTAATTGTCTATTATTTTATTATTAGACTGTTTTAAGTTTTTCTTCTATGGAACGTTCTCAAACCAATTGGATGCAAGTAGAGTGTTCAAACAATTGATCTCAATGTGAGCAGAGACAGGTTACAAGCGGTGTGCCACAAGGGTCTGTTCTGGGTCCTATTCTTTTTAATATGTTTGTGAGTGACATAGGGGAAGGTTTGGTAGGGAAGGTTTGTCTATTTGCCGATGACTCTAAAGTGTGCAATAGGGTTGATATTCCTGGAGGGGTCTGTAATATGGTAAATGATTTAGCGTTACTAGATAAATGGTCAAAGCAATGGAAACTGCAGTTTAATGTTTCCAAATGTAAAATAATGCACTTGGGGAAAAGGAATCCTAAATCTGAGTATTGCATCGGCAGTTCTGTGTTAGCAAAAACTTCAGAAGAGAAGGATTTAGGGGTAGTGATTTCTGACAGTCTCAAAATGGGTGAGCAGTGTGGTCGGGCAGTAGGAAAGGCAAGTAGGATGCTTGGCTGCATAGCTAGAGGTATAACAAGCAGGAAGAGGGAGATTGTGATCCCCTTATATAGAGCGCTGGTGAGACCACATTTGGAGTACTGTGTTCAGTTCTGGAGACCTCACCTACAAAAAGATATTGACAAAATTGAACGGGTCCAAAGACGGGCTACAAGAATGGTGGAAGGTCTGAAGTATAAAACGTATCAGGAAAGACTTAATGAACTCAATCTGTATAGTCTGGAAGACAGAAGGAAAAGGGGGGACATGATCGAAACATTTAAATATGTTAAAGGGTTAAATAGGGTTCAGGAGGGAAGTGTTTTTAACAGGAAAGTGAACACAAGAACAAGGGGACACAATCTGAAGTTAGTTGGGGGAAAGATCAAAGGCAACATGAGAAAGTATTATTTTACTGAAAGAGTAGTAGATCCTTGGAACAAACTTCCAGCAGACGTGGTTGGTAAATCCACAGTAACCGAATTTAAACATGCCTGGGATAAACATATATCCATTGTAAGATAAAATACAGGAAATAGTAAAAGGGCAGACTAGATGGACCATGGGGTCTTTTTCTGCCGTCAGTCTTCTATGTTTCTATGTTTCTATGTTTAGCTTGATTTAGACTCAGTGGATTAGGCAAACTCATTTTGCTCATTTAATTATAAATGTGTTAATTCAAGGATCAATAAGGATGGAAGGATTTCAGTATCTAACAACAGAAAATGGGAATATATAGAAAACCAAACCCTGCCCAAATTGTTTCTATGCCTAATTTTATTAATGACTATTGAAAATGCCTTCTTACAGGAGGCTACAACAAGGATTATCTTTAGAGTGATTTCTTATTTCTGAATGAAGGGGATGGAACTGCTTCCTAAGTCAATTGATCAATTGATCCTATATTGTCAGAATGTGTAGCCAACTGGGGTACATCAGGTCATATGACTGCATTAACCAAAATCTATGATGCATGTGTTTCCTTTTGCAGACATATGCTTTACAGGGTTGCTAAACATAGCAAATGTTGCGGGGTGTATTTATTGAATTTTAAATTAATTTTAATTTAATAATTAAGCTAAATGGATTGTATGCGGTGGTGTATGTCTATTGTTGGAATTATTTATTTATATTTCATATTTTGAAACTGCCCATCTCCCTCAGAGATGGAATTATAACCATTCCATGTCAATATAAAACTTTTCCTGGTTCAACTTTGTTTTTAAAAATCACTGGCTCTTTTTTAGTGATTATGTCAGTATTGTTTATTGCATATTGATTGTTGTAAGCCACTTGACGGATTTTAAACGTTTAAAGACAACCTACAATTATTTTCTGACAATTAATAATTATAGTTTACAAATCTCTTATTTTGATCACAGTGATTTCTCTGTCTTTTTCTCCCCTCTGTTTATCTTGCACAAATTTCTAGTAAATTCCTTGCTATCGCTTCTATAGCATGGAGCTTTTGTTCATTGTTACCAAGGAAGAAACAGTTTGGCTTCAATCCATAGAGGGAAATGAGGATTTTGCTAGAATATTTAGTGATTCACAGCACACTCATCAACTCTTAAGACTGTCAGGTAATGAAGTATTTGTAAGTTACATGGGGGACAGCAAGATCAAGACAAGGCTGCAGGTATAGTCAAGAAAAATAATGTACAAGCCAAATGAAAATATATCTTTGGGGTATTTTTTCCCTTCTCTTTTTACATATTTGGTAACTAATTCAAGAGGAAACCCATAAAATGAGAGACACGGAACACTACTTGCCAGTTTCAGCCGTTGGCTACTCTCTAATGGCTTTCTGTTATGGACTAAAATTAAACAGTTACAAAGATGTGATCATTTCATGGGCAACTTCCCAGGAACCTGCAACACAAAACTTTTTGTGAGATAATGTCTTCTGAATACAAATGAGAGTCATCTCATTTAGCTTCCAGACAGAAAAGGAGAGAAGAAGAAGAAAAAAGAAGAATGTGAAGTATTGCAATAGTCAGCAGTAGCAGAAAAATATCACAATCTATTTGCATCTCAGAAATACAACATCTTACAGTGAAAAACAAATACTGCAACTCCATCTAGAAATAGATATAAATAATGGAGTACTGTTGATCCATTTCACTGGATAGTCTGTCATTTCTAATGTAAGAAGAGGTCTACAGTATTACTGGCCAAAATCTCTTGGCTTTTAAGATCATTGTGATAGGCATACTAATTAATCACAACTTCCTGTTAATCTTTTTTTCCACACAATATAAATTGCTACCAAGGTCCATCAGTAGATTTCAGTCCTATTTGAGTTTCTGCTCATGTCTTCCCCATCATACGAGAAAGGTAGGTAAGAATGGATTCAGTGGCACATTTATTTTTGTTCCTTTGAAACATGGACCTAGTGAGCATCTGCAGTGTGACACCTGATTAATGTGTAATCATGCAGGAAGAGACACACATGCTGCAGAAACCCTGATGCTTCAGAAATTTTGATTTTGTACCAAAAAGGCAGCTGGATTGGGCTACCAGGGTTAGTGACATGCATTAATTGGACAGAAAACATATAAGATTCTTGTAAGGACGATTTTGTAGATTTTTATATGCCTATTTTTGTAGCACAGGTACCAGAAATATATGACATGTCAGATAACAAAGGCTCAAGTTCATTTCCAAAATAGTGAACTCTGTTAAACATGATTTAAAAAAAAAAAAAAAAAATTACAATTAGGACAATCACAATCACATTGAGTATTTTTAATTCTCAAAAGATATCTATATAGTCAGGGTGTCCACAGGAAAGGTCCAAAATCTGCAAGATGGCACGGACAATACTATAGTGGATGGAGTGCCCCCTTTCAACATATACAGTAAAGTTGAAGCATCTATGAAAAGATGGGGGTGCATAGGTCACTATACCACACCCTCCACTTTACAGAATCACAGTTTATATGGGTATATTATTCTTCACTATATCTGTTAACAGTATAACCCCATAGGCCTTTAGTAGAACTACTGTTCCCAATATCTCTTAGCAATAGCCAATGGCTCTGATTGCTGGAGGATAACACATATAGCAGAGGTGTCAAACATGTGGTGCCACAGTGGCATCATGTGGCATATCAGGATTTCTTCTCCCTTTGCTAAACCAAGTAGGGAAAGGGCCAGCACATGATGCATCCAGCCCACGGCTGCAAGTTTGATACCCCTGAGATGCATGATGCACCAATGGGCACATATGCTGAGTCCCAGAATTGTAAGAGAGTTTCGACTTTTAAAACATTTGCATTGAAACTTAGAAAGAAATGAATAGAATAGAATAGAATAGAATAGAATAGAATAGAATAGAATAGAATAGAATAGAATAGAATTTTATTGGCCAAGTGTGATTGGACACACAAGGAATTTGTCTTGGTGCATATGCTCTCATCATACATAAAATAAAATATACATTTGTCAAGAATCATGTGGTACAACACTTAATGATTGTCATAGGGGTCAAATAAGCAATGAAGAAGCAATATTAATAAAAATCTTAGGATATAAGCAACAAGTTACAGTCATACAGTCAACATGGGAGGAAATGGGTGAAAGGAATGATGAGGAAAAACTAGTAGAATAGAAGTACAGATTTAGTAGAAAGTCTGACAGTGTTGAGGGAATTATTTGTTTAGTAGAGTGATGGCGTTCGGAAAAAAAAACTGTTCTTGTGTCTTTTTGTCTTGGTGTGCAGTGCTCTGTAGCGACGTTTTGAGGGTAGGAGTTGAAACAATTTGTGTCCAGGATGTGAGGGGTCAGTAAATATTTTCCCCACCCTATTTTTGACTCGTGCAGTATACAGGTCCTCAATGGAAGGCAGGTTGGCAGCAATTGTTTTTTCTGCAGTTCTGATTATCCTCTGAAGTCTGTGTCGGTCCTGTTGGGTTGCAGCACAAGAACTGATATATAGCTGCAATATGCAATGCCCTTGTGGTTCTTTAAAAAAAACACACACTTTCCTGCTGTTTCAGAACTTGCAAGGATGTTGGCTTGATTCGCTAAACTCAACACTCTAAGCCCCTTTATCACACGTATCACTTAGATGTATACATAAGCTTGGTGTATTGAAGTCCAAGATATATGTTTGATTATATTTAGTTTAAGTTCCCATAATATCAAACATTCCAGCATTTCATACTGATTTCCCCTACTTCTACATTGCCTTCACAATCTTTCCTGTTAGTTAGGATCAAGTAAAGGAAATTTGATTCCCTTATGCTTTCCTCTACCCAGTAGTGAGTTCCTACTGATAGGAATAATTGTGCACAGCTCTGTGTCTCTGGGGTGCACATGCACATGTCCAAGTGAGATTTTTCTCCTGTGCATGTGCAGAAAGCAAAATTTCACAAGGGGATGTGTGTGTACACCAGAGACACGGAGCTACATGCAATTATCCATACCAATAAGAACCCACTAGTGCCTCCACCCTCCAAACAGATAATTGGTAGAAACACAAATAAGTAATTTCCTGGGGAGGAATAGTGGTGGGTTGTATTTATCACTCCTATTACTACTACTTCACTAATATATATAAAAAAGAGTTGGGTAGTTTTATTAGCAAATTCTAGTTTGTTTTTAGAAATTCTCATGCACATATTCTTCTTAGTTAGTTGACCAGTAGGATATAGGAAGAAAGATATCGTACTCTTTTCTTCCTTCCTTCTGCTTAGTCTGAAGAGTGTCATCAAGTTCATTACTTTGGCAGATGTTGGTGTTTTCAGAACATCTCCTCTCTTTCTGTTTCTTCTGTTCTTCTTCACAATTTGTATCCTTCCTGCTGTATATTCCAGTCATGAGATTCATCTCATCAAGTTTCTATTTTTCTATTAAATCATATTTCCTTTCCTGCACTAGGAGTTCAAACTCATCTTGCTTATTTCCCATATTCTGAGATGGTTATGACCTTTATGAGACAAAGTTCTAGTTTTTCATTAGGTGGTGTAATAGGTCCTACTTTAGTTATTCTCTCTCTTTTCCCCCCCTTTAACACGTGCCAGTCCTTATCTGAAATTCTAAACTGGATTTCCAGCACTCCTTCCTCCTACCCCCAGGATTCAGATTAAAGCTTTCTGAAGCAAATTTGCTATGCTTTGGCCAAATATATCCTTTTCTGTCTTTGTGAAATGTAATTTATCTTATGCCAGCTGTCCAGGTAATGAATGAAAACTACTTCTCATTCAATACGATGAATAAGAATTTGCTTTTTAATTTTCTTCAAAAAAGTAAAAGAGGATGAAGAGTGCTAGGTAGAGAGTAAGGTTCCTGTTTACTTATAAGTTGATGTTGTTTTATTAGGCAAGCATTAGCAATTGTTAATATGTTTAATAATTCTTCAGATAGGGCTTACTATCCTACAGAATAACAGGAAGGAAGGGATGGAGTGAGGGAGGAAGGGAGGGAGGGTGGAAAGAAAGAAAGAAAGAAAGAAAGAATGAAGAAGGAAGGAAGGAAAGAAGGAAAGAAGGGAGAAGGGAGGAAGGGAGGAAGGGAGGAAGGGAGGAAGGAAAGAAAGAAGAAGGAAGGAAGGAAGAGAAGAAGGAAGGGAGGGAGGGAGGAAGGGAGGGAGGAAGGAAGGAAAGAAGGAAGAAGGAAGGAAGGAAGGAAGAAGGAAGGAAGGAAAGAAGGAAAGAAGGAAGGAAGACGAGTGGAGAGACCACTCATCCAATTTCAATTGCTTGTGTATTGGCATCTCAAGCTCTGTCTCTGAAGATACCAGCCACAGCTGCTGACAAAGGATCAGAACAAAATAAAAATAAAAATAGACCAGGTCCATTTGAACTGAAAATAATCACTACTTCATTATACATAAGCACATTCCATTTTAGCTTTGCAGCCCAATGGTGTGCATATTCCTTCATTTCCAAAAATTTTTACCCTGACATAACAAACTCAAGTAATTACGTGAAGCTTAAGTAAGTTCCATCAACCAGCTTGCCTTCAAAAGTGGTGGGAGCTTCATTACTGGAGGCTTTCAAAAAGAAACTCAGAAATGGTGTAGGGTCTCCTCCTTGGGTGGGGGGTTGGATTAGAAGATCTATAAGGTCCCTTCCAACTGCGTTAATCTGTTAAGGTTATACAATTTGTTAAACTACAGTAGTTAACAGTTTTATTAGAGTATTTTCTGTAAAATGATTAGCATTTCTTTTGTACCAAGTTTGATGATTGCTTATCACTTCTATTCCCAAATGGTATTTGAATTAAAAACACAAATAAATTGTTTCTACAAAGATATTCTAGGAATGAAAGATTTAATAGATCACAGCAGGATGCATGTTGTGTATCGGAGATGCTTAACAGAACAAATGACATTTAGAAATAAATTTCCCATCATTTTCTGGATATTGTTATGTAATGCAGGATATAAGTGATGTTTGGTTCCATCTGGCTTCCAGTCAGATCTTCTGCTGTTCTGTTTCTATTCACTCATTCATGTTGGGCATTGTATTATGCTACTTCGATCATATGGGAACAGAAAGGTTGAGTGTTTAAAAGAAAACATTCACCACCTAACCGATTACACTGTCTCTCATTTTCTCTCACTGCCTGCTACCTGCAGAAATGAGATATTGACACAACAGTTGGCAGCCAGCTGGCTCAGCAGTTATGGTTTGAATAAATTTGCAAAGGAGAGTGGATATCATTGATTTGACCCAGATGTTGTATTATTTGACCCAGACTCTGAGCCATGGGTACAGTAGTAAATCACCAGATCAAAGAGCTAAAAATAAAAGGCAACTCAAAACATTATCTGTCTCATGTTTAGTTCCCAAAATGATTGTATTTAAATATCTGTGATTTGGGGAACAGTTTTCTCAACTTATTCTTAAAACCCTCCCATGAAGATTCTGGAATACTTCTAGAACACTGACTTCATCTTATAGTTGGTCTTGTGATTGCCGCTGCATTATAAATAATTTCCCTTGAACTTAATTCCAGTTTATTTCAGTACAGCATCTTCAAAGTCAATATGACTGAGACAGCAGCTCTGTTTTAAGAGTAAAATATACCTGATTTCAAACACAATATCACTAAAACCTCATATCAAATTATCCCTTAGTAAACTTCACAATTCTTCCTCCATCAGAACCTATCATGTATTGTGGTTCTGCTAGTGTGTGTGTGTGTGTGTCATCACTTTCTGTATATCAAGGTTAGACAACCAAGTGCCCCCTAATTTCCATAATCCCTGGCAAGCATAACCAATAGCCATGATTGTAATCCAGAAAGTTTGAAACACCCAGTTGTAACTCTTGTGTGAGCCATGCTTCAGAAGAAAATAATAAAAGGCACCAAATGATGGATCTGAAACCCGATCATTATCACTATCTCTTGCTTTCACCTCCTAATTTAAGAACAAATTGATTAAGTTCAAATTTGTTCTACCTTTATTCTCAAAGGCATTGAAGGAATCCAAAGGTTATAATCATAAAGGGTTAATGTTGTGTGCAAATTTGAAGGCCGCTACTGGAACAGAGTCACCTCCTGGAGTCGGCCCCGACCCTCTGGAACCAGCTCCCCCTGAAGATTAGAATTGTCCCCACCCTCCTTGCCTTTCGCAAACTTCTTAAGACCCACCTCTGTCGTCAGGTATGGGGGAATTGAGACATCTCCCCCGGGCCTATATAATTTATGCATGGTATGTTTGAGTGTATGTCTTTGTTTTTTAATAAGGGTTTTTTTTAGTGATTTTTAAATTATTAGATTTGTTGCATATTGTTTTATTGTTGTTGTGAACCGCCCCGAGTCTATGGAGAGGGGCGGCATACAAATCTAATAATTAGATAGATAGATAGATAGATAGATAGATAGATAGATAGATAGATAGATAGATAGATAGATAGACAGACAGACAGACAGACAGACAGACAGACAGACAGACAGACAGACAGACAGACAGACAGACGAATGAATGAATGAATAAATAATCTGTGACTTTTGGAAGGTAAAAATTTGCTCCAAAGCAGGCAAATCTTTTTACAATGATGGATGAATGATTTATTAGTTTATCTTTTACTTTCAGATTATTTAAGACATATTTTCTGACCTGACTGCTTCTGGGCACAAATATCCACAACATACCGGGAAATGTGAGAGAAGGGATCACTGTAAATCCAGCCTTCTCAGAATTCCCATTTCTTCTCATTGGTTTGCAATGTAGGTGTGTTTCAGTCTCATACCTAGCAATATTTTCCCTGGTGAATTCAAAATGCAAACATTGACCCTCACCTGAGTGTAGAGACTGGTTAGTGCAAGCGAACCACAAATTAAACAAGGCTACTATGTTATTACTGATTTCCTTTAAATTAATGTAATTATTGTCTGGGTAATTAGCCAGCAGAGTGACTTGTTCTGTTACTCATTAACTGTGAAGTTCTTCCTAGCTACAGAGGGATAAAGGCAAAAGCATCCATACGCTGCACAAATGCTGATTAGGAAACCACATCACCCAAGAAGCGCATTTCTTTCCTTTTCTTCTTCAAGTATCTCTGTCAGTTGCTGGTAAAATGCATCATTCAGGGTACTGTGAATCAGCTCACCCTCTTACAAATGAAAAGACGCTTTGATTTATTCTCTGTGTGGGCAGACCCAGATGTGGCAGAGATTTCATAGCTGCAGCGGAAATGTTGAATTGATATGCAAAATAATTCTGCCGCATAAACAAAGCATTTAAAACACTGAAATACCTAGAGGAAAAAAATGTTGTCTTTCCATAGTGAAAGGAAAATCTGATGTCAGAAAATATAAAAGACGTTAACTCTTATAAGTCACATAAGCCACAGAATAGATTTCCACTTGTAAAGATACTCTATTGCAGGGGTCTTCAAACTTGGCAACTTTAAGACTTGTGGACTTCAACTCCCAGAATTCTACAGCCAGCTATAAATGAAATGAAGACATTGTGATATCACTTTGTAATATTTGGTTACCATTAAATATGTTTGAGTGCAGTGAAGGCAAAAGGAGAAGGAAATGACAGAGGGACAGATGGTTAGACACTATTATTGACACAATGAACATGAATTTGGCCAAACATTGGGAGAACAGTGGAGGACAGGAGGCCTAGCGTGCTATGGTCCATGGGGTTGCAATGAATAGGATACAACTTAACAACTGACCAACAACAATAAGAACACGCTTAAGTGCAACCAATACAATTTAAATACAAAAGATTTAGGTTGCTTATTTGTAACTATGCCATGGGTGATCTCAGTAGTTCTTACTGCTAAGAAGACATGCATTGGAATTTGATGAAAAACTAATGGTTATTTGTTTATTGATTGATTGATTGGTTGGTAGATTGATTGATAGATTGGATTTCTATGCCGCCCCTCTTCAAGGACTCTTTAGCTATTACAGCCCTCGGCATCCAATGGTTCACTTAGTGATCATTCAAAGTTACAATGGCACTGAAAAAGGGAACTTAGGACCATTGCAGTATCTCCGTGATCACATGATTTACATTCAGATCACTGGATCACACTGGATTCCCACCAGTGTGGGAGGCGACTCCGTTCCAGTAGCGGCCTTCAAATTTACATACAACTGCTCTGGTGCCAGTTCGTCAGGCAGCACCATATTTTTTCTGGAATGTACCCACTTTTTTGCTTCCTGCGCAGAATGTTCACGCATGCGTGGAAACAAAAAATCACCAACATTGCGCACACACGAGCGTCCCCTTGTGAGATTTTGGCACATTTTTGCTTCCTGCACACGCATGAAAGCAAAATCATGTGAGGATGCATGTGAGGGACCAAATCAAGTGGATGCGCACGCAGCCCATAAGTGTAACCCACTGCTGATTCGGATGTTTAGCAAGTGATTCATATTTATGACAGGTGCAGTGTCCCATGATCATGTGATCCCCTTTTGAAACCTCCTGACAAGCAAAGTCAATGAGGAAACCAGATTCACTTAACAACCATGTTATTAATTTAACAACTGCAATGATTTACTTAACAACTGTAGCAAAATTATTCTGGTTGTTTGTTTGTTTGGTGTATGGCATTTACAGTGCCCATGCAATCACTGATATACCACAGATAAAATTACTATTATTTATTATTATTATTTTTTATTAGATTTGTATGCTGCCCCTCTACGAGGACTCGGAGCGGCTCACAACAAAAATACCATATCACAAATCCAATATATTAAAACACATTAAAAACCATTATTTAAAAAGCCATACACTCAAACAGACCATACACACTTCTACCATAGCCTTAGCATAGCCTAGGGGCAACTCAGTTACCCCATGCCTGGCGACATAGGTGGGTTTTGAGTAGCTTATGAAAGGCAAGGAGGGTGGGGGTGGTTCTAATCTCTGCGGGGAGTTGATTCCAGAGGGCCAGGGCCGACACAGAGAAGGCTCTTCCCCTGGGTCCCGCCAGACGACATTGCTTAGTTGATGGGACCCGGAGCAGGCCGACTCTGTGGGACCTTATCGGACGCTGGGATTCATGCGGCAGAAGATGGTCCCGAACAACACAAATGTGTTGTGTACAAACATAAATATAAGTTCAAATAAAGCATCAACAAATATGTATACAAAGTATGTGGAGAATACAATTGGTGACATAAAATATTAAATTAGGATAAAACTATGATAAAATTGCCACAAAATAGCACCATATTGGTCAATCACTCAAGAATATAATTCTGGCTTCATCTGATATACTTTAATTATTTGAAATTGCAGCTGACAATGTTAAAAGCAGTGTGATGATTACAGATAAGGTTGGGAGGGTCTTTGGAGATCTTCTAGTCCAACCTCCTCCTCAGGGAGGAAACCCTATACCATTTCAGAACAATGGTTATCCAATCTCTTCTTTAAAATCTTCCAGTGTTGGAGCATTGACCAGCTTCAGGAGGCAAGTTGTTCCACTGATTAATTGTTCTAATTGTCAGGAAATTTCTTCTTAGTTCCAGGCTGCTTCTCTTTTTGATTTGTTTCCATCCCTTGCTTCCTGTCCTGCCTTTGGGTTCTTTGGAAAATAGTTTGATTCCCTCTTCTTTGTGGCAACCCCTGAGATATTGGAACAATATTAAATTAAGGCATTCATTTGGAACAATGTAGAAAAAAAGGATAAATCAATCTCCGAATCAATTTCTTCACATCCCACTCGTTAACTTTAAATAAACATTGATCTTTAACACCCGTAATTTCTGATTTCCAGGCTGGAACAATTCAGTTAGGATGGGCGTTCTGTCAGAACAGCAGCATGTCGAGATCCATCCACTACATCATTTTTATGGAACCATTTACTAGCCATTAATGTCAAGCGGAAGTTTCCACTGCTTTTAGGAAAGTAGCCAATCGCATTCAGAAGACATTATTGAGGCCCGTGAGCTAATGGTACTATACAGGGAGTCCTCAATTTATGACTATAATCGAGCCCAACATTTCTGTGGCTATGCGAGGCAGTTGTTAAGTGTGATGCTCCGTTTTATGATCTTTTTGCCACATGGTTAAGCAGGTTTTTTAAGTGAATTGTATGATTGTGAAGGAAATCTGGCTTCCTCCATTGTCTTTTCTTGTCGGAAACCATCTAGGAAAGTCACCAATGGTGATCACATGACCCCAGGATGCTGCAACAGTTAGAAATAGGTGCAGGTTGCCAAACATTTGATTTTTGATCATGTATAATAGAGGTCTTCAAATTTGACAACTGGCTGGAGAATTCTGGGAGTTGAAGTCCACAAATCTTAAAGGAGAATTCATGGGTCCACAAGTCTTTTTTTTTTTTTTTTAATTTTTTTATTATTTTTCATAAAACAGACATACAGACATACAAACATTAAACATAAAATGGGGATGTATTTCCCCGCTTCTTTTGAAAGTGTACATTCAAATAGAAAAAAGAATACATAATCAAACATTTGTTAAATGTTAAAAAGTTTAGTAAAAAATTTTCAAATCTTAAATACGATATTAGTACGGTATAAGTAAAAATGCTTAATATGTTGTTTATGTGTAATATATTCATCTAATCAAACATTCAAACAAATCTCAGTTACTAAACATACATAAAACAGAATTTTTAATATATCGCTTGTGAGTAAACTACTATATCAAAATCATCAACAAATACATCTAATATTGTTATTACCTAAATAAAAACAGATCTATCTCTTATTTTTTCTTATCTAACCATTTATATATGTTGTTCCATGTTTCATAGAATTTTGTATCTTCTTGATCGTTTAATCGTCGTGTCATCATATCCATTTCAGCGCAATCTAATATTTTAGCTATAACTTCTTCTTTCTTGGGGATTTCCTCCCCCTTCCAGTTTTGCGCATATATTATTCTAGCCGCAGTTAATATGTGTATTATTAAGTAAAGAGTTTCCTTCTTATAAGTCTGATTAGTAATTCCTAATAGGTAAAATTCCGGGGTGTTATCTATGTCATATTTTAATATTTCTTTTAATATCTTCTCAATCATCTTCCAATAAATTTTAGCTTTACCACATGTCCACCATTGATGGTAATAAGTTCCTATATCTTTCTTGCATTTCCAACACAGTGGGGATGTTTTAGGAAACATTTTTGCTATCCTGTTTGGTGGAAGGTGCCATCTATAAAACATTTTAATTTGGTTTTCTTTTAATGAAACTGACTTGGTCATTTTCCAATTATTAATCCAAACTTTTTCCCAAGTATCTATATCTATTTCCTTACCTATATTTCTGCACCATCTTATCATGGTATCTTTTAGAGTCAACTCTATATTTTTGTGAGCGATAAGGAATTTATATGTTTTCCCTATCATTTTTACTGAATTATTAATAATTAAATGACTTAGCAAATTCTTACTTTTATTAAAGGTGTAAAGAGTTATATCCTTCTGGTATCTGGATCGAATCTGGGCATAATGCCACCAATCTATTATTATCCCTTCTTCTTGTAGTTTATTCCTAGGCTTTAGCTTCATCTGATCATTTAATAATTCTTTATATCTATAAAATATTTTCGTGTCTTTTATAGATTTTGGATGTGTTATTGCTTCTAAAGGGGCTATCCATTCTGGAACATTTAAGAAGTGATTTTTCTTTATGTCCTTCCAAACCTCTAGTAAATACTTCCTTAATGTGTGTCTTTTAAAATATGAGTGATTTTTTTCCTTGTCATACCATATAAATGCATGCCAACCCAGCATGAGATCATGTCCTTCTAAATTTAATATTCTTTTATTCTCTAAGGTTATCCAATCTTTAATCCATGTTAAGGCGGCAGCCTGGTAATATAATTTCCAGTTTGGAAGACCAAATCCTCCTCTTTCTTTAATGTCTTCCAAACAGTTTATTTTTATCCTTGCTTTTTTCCCTTGCCATATAAATTTTTTAACTAAGTTTGTCAAAGTTTTAAAAAAAGTTCCCCCTGGGTTTATTGGAATTACCTGAAAGAGAAATAAAACCTTAGGCAGAATATTCATCTTGATTGTGGCAATTCTTCCTAAAAATGATATTTTCAGGTTATTCCATGTTTCTAAATCTTTTTTAATTTCTGATAATAATTTTATGTAATTATCATTTTTTAATGTTATTGTTTTCGCTGTTAAATTTATTCCTAAATATTTTACTTTCTTTACGGTTTTTATTCCAGAAATATTTTCTAATTTAGTTTCTTGTGTTTTATTCATATTTTTAGTTAAGAAAGAAGTTTTGCTTTTATTTATCTTTAAACCTGCTACCTTTCCGTATTGTTCAATAGTTTGCAATAAAGAAGGAACAGTTGTTATCGGTTCTTCAATTATAAACGTTAAGTCATCTGCAAAAGCTTGGAGTTTGTAAGTTTCGTCTCCTATAGTTAAACCTTTTATTTCGGAATCCGCTCTTATTTTAATTAATAAAGTTTCAAGTGTCATAATAAATAACAATGGTGATATAGGACATCCTTGACGAACTCCCTTATTTATATCAAGTGCTTGTAATTGATTATTATTTAATATTATCTTAGTCGTTTGTTTTGAGTATATAGTATCTATTAAATTAACAAATTTTGAGCCAAATCTCATTTTGTTTAATTGCATTTTTATAAATGTCCAGTTAACGTTGTCAAAGGCCTTTTGAGCATCTAAGAACATTAAGGATGCTGTCTTATCTGGGTGTTGTTCATAGTATTCTAATGTGTTTATTACTGTTCTAAGATTATTTTTTATTTGTCGCCCTGGTAAAAATCCATTTTGGTCTTGATGTATTATTCCATTTATAATTCTTTTAAGTCTATCTGCATAAATGGCAATAAATATTTTATAATCTACATTTAATAAAGATATGGGTCTATAATTTTTGATTTTTACTGGGTCAGTGCCGGATTTGTGTATTAAAGTTGTCAGCGATTCTGACCAAGATTTCGGAATTTTACCGTCAAGTCTACATAAATTAAAAGTTTCTAACATATAGTTTCTTACTATTTCATTGTCTATCTTATACCATTCTGCCGGTATAGCATCTGGACCAGTGGCCTTATTGTTTTTCTGTTTTTTAATTATAGTTAGGAGTTCTTCCATTGTTATTGGACCATCCAACATAGTCTGTTGATCTTCTGTTATTTGTGGTAATTTTGAAGCCTGTAAGTAATTAAAAACCTCATCTTCACGAACATTGTCTTTGGCATAAAGATCTTTATAAAAATTATAAACAATATCCGCCTTTCCTTCTGTATCATATTTTATTATACCATCTTTGTCTACTAATTTTTTTATCAATTTGGATTGACTCTGCTTTCTAAGTTTATATGCTAACCATCTGCCTGGTTTATTTGCATGTTCAAAATAATGTTGTTTTGCTCTTTTAATTTTTTCAGTTATTTGATTTTGTTCTATAATTCTAATTTTATGTTTAATTACATTTATTTCTGTTTTAAAGTCTCTGTTCTTGGTGTGTTGCTGCGATGCAAATTCCAATTGTTTTAATTCATTTATTAATTGTACGTACTTTAATTTATTATCCTTATTGTATTTTGCTGTATACGATATTGTTAACCCTCTTATATAAGCTTTGAGTGTATCCCATATATTCTGTGGAGTGGTGTCTGGGGTTTTATTAATTTCAAGAAATATTTTTAATTCCTTTTCGATCCAATCCTTATATTTCTTATCATTTAGTATATTTCTATTCATCCGCCAAATATTCTGTTTGTTGTTCCTTCTTATATAAACCACTATTGGGTTGTGGTCAGCCCATGTATTAACATCTATCTCTACTTCCCTTATTTGTTCTGCAAGCATTTTTGGTGTCCATACCATATCTATTCTTGTCCAGATTTTGTGAGGATTAGAATAAAATGTAAATTGTCTTTTATGGGGGTGTCTTTCCCTCCATATATCATTTAACAATAATTCTGTTTTCATTTTTTGGAAAGTACTGGGTAATAGATTTCTTTTTGTTTTTTTCCTTTTATTATGACTCCCTCCCCCTGAATGGTCTAATTGCCTATTCACAATAGCATTAAAATCACCTATTATTAATACATTCTCAATAGCTAAATCTATTATTATTTGATGTAAATTTTTATAAAATGTCATTTGGTCTTCATTGGGAGCATAAATAGAAACAACCACTATAGGTCTAGGTTCAATATCAACTTGTACAATCAGTATTCTACCATCATTATCCTTATATATTTGTTTGGAATTTATAGAATTCTCTACATACATCACCACACCTCTTTTTTTTTGATCTGCTAATGCAGCATACATTTTTCCAATTTTGGGATTCAACAATAATTTTTGGTTATCTTTTTTAATATGTACTTCTTGTAATATTGCAATTTGAGCATTTTGATTTCTGATTTTAGAAAAGATTTGTTTCCTTTTCCTTGGTTCATTAAGTCCATTAACATTTACCGAAAAGATCTTTAGATCTTTAGTTGTTGTCATTTAGTAGGTTTTTTGGTTTCTCGCTGAGGCTGAACTCTTCTTATAGCACCTTGGTCCTGCTCTATTACTTGAGCAGTGGCCCCCAAAAGTTCTTCTTGTTGGATTGCTAGTATCTCCCCTGAGTGCTGTTGTGCTGGTTGTTGTTGAGCCTCTTGTTGTTTGTCTGAAAAGTCCATGTGGCTGATGCCACTATTTTCAAAGAAATACCTAGCTTGTTCTACATTTTCCAGCTTATATCTTGTGGAGCGCCATGTCAGAGAAAGACCTTGTGGGATTAACCAACGATAGGTTATATTTTCTTTGATCAAAATTCTGGTAAGAAACTGGTAATCTCTTCTGCTCTCTCTGACACTTCTTGGAACTTGTTTTAATATTTTTATTTCCACTCCTTGATGTTGGAGTTTGGAGTTTCTTGCCCAATGAAGTATGTCATCTCGCAAAGTTTTCCTGGTGAATTTGATATGAATCTCTCTTGGGAGATTGTGGCGACGGATGTAACTATTCGAAGTCCTGTAAACTTCATCGATTTCTTTCGCTAGCGCAGCAGGATCCTCCTGGAGTATTCCTCCAATCGTTTCCGCCATAGTCATTTTTAAATCTTCATCTTTTTCCTCTTTCATATTCTGAAATCGTAGTCCATACGAAGCACGTTGCATCTCCAGCTGAATAATTGATTCATCATGTCTTCTGTGTCTTGCATCAGCTCTCCCTTCAAGATAATCAATTCTTTTTGCATTTTTATCGGATTTCTCTTCAACCTTTTTCACTCGGTCATCACTTTCTTGTAGTGTTTGTTGGATCACCTTTATCTGGTCTTTCACCTCGCCCATATCAGCTTTCAGTTGGGCCATCTCCTTTTTAAATTCTGCCAGGTCTGCTTTTATAGCTTCCCTTTGTTGTGTTGCATCCTCTTTTATAACCTCTCTTTGTTGGGTAGCATTCTCTAGAGATTTAAAAATAAAGTCCTGCATATTGTTTAAAGTTTCTTGTAATGTTGCAAAATTAGGCTGCGTTGTTTTGTCTTTTTCTTTATCCTTGGAAGACATAGCTGACGCCTGGTGCGTCGGGGAAGGACGCGGGGACACTTGTGGAGAAGAGATTGTTGCTGTGGTTTGTTTTTTAACCGTTTTAACAACCGTTGAAGAAGTTGACATTGTCAAATTTGAATCCACTGTTTAAAATTCGAATTAATTTAAATCAATCTAAATTTGTATGTGGTGAAAGGGAGAAAATTTCTGTAAATTCCAAATCTATTCAATCTGTTTTATTAACAATTACCCTTAAATTATAACTATTCAGTTGTCAAAAGAAAAATAAAAAATTCAAAATTCAAAATCCAATATATGTTGTTATTACTATTGCTGTTATTATTATAAAGACTAAGAAAAAAAATTTAAAAATATAATAACACAGAGAACAAAAGTAAAACCTTTGGAAATAAGAAACAAGTAAAGATTGAAAATAAGTGGTCTAATAAGAAAACAGAGTAAATAACAGCAAAGAAAGAATAATAACTATTTTAAAAAAGGAGATTCTAGGGAGGTAAAGAAAAAGGAGGAAAGGAGAAAAGACTTAATAAAGCAATAAAAAAAGAGAGAAAAAAGGAAAAAAGGGGGGGTAATATTTCAGTTCAAATAATTAGAATAGAGCAGGGGACCAAGGTTTACTAACAATGCATAGTCTTCAGTTCAAACTTCTTTTACAGATAGAAATAAAAAAGAAAAAATCAGAGGAGGATCAAAAAAGGATTAATTAATCAAAGAATAAACAATGTGTATAGTTATAGTCTTCTTATAAATCAAGAAATTATAAATGAAGAATATGAATCCAGATGTCAGAAAATACAATTATACTTAATCCCAATTGCAGGTCTCAAAAAGAAAGTCAAATTAATAATTTTCTTGTGGTTAAAATGGAGTCTGTGTTCTTTTCCAAATCCAAGACAAAGGCAAAAAAAATAGATCTCAAAATGGAGTCAGGTTAGAAGTCAGAAGTTCATATGTCCAGACAGATGTGAAAAAGTTTTCAAAAAAATAATCCCAAGAAAAAGGCAATCAGCAAGTAATCCAAAGTAATCCGAAAGCAATCAGCAAGTAATCCAGTTAGGTTAATCCAGGGGTGAATAATCCAAAGGAAAGGTATCAGTTCCTTCTATTTCACTTTTATTTTCAAGTTGTTATATAATGTTATTATGTTGCAGAGACAACAGGGTGAAAAAGAAAAAAAGGCAACAAAATTATATTCCTCCGCTGTTAAGATGTCAGCCCGGAACACAATGTTTTTAACAGACTATAATAAAGAAATTTTGCTCTTCATTGCTAATTTCTTTTAAGCATTGAGGTCTTCTAAATAGTCATTTCCAATTTAAGCTCTTTTATTGAAGCATAAGGTAGAAAAAATGTTTTATAGATTTCAAAGTCCAAATACAAAATGGAAACAGTGAAAATGAGAAGAGTTAATCTCGGCTGTTATTTGCGGATGAGACTGAAAGAAAAAAAAAACTTTCACTTTCGCCTCGTTAAAGAAAGCTTTCCCTTGAGGCTTTCGAACGATCAAATCTTCAAATTTTAATCTTGAAACAAAGAGGAAATTTTTACCTTAAATCCTTTATCGAATGTATTCTTTTTCAGTAGGTTAAATGTGGAACTTTCACTTCAAAAAATTTTTCTCGGCTTCCCGCTGGGCGAGGGAAGAAAGCGCTGGCCGGTCCTCTTAAGCAAAGAGGATCGGTTCTCCCGTCTTCGAAGCTGCGGGGCGAACCGCTGCCTCCGGAGTCTCAGCGATGGCTCCTCGGGCAGAGGAGAGCCCCCTGTTCTGGGATCGGGCCATCCGAGCCCGATCCGATCGCAAATGCGACCTTCGGAGGGGGTAGAAGGGATCGCCTGGCAGAGCCCTGCCAAAGATGTCCCGCCGCGATCTCCACCAAACCGGAAGCCTTCGGGTCCACAAGTCTTAAAGGGAACTCATGATGTATAATTTTGGGATGCTACAATGGTTGTAAGTGTGAGAACTGGCCATAACCTTCTTTTTTTCAGTCCCATTGTAATTTCAAACAGTAACTAAATGGTTGTAAGTTGAGTTGCAATGAATTCTTATTTCTTGGTTTAAAGAACATTTCTTTGGCCACTGATCACAAAAAGAGAAAAGGAAAATGTAGCCAAAGACCTGAGATATGCGGCAATTTTTTTTTCTGGAGAGAAATTCTATGAAATACCATTTCATATTTTTAAAGCATTTTTTTAATGTAAGAACTGTATTAAATTTCAAAATCAAACATTAAAAAGCCAACTAAGATAGGAAGGGAAAAGGGAATGGCCATATAAATTTAAAGGGAACAAAAAGATTCAATAAATAAATGTGTAACATAGATGACCTCCAGCTTTCTTTTAGTCCAAAGATAATAACAGTACAAAAACCTCTCTCTAAATTGAAACAAATAATATTGCACTATCTTTCTTGAGTATATTTCCCTATGGGTAGTGAAGACATAGCAATGATAAGTTTATATTCTCCCCTTTACAGAAATCCCTGCCTCATATATAAAGGTAAAGGTTCTTCTCACCTATGTGCTAGTCATACTCAACTCTAGGGGGCGGTGCTTGTCTCTGTTTCAAAGCCGAAGAGCCAGTGCTGTCCAAAGACATCTCCATGGTCATATGGCCAGCAAGACTAAACCATGTTCTGGACCGAAGCTGCCCAGAATACTGCTACCCTCCCACTGAGGTGGTACCTATTTTTCTATTTGCATTTCTACATGATTTTGAACTGTTAGGTTGGCAGAAGTTGGGGCAAGTAATGAGAGCTTACTCCATTATGTGGTGCTAAGGATTCGAACCACCAAACTGCCGGCCTTTCTAATTGACAAGCTCAGCATCTTAGTCACTGAGCCACCACATCCCCACCTCATGTATATTAAGCCTATTTTAAGGAAAATGCCAGGGAAAGGAAAACATTTTCTTTTTTCTGATTTGCAGTTGTAAAAGTGACCCAGTTTTGCACAACTGCTGTTGTATAATAAATCAACAGCTGACCAAATCAACCACTTTTACTGAAGCTATTTCAGATTTTGCTTTGTGCTTAATGCAACTGTCAAAACTATAAGCAGGTGTTTTGTTTTATGTCTGTTCTCTGACAGTAATAAATACCTATCTGCTGCCTACAACCTGCAAAAGATTGAAGTTTGATTGTTGGTTATTTTTAAAAAGGAAATCGGGGAAAAATGATTCACTTCATCTCTAAAGGAAAGCAGCTCTCCCACCACAAAATAATGCTCAGAAAAACCCGTTTTCCACAAAACAGTAAAGATTCAATTTTAAAGACACTATTTTCTATAAGGATGGGGGGAAAAGTGAGAAATGCAGAGAAAAGCCAAGTTTGGTTTTAAAAGATTTGGTTCCTACAAGAAGTGTAGGAATAGGAATTTGCCTTATATTTCGAATTGTACAGCAGACATTGATGTAGAAATTTGTGCCTTTTTGACATGCTGATGTGCCTGGCTTCCTGTTCATACCCTGGAGATCCAGACTTACAGATGCTATTCCAATCGGTTGCTGGCTCTTCCTTTTCAGAGAAAGATTGAATTAGAGGGGGGGGGAAGAAAGTAGAAAACTTGCAAACAAAGCAGATGGAAAAGAAAGGATGGCAACTTGAAAAAGAGGATTGGGTCTGGGCTTAAAGTTACTATAAATCACTATAGCATTGAGCAATTCATAATGACAGTTTAAATCTCATTTTAGATTGATTTTAGCTTGGCCTTTGAAATATTTCCCTAGGATATTAGAGGAAGGTTGACTTGGGGTGTTCAGAACAATCCATATTCACTCACCCCCGTTAGCTGCTATAAATTGTCACAGCTTTGGAGAGGATTTCTCATAATTTTATTTCTAGTGCTTTCAAACATCTACCATCAGCTGATATTTTTTTTAAAAAAAATATTTGTCCATTACATAACCCATGTGCAGGTTGTCCTTAACTTACAACTATTTGTTTAGTAGATCTTAACAGATTAACAGAGTTTGAAGGGACCTTCCAGTAGGCCATCCAATCTAATCCCCCCACCACACACACACACAAGTAGGAGATCGTACACCATTTCTGACAAATGGCAGTCTCTTCTTAAAAACTCCCATGACTTCTGAAGGCAAGATGTCCCACTGGTTGATTGCTCTCACTGTCAGAAAATTTATTCTTATTTCCAGGTTGAATCTCTCTTTGTTCAGGCTCCATCCATTAATCCTTGTCTGGTCTTCAGGCACTTTGGAAAATAGCTTGACCCCCTCCTCCTCTCTGTGACAGCCCCTCAAATATTGGAACACTGCTATTATGTCTCCCCAGGTCCTTCTCTTCACTAGACTAGCCATGTCTTTTTCCTGCAACTGTTCATTATATGTTTTAGCCTCCTGTCCCCTAATCATTTTGGTTGTTCTTCTCTGCACTCTTTCTAGTGATTTTTTTGAAGTTACAATTGAAATTATGATTAGGCGTATGATTACCACTTCTTGTTTGCATGTACACTGAGATCTTATGCACTAGAGATAAATTCTTTGTGTTGTCCAATCACACCTGGCCAGTAAATAATTCTGATCTGATCTAATCTAATCTAATCTGATCTGATCTGATCTGATCTGATCTATTCTATTCTATTCTATTCTATTCTCTAATCTAATCCAATCCAATCTAATCCAATCCAATCCAATCCAATCTAACCTAATCTAATCTAATCTCTCTATTGGTAGTCCGGATGTCAGTGACAGTATTGAAAGCATCAAAGACCTGGCTTTTCTGGCAGGCTCGGAGCCATTGATCTCACAAATTTATGAAGTCTGGCCTTGAATGATATGTATGTATGTGATTTTTTTTAAACTGTTTTTCCCTTATTCTTTTATTATACTTTTAAATATATTTTATATGCTGTTACAAGCCACCCAGAGCCCTTCGGGAGTTGGGCGGCATAGAAATACAATAAATAAATAATGAATAAATTATTGTTTTAATACTTATTTTAATTTAGCCCAGTGAAGGGCTACCAAATATGTTACTACCACACTGTGGGTGTTGCTTGTACAGGACGCCCTGTATTTTCTTTCAACATCTTTCAATGCAAATTGGGGGCTCTGGGGTGGAGCTCCATTTTTGCTACCCTACTGCGTTACCCCGCCACCCCCATCCGAGCAGCAGCCCACCCCTTATTTAGCCTATAAGATTAAGATGCCCATTGTATAGGCTTTTACTACTAAAAGGCTTTTACTGTTTTTCCAAAGTGATAGGCAAAAAAGTAGCCATGTTTACTGAATTTGAAACTGTCTACAGGGGAAGGTGTTAGGTCATTCTTTGGGCAGAAAAGACAGGAATTGTTTAATTATTTAATGGATCTGTGAACAGCTTCTCATTAGATGAATAATCCCAAAGCAGAGCATAAAAGCCAGACATTTCTATTTCAACAAAAGACGATTAGCTGAAACTGGCAGAAGGCCACTGTTCTTCAGGGACCAGTGCCGGATCTGTCATCTTGATACTGTAAATAACGTAGACATTACGCACTATTCACCCATTCAAAGGCAGCGTTTTCCCTATAGGCAGCATATAATATTGATGGGACATTGTTTTCTTTAAGAGAAAAATTCAGCCGAGCTACAATTAATAGCATTTCTCTTAGAGAGTATCGGGGAAGGGAATATTTCTTCCTTGTTTTTGCTCTGTTTTGTTTCCTGTCAATTCTCTTTCAATTAGATGAAAGATAATGAGCTATTTTTATAAAAGGTAATTTCATAAACATGCTCATGCAGATTGGATTATAGTGTAGATAAAGGAAGAATGTGAGTGATTTGTCTTTTATTATGCAAATGTGTTCGTTGCTTTGTCACTTCCCTGACTTTTTATATTCCCAGTAATCAGTGAAGGGCTACCAAATATGTTACTACCACACTGTGGGTGTGGCTTGTGCAGGATGCCCTGCATTTTCTTTCAACATCTTCCAGTGCAAATTGGGTGCTCTGGGGTGGAGCTCCATTTTTGCGAACCCACTACATTCCCCCCCTCCCATTGGGGCAGTAGCCCACCCCTGCCAGTAATCCAGGGAGGAAGTTTTCAGAGACGCTTCCTGCTATTAAATTTTTTCAGCAGTGTTGTTTCTAGCTATCTTTTCCAGTGGAGGATTTTGCCCTTGATAAATTGTTGAACGTTTTCCTTTTTCTTCAGAGAAGGGAAATTGTCAAGAGGCCATTTGTGTCCACCGGTCTCTGCCCAATCAAACCTTTTTGGGAAGACAAAGGAAATGTGTCTTCAAAACTTAAAGGTAGGGCTTGAGATTAGAGAGTGTCTAGTTTAAACAACAATTGCAAGAAAGTGAAAACTACCCCAAAAAGCTTGTTACAATAAATGCCAGTGATGGCGAACCTTTTAGACACCGAGTGCCCAAACTGCACTCATGCATGCCCAAACTGAAATATGTGTGCATGCACAGACATGCACAATACTGCACATGCGCAGGCATTTGCATAGACAGACATGCATACATGCACAGCAGAGACACAAAGATCAGCAGGAGGCAGGGCAACCCAACACTGGCAGTGCAGCAAGAGGTAACATCTTTTCCTTTTCTGAGGTTCTGTTTCATCATTTGCAGGGAAACAGAAGCTCATGAAAGAAAATGTCATGGAGATCGGGCCTGGGACAATGGTGCGCGTGACAGCAAAGAGGGCTATGCATACCACCTCTGGCATGCATGCCATAGGTGTGCTATCACAGGCATAGGCTTTTTATACACCACCAGAAGACACCAAAGTGTAAGCCAAGGATTTTCCAAAAGATCATCCACTCAGCCAAAGAATATTAAAGGCTGCGTTCTTGTAAAAGTAAATAGCCATTGTTCCACAATGTCCCTAAAAATTGTCCTTATGTGCTTCATTGCTGAAAAGGCTTCAAGAGTTGTTATCCTAATTCTACATACCTTCTGCTCTGGCAATCTCACACTACTAACCAGAGCATACAAAACGTCTGCCAGACCTATTCTTGAATACAGCTCATCAGTCTGGAACCCACACCACATCTCGGACATAAACACCCAAGAAAATGTCCAAAGATACTTTACCAGAAGAGCCTTCCACTCGCAACAGAATACCCTATGAAACTAGACTTACAATCCTAGGTTTAGAAAGATTAGAACTACATTGCCTTAAACATGATCTAAGCAAAGCCAATAAAATCCCATGCTACAATGTCCTTCCTGTCAATTACTACTTCAGCTTCAATCTCAACAACACATGAGCAAACAACAGATTCAAACTTAATGTAAACCACTCCAAACTGGACTGCAGGAAGTACAACTTTAGTAATCTAGTGGTTGATGCATTGAACTCACTACCAGACTCTGTAGTGTCATCTCCTAACCCCCAAAGTTTCACCCTTAGACTGTCCACTGTTGATCTCTCCAGATTCCTAATAGGTCAGTGTTCTGCCTGACTGGGCTCAGGCAATGCGTAACAGTCCAAGGAAAAGAAATCAAACACACACATGCTCTTCTAATCAGCAAACTTGTATTGAACAAACAAAAAAGGGTTACTCAAAACAGTCCTTAGTGTCAGGAAACAATGATAGTGCAAGGCTTACTTCAGCCGCACACAAAAACAAGGGAAAAAGCAAACAAAGACAACCTGGAATGAGCAGAGACATTTCAGGAGTCCTTTGAATCTTTGGAGCAAACAGCAAATCTCAGAGGTTTCACCTCCCAAGTGCCTGAAAAACCTGGGTTGAAATCCAAAGGCACGGAACAGAAACTTCAGAGCAGGAACCACAAAATAACACAGATAAACAGCCACAGTTTGCCTTGTGCCTCTGTTCCCTTTTATACCTTTATCCCTCATTAAGGGAACCACACCCAACCCAGGTGCTACTCTGATGACCTGTAATAATCCTTCAATTGATCCCTCCTTTGCATAGCTCTTCGGCTACGCATGTCTATGAATTGGTCTTCAGAGGAATCCAAGGACGAAAGACTGTCTGAGTGACTGCATGCCAAATCCCCTGGGCTATCTGCTGAGTCCTGCGAACCAGTGGCCTCATCCTCCTGGCTGTCTGCCACGTCTTCCTGGCTGTCAGCCAGGCTTTCACACTCACTTTGTGCCGCATCTCTCCCATCTGTGGGAGCAACGGCTGGCCCAGGCCCAAACACAACAGTCAGTAAGGGGCATGTATAAGTCCACCAGCATGCCTTCCATCCCCTGTCTTATTGTTTCTTTCTTTCTTTCATAAAATGAATAGAATAGACAGGATTCCCTTGGGTACCATTTGTTGGGGGTCAAGGGAAAGGGAGGGTTTTGCCTTCTCTTTCTGCTTAAGATCCCAATGTACAATTGGTGAGCCACTGTGCGACATAGAAAGCTGGACTCGATGGGCCTTGGTCTGATTCAGCATGGCTCTTCTTAGGTTCTTATGTTCTTATGAATCTCATCTGTAGAAATATTACTGCAAATCTGGACTGTATGGGAATTACAAATGTATGGAAAGAAAGATTAAGGAAGGTGCAGAGAGAGTGAGAGAGGAAGGCAATCTCCCTATGGATGTCTGAAACAGAGTGTGCATCAGCACAATTTCAACACAGCTACTGGAGTGGAATGTCTGTCCATTTTGGCTTGCATATTCTTTTGCCAAGGGATTAAAAAAATGTACAGCTCAGCTTTACCTTCTATTGCAGTTAAAGTCTCAGGGCATTCCCTTCTTTCAATACTGCTGTCCACTTGACTGATATTTTTTTTATGATTGACTATGGATGTAAAGGGCAATCTTTGCAGCAGCAAGAAATAAAAAATATTCTCATTGATCTGTGAGTAATATTGAGTCAGCAGAATTAGTCCTTTAAAACAAATAGGCTCGTGCCTTTATCTTCCTCTGTTCCATGTTATCACTTGTTTTCAAATAATTTCATTTAAAATGGCACAAAGTACTTTCTTCTGTTTGAGATCATCATCCAAATCTGTAATAAATCAATATAGTATAATAACAGGAGATTTGGAAAGGGGCAGAGAGATAATGGGTTATTGGAAACAGAAGAAATATGGCATTGGTGGTAGATATGCAGTTAATGAGAGGTTTCGACCTTTGGAACGATTAGAAAAAATGTGGATATTATTGAGGATGGAAGCCAGAGTCAAGGCCGCAATTCAGTTATTAATGTGGGATCAAGTTGTTGAACTGAAGACTTTCAAAAGGTCAGAGAGATTTGGAAATGATATACCTGTAATCAACATAGACATGCCATATTGGCTGCCTCCCTTTAAAAAAGGAGTAGCATGTTTGGGTAAAGGAGAATGCAGATCCCACTGGGAACTCTCTCACAAATCCAGTGAATCTCTATGTGTCCACACTGTTTAAATAATAATCTGAATCAATGTGTAGAGGAATAACATCTCTACATTTCTAACAGAAATTTGTGTGACGGAATCCTACATCTTATATGGTATGTAAAGGAATCATTTGGAAAGTTATGTTCCAAATATAAACACGTTGTGGTCTTCTATGATACACAATATATTATTGCCCTCTATATTTGTTTTGGACTACAACATCCAGGTTTCCATGAGTAGTGCAGGATGCAGTGTTCCCTCTAATTTTTTGGGGGGGGTGGGCGGAAAAGTATAGCGTCTGAGCGGCAGTCCTTTCGGGACTGGGCGGCACAGAAATAATAAATAAATAAATAAATAAATAAATAAATAAATAAATAAATAAATAAATAAATACTGTGTGTCTATAACAGTGAGCTCATAATAGGGCAACTCTATCAATATCAAAATGCCACTTAAATAGTTGATGTAGTTTCAAACTAGATTTTGATTTTCTTTCTCTCTTCCTTACTCCCATTCTTTTTCTTTCTCTTTTCTTTCCTCTCTTTTTTCTATCTGTTTCTCTCTCTTCCTCTCTTCCTCTCTCTCTCCTTCCCTCTCACTCTTTCCCTCTCGGCTTCTGGGCAGGTTTGGAAAACTCTGAGTTGATGATTTTTAAGTGAGCGATTGCTCATTGCTCAGCTTAGAGGGAACTATGGCAGGATGTGTAGTGTTTCATAATTTTCTTTGGATTCCTGATTTTAAAATGAGACTGAAAATATATGCCCAAAAGTTGACAGTGACAGGTTAGTATTTGTTCTGTCTGGGTCACTCCGGAAGCTATGACCAACCCCAAAAGATAAGCCAGACACACCGGTAGAATGCAAATACAGTTTTATAATGGTAAAGAGAAAAGAAGCCAACAGAAAATGTCCTTACAAATCAGGAAAACACTGGAACTCCAAATAGATACATGAAGGCAATTGTTCTTACAGAAACACAGGATCCTTAATGCCAAGACGAGGCTGTTGAGATAACAGAGATACACCACCCACGGGTCTTCAAGACTGCTGGGCTACGAGCCAGGAACAGAAACACTGAGACAATGCAGATAACAGCAACTCCACTCTGATAACACTCCACACTGCCAAAAGAGTTTGCCTGCCTTATAAATCCTTCCCTGCTAATGAGGACCACACCCAACCCCCTGGTGTTCCTCATTCAATGCTGATAATATTTCTTCAATTGATTCCTCCTTTGCTGTCGCATACTAATGAGAGCTTGTGCCTCGTCATCCAATGACTCCAGAGACTCTAGAGCAGGGGTCCTCAAACTTGGCAACTTTAAGACTAGTGGACTTCAACTCCCAGAATTCTCCAGCCAGCTATGCTGGCCATAGAATTCTGGGAGTTGAAGTCCACAAGTCTTAAGGTTGCCAAGTTTGAAGACCTCTGCTCTAGAGAATCCAAGCTACTGGCTTGAGAGAGCCCCTCCCCAAGGCTCCCAGGCCTTTCTTCCTCGTCACTTTCCTCTCCGCTGTCATCCTCCCCCGGGCATGGAGCCAGCAGAGACACAGCTGGTCTTTCATCTGACTCAGGCTGAACCACAACAGTATTAGTCCCTCTGTGAGGGAGATGGGCAGTTCAAAAATGTGATTAGATAGAGATAATGATTGATTGACCACCCCTTTCCCTTTGAATAGATAAATATAATTCACAGAACTGCTAGGATTAGCTCCATCTTTTAGACTGAACTAAAATCGTTAATTCCAGCATCCATTTTCTAGACATACTATTATAAAAGTATTTATTATAAAAGTTTATATTCATCCAATATGCTTTATGTGCTAAGTTACCTCCAGGAGCACACAAAATATAATGAAGTGCAGTTCATGTTTCCTCAAAATAAAAAAAAATTAAAAACTGCACAACTGAAAGGTCTTGCCTCTCCAATCTTTCCAAGAAAGCAAGAACTCTTGAAACTGCCATTGTTCCAAAAGGAGCTTTTGTTGAAAGGATTGTGATAACAGGAGATCTAGGCAAGAACTGAAACTTCTCACTTAAAACCTGCTATTTAAAGCAATGCTAACCAAACCCCTCCCACATTACATCATTGAAGAGAAATAGAACAGAAGCCTCATATAGAGATTAATACAGTAGTGCAGGAAGCATAAACTTCATACACATACAGTCCATTCTTGCCCCCTTTCTCCCACCAAAATGCCAGCGTCCTGTAGAAATATCTAGGAACTGACAATGACACCAGTTAGGTTAATAATGAAACCATGCCTTGTCCAGAGGCCACACGAGTCCTTTCTTGTGGGATGTCGCACCACTTGAAAGGGAATATCTCTTCCAAAACCAAATCTGACCTTCAGAGGAATCTGAAGAAAGTCTTCACAGTTTGTGTTGTGCAGAATCATGATTTCAATTTCCTGGATTTGGAAGCACAAATAGAAATTGGAATGATTTATTACTCCTACTCTGAACCACAGCATTTTTTAAAAAATGATTGAACTATTAAATGCTGTTCTTATTCTTGTTTGCTCAATAGGTCTTTACTGAAGCTACCCTACTCATACATAAGCTAGTGTCCAAGCTCTTGATAAATGTCATCTGTACTGAAGTTATTACACAGCTGCAAGTGGTTAAAATAGCCTATGAGGCTGAATAACATTATCTCCAGTTTTTGATTATGGCAACTACCTCTCTTATGAATGTAAAGAATGAGGAAAAACAGTTACAGTAGTACCTCATCTTACGAACGCCTCTTCTAACGAACTTTTCAAGATACGAACCCGGTGTTTAAGATTTTTTTGCCTCTTCTTCCGAACTATTTTCACCTTACGAACCCAAGCCGCCGCTGCTGGAATGAAGGGGTTTCTTTTTTTCCCTTTTTTGAAGAAAGAAAAGGGAGGGACGGCTTGGAGAGGGAAAGACTTTGCAGAGAATATCGCCGGCTGACTCACCGGCCCCACGGCGCTGTTGCGGAAGGGCCGGGCAGACTCGGACCCTTCCGATGGCGGCCGCCATCTTGTTCTCGGCCGAAATCTCGCGAGGCGAGATTTCGGCCGAGAATGCCCTGCCACGTGGCCGGGCATGACGTCGGGTCCGGGCGGGGCCTGCTGGCCCTATTTAAGGGACAGCAGGCCGGGAAGAGAGCCTTTTCGCCCGGACCTGGTGCCACGAGCAGACACTCGGCTGAGTGCTGCTCGGACGCCATTTTAGGTCGCCCTCGTGTTGCGGCCGCCATTTTGTGGCCGCCCAAGGGAGCGAAAAGTCCTTTTTCTTCTGAGATCGAGGCTGCAGTTCACTGGATCGGTTGTGGCTTCAAGCCTCGGGATTCTGCTGAGCTTTCTTCGGAGGATCCCCCTCGGGCCCGAGGGGGACTGGTAACCTCCTCCCGGCCGGGAGGAGGGCGCGGTGGGGGGCGTTTGGGTCTGGGTGACACAATTGTTTGCTCTCTTGCCTTAGAATTTGTCAATCGAGGTTCATATCCTTGGGAACCACCGGTAATACTTTTGGGCCTTTTTTGGTCTACCCGTGGGGAGGCTTTCCCTTAGCTCGGAGGGAAGGGGCCTGGGGGGCGGCAAGGGCTTATCCCCTGTATGGTGCTTGGCCCTGGGTAGGGCCCGGTGGTGGGGGACCTTTGCTTACCAAGCAGACGGTGGGATTTGGAGCCTCGGTAGTTCGGGTGGCTCCTGGCATAGGCGAATAAGGAAGTTGGGATGGCCCCAAAAAAGAGGCCTGCCACTGCCCCCGCGGCTCCGCCTGCTGCGCGGCCAAGGAGGGCCCTGAGGCCTTCTGCCCGGGCTCGGGCCAGTAGGGAGGGGACTGCGGGGGTGGTCCCTGAGCAAGGGGGGGTGGTCTCGTTGCCTCCTGCCCCTCAACCTGATCTTTCTCCTGCCATGTCTTGGGCCAGGGTGTTGGAGAGGCTCGACGAAATCGAGCAGTGGAGGAGCGGTGCGGTCCCTGGAGCGGCCATCGATCAAGTTCCCGCGGCGTTGGGGAGAGATCCGGCGGCGGCCCAGGCTGGGCAGATGACTCCGTTTGGACGACAGGCCCCGGCAGGGCCGATGGCGGCTTTCCCGGGCCCTGCAACATTGGGCCCCCCGTGGATGTCATCGACCCCGTACGGGGCAGGTGAGGCTGCACCACACACTACACCACTGTCCTTTCTTCCTCCCCCCGCCCCGGGTTTTCCCCCGGCGGGGGTAGGGAGTGGGTCTAGTTTTTTGGGGTCCTCCGCGGGCACCTGCGGGCAGGTATGGGCACAGCCGGTTCCTCCTCCGGTGCCGCCGGCGGCCGGCACAGCTGTGCTGCCCGGGACGGGCCCTGCGGGGATACCTGCGGTGCCAGGTGCAGGGGGGTGGGTTCCCCCGGCCCCTGCTGTCATGCCCCCGCTCCCCGTTTTGCCCTATCCCCACGGTGCGGGAGTTTTTGGCGTAGCGGCCAACTCGGTATGGGACCCGTTCGCTTGTATTAAAGCGGGGGCTATACCGTGCGGGCTGCCGTCCACCCCTCTAGGATGCCACCTTCACCCGTCGGTCAAGGAGGCTATTTGGCGGGGTGAATACGTGGATCTTTTTTCGCTTTTGAACCGAGAGGTTCCCAAGCAGGAGAAAGAGATTGTCCCGGGGGAGAAAACGAAGAAGACCAAGGTAACGAAATGCTTCAGCTCCTGGCTGTATGCGTTTCTTACTTATGGGTCTGTGGTGATCCAACGGCAGCCGGCTATGACCTCTGCCATGTTTAAGTATATAGACTTGATTGCTAGGGCCCACTTCGAATATAAGGGCACCATATGGCGCCATTATGATAAGGGTTTCCGTATGAGGATGGCGGTTGAGCCTAACTTGCCATGCGATATGGTGGTCCCGGACCTGTGGTTCCGGGCCACGCATACGTCTGGAAAGGAAGGGTGTGAGCGTACGGATAGTGGGCACTTCATGGAGGAGGAGCCTGGCGCGGCTTCACCGGCCAAGGCGACTCCGGGTGTGGCTGGCAAGGGGGCCTCGCCCGCTTGTCATGAGTTTGCTGCAAAAGGGGCGTGTTTTCGTCCCTTTTGTAAGTACAAGCATGCCTGCGGCAATTGTGGGGGGTCCCATGCAGCTTCAGTCTGTCCCCGCCCCAAGAAAGGGGCGGAGAAGAAGGGCGGGGGTCCAGGAAAACCTCCCCCACCAGCTGGGGGAAAAGGGGCCCAGCCCAATTAATGTATCTGTGCTCGAGGGTTGGTTGTTCGACTACCACCCTCGCCCGAGAGCCGAGTTGCTCTTGAGGGGCTTCTCCGAGGGATTTAGGATCCCTTATGTGGGCGTTAGGAGGGCTTTCATGTCCGACAACCTCAGGTCGGTTGTCGGACATGAGGACATTGTACGGGCTAAGATTCAAAAGGAGGTGGCTGAGGGCAGGGTCCTCGGGCCTTTCCCGGAGCCGCCCTTTTCGAATCTTAGAGTGTCCCCCCTGGGGGTGGTCCCCAAAAAGGCGAGTGGTGAATTTAGGTTGATTCACCATTTGTCTTTTCCAAAAGGGGAGTCAGTGAATGACTTCATTCCTGACGAGCTTTGTTCTGTCCGGTACGCATCCTTTGATGCGGCCGTGGCCATGGTTAGGGAGTGTGGGGTGGGAGCCCTTATGGGAAAATGCGACATTAAGTCGGCATTTCGGCTCCTCCCCATTCACCCAGGCGACTTCGAGCTGCTGGGCTTCCATTTCGAAGGTGGGTTTTATGTGGATAGGGCATTGCCTATGGGCTGCTCTGTTTCCTGCTCCCTTTTTGAGAGCTTTAGTACCTTCCTGGAGTGGGTGCTCAGGAGGCGTAGTGGACTGGGTTCCGTCGTTCATTACCTTGATGATTTCTTGATGGCCGGGCCTGCGCAATCGGAGCAATGCTTTGCTTTGATGCGGGACTTCGAAGCCCTTTGTGCTCAATTGGGGGTGCCTTTAGCCCCTGAGAAGACCGAAGGCCCTGCCACCAGGATTACCTTCCTTGGTATTGAATTGGATTCAGTGGAGCAATCTTCCAGATTGCCCCTGGATAAGCTGATTAAAATCAGGTCCAAGCTTGAGGCGGTCTTGGGCTGCAGGAAGGTTACTCTTCGGCAGCTCCAGGAGTTGGCCGGGATTCTTAATTTTGCCTGTCGGGTAGTGGTGCCCGGTAGGGCCTTCTCTCGACGGTTGTACGATGCGATGAAGGGGCTGAGTTTGCCCCACCATCGTACCCGCTTATGTGCAGGGGTCAGGGCTGACCTCTGCGTTTGGCGGGAGTTTTTGGAACGTTTTAACGGGTTGTCTTTCTGGCGGCAGGAGCTTCTTTTGGAAGCGGAGCTGCAGCTGTGTTCCGACGCCGCAGGGACTTGCGGTTTTGGGGTAGTTTTAGGTGACCAGTGGTGCTGATCGGCATGGCCTCCGGAATGGAGTGCCTGTTCATTGGTTAAGGACTTGACCTTTTTGGAGCTTTTCCCCTTAATAGTGGCCTTAGAGCTCTGGGGAGAGCTGTTCAGGGATAAGACTGTGCATTTTTGGTGTGACAATCTAGCGGTTGTCCATGTTGTGAACGCCCTGTCCTCTAAGAGTGACAGGGTGATGCGGCTTGTCCGCCATTTTGTGCACAGGTCCTTGTCTTTGAACGCCTTGTTTTTGGGTAGGCACGTCCCTGGTTTAGATAACGGGGTGGCTGACGCCTTGTCCCGTGGTCAGTTGTCCAGGTTTCGGACCCTGGCCCCGTGGGCCCGAGAGTCGCCAGAGGTGTTTCCAGCCCACCTGTGGAGCCTGGGCGGGCTCTTGAGAGCTGGAGAGACGAGGCCTCCAGGGCGATCGCCTTATCGGTAGCTCCTAGCACCCTGCGAGCTTATCAGCGTGCAGGTAAGGAGTTTGGGGATTTCAGGCTGGGTAAGGGTTACCCCCATTGCTGGCCTGCCCCGGTTGAGCACCTAGCGGAATTTTGTGTCCTGCTGAAGGGGCGTGGCCTTTCAGTTAGGACCATCAGGTCTAGGTTAGCCGGCCTCGCCTTTCTGTCCAAGGCGGGGGGGTTTGGTGATTTTTCGGGTGATTTTCGCATCCGGAGGATGCTGGAAGGCTGGGTGAGGGAGCGACAGGGGTTCCCCTCCAACACTCGTCAGGCCCTGACGGTTCAGCAGCTGTCTCTGATTAATCAGACGTTTGGCAGTCTGTGTGCCTCTCTTTACGAGGCTCGGCTGTTCAGGGCAGCGACTTGTGTTATGTTTTTTGGGGCCCTCAGGGTCAGCGAGGCAATGGCCTCCTCGCAGTCTGACTTGTCGCTCCGCGCTTTCCAGCTCGCTGATCTGACCTTTAGACAGGGGGGTGTCTCTCTTTTGGTGAGACACTCCAAGACAGATCAGTTACACAGAGGGGTTAGACTTGAACTTAGTGCAGCCACCGATAAGTCTGTTTGCCCGGTGGCTGCTTTGCAGCATTTTTGTGTTTTGCGCGGGTCAGGGCCTGGGTACCTTTTTCTACACCAGGATGGCACCCCCCTGACCCGGTATCAATTCTGGGCGATAGTGTCTAAGGCAATGTCTCAGGTAGGCATGGATCCCGCCGGCTATGGAACGCATTCGTTCCGTATCGGCGCCGCCACTAGCGCGGCACTTTCTGGTTTCCCGGCCCAACGGATTCAGGAGATCGGCCGCTGGCGGTCAGCGGCATATTTGGGTTATGTTAGGCCCACTGAGGATTCTGGGCAGGGTTTAGGCTAGGTAACCTCTCTGTGTGTGTCCTCTTCCAGGTTCCCAGTCCAGGCAGAAACCGACGGCGCTGCTGTGTGGCCACAGCATGGTCTTCTGGGCCGGCCGCTCCGCAGCCAGAAGCGCCATCAGGACCCAGCTGTCGTTGGGACGGTGGGTCAATGTTGTTTGGATGGGCCGGAGGGGTATGCGGTGGGAGGGCCTCCTACCGACGTTGCTGGGTACTCAGCATCTCAGGGCGGTACCCGGCGCTGCTGGGCGGGCGGCTACCCAGGGTCGCGCCCAGATGGGACTGGGTGGTCGGCAGCCCATAGCCGCACCCAGATGGCTGGTCTTGCACCTCGGTGGCAATGACCTATGCCTGCTTGGCGGTCTACCGTTGATCGTCCAGGCGCGCGAAGACCTGCGGCGGCTTCGCACGGTATGGCCCACCACGCAAGTGGTGTGGTCAGAGATCCTTCCTAGGATCGTTTGGAGGGACGCCATTTCCCTTAGGGCCATCCACCGGGTTAGACGCAGGGTGAATAAGGCCGTGGGAAAAACTGTCAAAGAATTAGGTGGGGTTGTAGTGGCCCATCCCCTCATCACTGTAGATCGGCCGTGGCTTTACCGGGCCGATGGCGTTCACCTGTCAGAACAGGGGAACGCCATTTTCTTACAGGACCTGCAGCGGTCTCTGCGTGAGCTGGCGCAGATAGAGGGGGGAGTCGGGGGGCCAAGATAGAGATCTGACCCCCGCTCCGTGGCAGGTTAGGGGCGGAAATCTGGGTGGTTTCAGCAACTGCGCGTTCTCCCTTGGGCATCTTTGGGGATGATTGACAGGTTCTCTCCAAGCCCATGGTGGGTGCTACCTGCGCACTTGGGGGGAACCTGTCTTTGGGTCCCGCTATTGAAGTCCCAGGGTAGGGGTGAGCCGGCGGGACCCCCCTCATGCGAGTGTATGGCAGGGTCTCAGGTGAGGGAGAGGTCCCTCACCTGGACCAGCATCGATTACGCCCATAGTTGCCCAGGAATGTTGACCTTTTACGTCATTTCCGCCCCGGAAGTATTTGTTTGACCCTGCAGGTCCACTGTTTCCGGGTCATAGTTGAGTTTGTTGATTTATGCAAATTTATGCTAATTCATGCTAATTTAATTAATAAATTATGCAAATTTATTATAATAAAAATGACCCAAGTTTAAATCCAGCTCTTGTGTCCGAGTCGTTACTCCGTCTCTTCTGCAACAGCAAAGGGTGTCTTTTGAAGAAAGAAAAGGGAGGGGCGCCCCCCTTGCCTTTCTTTCTCCCTTTCCACTCACCCTTTAGCCTAGCCTTGCTTCTTCCACCCGCCCCCTTTAGCTGCTCCTCCCTGCCCTCTGTTCGCCTCCCTTCTAAAGTTTGGGATTTTCCTGAAGGATTTGCATGCATTATTTGCTTTTACATTGATTCCTATGGGAAACATTGTTTCGTCTTACGAACTTTTCACCTTACGAACCTCCTCCTGGAACCAATTAAGTTCATATCATGAGGTACCACTGTATTTGAAAATCAATTGGACTAAACAAAATAAAAAATATGGCCCGTTGTACTTTGTCAAAGAACAGCCGAAGCTAATAAGTGATAGGTGATCTACCACTGGAATGGGAGAAAGTGTGATAACTGTTGGCTATGTGATTTCTTGACCATTTTTTCTACATCACACATCTGAAACTGTAAGATTTTGAAAGAGAATAGATTGATAGAATCAGAGGTGTGGAGATATGAACTCTTAGTTTGGATTTTACTATATTGAATGACAAGTTCCAATTAGCAAAGGGTTTTTTTGTCCTTGTAGAAGATTTTTAAAAGTTATAGGGACTGTATGTGTAGGATCAAATTTAATATGGGCATGAAATTGCTTTTTTTTTCTTTTTTGGCTACTTGAAAGTATCCCCCTCCTTTTGGTTAAACTCTTGTAAACCAAATTTTAAACTTACTGTAAGGCAGCAGTCCTCAGCTTTTATAATTTGATAGCCCAACAAGGGGGGGGGGGTTGGTTATAGGCAGGGGCGGGCAGAAGGCAGGATGGGGTGGAACTCAGTTCCACTGGTGGAAATGAAGATGCCTGTGCAGCTCTAGCTGATTGGCGGCTGTCACTTTCTGGATTACTGGTCTTGGCTCGGCTCTCCTTTTTTTCCCTGTTGCTGCTGTTGCTGCTGCTGCATCTGCACTCCTTGCTTTTTCCCCCTTACCTCCTTCCTGGCCTTGGACAAGCTTTCCTCTCTCCTGCCCGGCTCCCCTCCAGCCTCACGCAGCCACGTCCTGCCTGAGATGCAAGTAAAAGGTATGGGTGGAAGCAACACTGGAAGCGTTTATGTTTCTGGAAGCACCCGTTCACCTAGCTACCCAGCCTGACCCAGGAAGGAGAGCATGGGAAACACAAAGCAAATTGTCAGCCCAGCCAGCAACACTGGCAAGGTTGTAAATTGAGGACTTAACAGTTCACTTGAACAATGAGGATCATTCAAGCCGCTCTTGCCTGATCACATGGCCAGCAAGCCACTCCTACCCAGTCACATGACCATTAAGCCACACCCACAAAATAAGCCACACCCACAGTGTGGCAGTACAATTTTTGGCTGCCCATTATTATTTAAAGGAGAATTGGCCCATGTAAGTTGAGCTCTACTGCTTATGCAAATTGAACTCTGGCACACTGGCTCACCATTCCTGCAAGTCAAGCTCTGCACATGTACTCATGCAACAACCAAACCACCCATGAGGCCCAGGTCTGAACATAAATGTAGTGGGCCGTGGACCAGGAATTGGAGATTCCTGCTGGATGGTGTGTTTTGTGCCTCAAAATTGTAGGAAAAGGACGTTACCTGATATGCCCTTTCTTATACGGTAGAGCTAGCCTCCAAGGATGGGTTGGAAAAACATCACTTTTAGCTAATCAGGACTGAGTCTGAAAAGTTATAAATGGCACCCCCTGTATCTCAACACACACACACCCCTCTTCAAGATATGAAAGTCAGACTCTACATGTAACTCCTTGACAAGGATAAAACATTTATTAGTCTATGATGTACTTAGATATATGCATTAATTATTCAGCATGTGCCAGCCCTTTTTCCCTGAAGGGAGGGGATTGGAGGCTAGCTCCACTCTATGAGAAAGGGTGTATCAGGTAAGTACAACACACCTTGTCCATAGTAGGTGGAGCTAGCCTCCAAGTATGGGACATACCAAAGTAATCAGTCCATTGGGTGGGCTACCCAATGCTGGTCGGCTCTCCCAATGTTCTGCACTACCTGTTGCACCACCTCTTTCTCCAAATGCCTCCTCCTCTGAAGTGAAAGCATCTAATTTATAGTGAGGGATGCTAGAAACACAGCATGAAGCTCCAGCAAGTTTATGTTGAGTCCTGTTTCTGCCTGTGACCAGGTTCCCCAGGCAACCTTTGAAGCTGCATGGGTCCCCCACCCCATAGCATTGGTGGTCACCATGATCCTGTGGGGTTCCAGGAAGAATTAATTTAATTTAATTTATTAGACTGGTATGCCACCCCTCTCGGAGCGGCTCACAACAAAATGCAAAGCACAAATCTTATATTTAAAAAAAATATAAGAACCTATTATAAAACAGTCATATCATCCAATTAAACCAATACATAGAATGAAATAGCTAAGGGTCAGTTATGTCCCCCAAGCCTGGTGGCATAGGTGGGTTTTCAATAATTTGTGAAAGGCAAGGAAGGGGGGCAGTCCTGATCTCCAGGGGGAGTTGATTCCAGAGGGCTGCCACAGAGAAGGCTCTTCTCCTGGGGCCAACCAGATGACATTGTTTTGTCGATGGGACCCAGAGAAGGCCATATTGGGATTCATGTGGCAGAAGGTGGTCCCCAAGGTATTCTAGTCCGATGCCATGTAGGGCTTTATAGGTCATAACCAACACTTTGAATTGTGACCAGGAACTGATCGGCAGCCAGTGCAGGCTGTGGAGTATTGATGAGACATGGGCATATCTAGGAAAGCCCATAATAGTGCCCTTGTGGATGAGGTCGATGTCCACCACTGGAGCAACTTCCGGACTGGGTTTGAAAGTTTGACCTAAGGACTGAGCCAAAAGAGGGGGATCCAGATGTGGGGGCCAAATTTATAGTTTTCAGACTCAGTCCTGACTGGCTAAGGCTGGTATCATTCCCATCCTTGGAGGTTAGCTCCACTAACTATGGAGAACACTCGGTGTGAGATGAATCATGAAAATGGAGAAGTCTTCAAGGAGAAAAAAAGCATGTGTCCTGATTACAGATTGAATCCTGGAGGCAGGGTTGTGGCACAGGGGATGCCATTTATACCCTTTCAGACTCAGTCCTGATTGGCTAAAGGCGGTGTTTTTCCATCCCATCCTACTATGGAGAACTTAAATTTCATGATGAAACGGTGAAAAGCAACTCTGATGTGGGCATTTACAGAGGACCAAGAAAAACTAGTAAAATTATGTAATCATGATGTCATCATGCAAATTACATATTACACATCATGACACATGTTGGGGCTTTCACTGGACACCTATGGCTTCAGTAACTACAAAAATTGGTTTGGGGCTGCATATGGATGTGGATTGCCTAACTATATATGAGGTCCCCAATTTTAATCCTTCCCATACCCAAATGACTATTATGTAAAGTGTTATATCTCTTTGCTGTTTTCTAAGCTTGCAATCCTATTAATCTTATAAAATAAAGGTATATTTTTCTGCATATTTGGAAAGTGAAGTTCAAAGACTATGGCACATCTTCAGTGTGCTTCTTAAAGTAGCTATTTACTTCCTATAAAACCCAGCCCAAGTTACATATCTTTAAAGTCTTCTTGATTTCAGTTAGAGAAAATGGAATACCCATGCTTTCCAATGGAATATGGAGGCTTCCAGCTGCAAGACAAATTGAACCTATTTACAAATGGCATACATTGCTACATAAACCATAATTTAATACAAGCACTAGCCCATGAATGCCATAATCTCTTTCTCTTCTCTTAGGTATCAACTTTGGCTCTCCCTGAAACAGGAAATGAATATTTGTTTGTTGAATCTGAATTCACAATAGGTTCTCATTAGTAATCCAACATTATATCATATTTATCCAATTGTAAACCTACATCAAACATATTTACCCATTCCTAATATAAGGGAGAATTAAATATGATTAAGCTCACTAGAGGAAGGTTATAAAGGTATGTGAAAGGAGCATGCAAGACCTCTACAAGCAGTTCACCATTCACAAAAATTTATAATGTGCAGAGAAATATATATTAGAGATAATTTAGCACAAAAATACTTTGTTTTAATACACATTAGTTGTCTAGTGTATATATTAGGAAAAATGTAAACTATACAAACTGTAAGCATTTATTTCTTTGCTAGATATACATGGTTGCCTATGTTATATAAGCAGTTCTGGGTGGTTAACCTAGTAAGAACATCAATATAAAGCAATACAATAAATAAAAGAGTCATTGAAGATTATCAGTTAACCCTATTCCAGTTATATCTGAACATGGGGAAAAATAGGCTTTAAGGAATGTCTGAAAAATTAGCAGAATTAGTTGGTTAATTAGTTTGAGATGGAATGGGGTTCCTTGAGGGCAGAAACTACAACCGAAAGGTACATATTTCAAGTATTGTAACAATAGCATCCTAAGGAATGTACAGAATCACACAATCCCATTTTAAACAAAGAAATACAGAAATACAGTGGTACCTCATCTTACGAACGCCTCTTCTAACGAACTTTTCGAGATACGAACCCGGTGTTTAAGGGTTTTTTGCCTCTTCTTCCGAACTATTTTCACCTTACGAACCCAAGCCGCTGCTGCTGGGATGAAGGGGTTTCTTTTTTTTCCTTTTTTGAAGAAAGAAAAGGGAGGGGCAGCTTGGAGGGGGAAAGAGTTTGCATTTAAAAAAGTAGGAGAACAGCGTGCTTGCACAGGCACTGAAAGAGGGTCTTTTGAATAAAGAAAAGGGAGGGGTGCCCCCCTTGCCTTTCTTCCTTCCCACTCACCCTTTAGCCTAGCCTTGCTTCTTCCACCCGCCCCCTTTAGCTGCTCCTCCCTGCCCTCTGTTCGCCTCCCTTCTAAAGTTTGGGATTTTCCTGAAGGATTTGCACGCATTATTTGCTTTTACATTGATTCCTATGGGAAACATTGTTTCATCTTACGAACTTTTCATCTTACGAACCTCCTCCTGGAACCAATTAAGTTCGTATCATGAGGTACCACTGTAGGTCCAAATGAACATAAAATCAGGTAACTGAAAAACAGAGCTCAAACTCAAAAAGAATTTTTTTTACTCCCGTTTCTACTGTGCTCTACCATGAGGCTAAATATTTTCTCACAAATAGGTTGCTTGCAATGTTACGTGTGCAATTGTATATTACTGTTTTTCAGTGTTCCAAAACTTTTCTATTAAAGCTTTCATTGCTCAGGTTGTTCTAGCTTGGGTAGAGTGACAGGGTCAGGAACTGAGGCGAGACGGTGATTAGAACGGAACCCTTTATTAGCTGTCAACAGAACAAAGCAGTAACCAGCACAGGCAAGCCTCTGCCAGGCTGCTATTTATATGGTGGCTGTCAAAACCGGTAGCCAATAGCTAGGCTGTAATTTTCCCGCCAGCTGAGCTGTCAATGGACAGCCAATAGGAAAATAGCTCTTGGTTGTTAAGTAGATTTCGAGAATGGAGATGTAGTATAGGTGTTGTTAGAAAACTGATAATTCAAATCACCATGCTGCACCAGAAAGAGCAAGCAAAGCATTGAAACTTTTCCCCCTTGGCTCAAAAGGACTACAGAAGGAGAAGAATATATGTAATGACTTGCTTTTTGCAGCTGCCATGTTGCCCAGCTAACTTTCTCTCTAATCAGAGGTGTGAAACTCATCTCATAATGGAGTTGTCATGTGATGTATTGCAATTTTTTCCCCTTCACTAAACCAAGCATGGACCATGGCCAGCGTGTGATGCATCCAGCCCACAGGCTGCGAGATTGACGTCCCTACTCTACACCTTGTCTTTAAAGTCTTCTTAGCACTGATCTGTGAAGTCAAAGATGTAAAAGCCTGTTAATACTCTGTACAAAACAGTTGGGTTTGCAATATATAAACAAACTAACAATGAATGTTTGTTTGTATTAAAGTAATATAGCTTTAAGAGTTGGTGTTGCAGGTTGGCATAAGAGGGAGCCAGAAAGCATGATTCTCCCTCTCTTTGCTCTCTCTGTTCTTTCTGCTGATTCACTGTGACTGATGTAGTAAGCTCGATGATAGTTTGATGTATTTGTAAGCTGTAATGTACAGTATATCTGATACGTAAGACAAAAACATGCTTATTATATTAAGCATAAAACGTATCAGGAAAGACTTAATGAACACAATCTGTATAGTCTAGAGGACAGAAGGGAAAGGGGGGACATGATCGAAACATTTAAATATGTTAAAGGGTTAAATAAGGGCCACGAGGGAAGTGTTTTTAATAGGAAAGTGAACACAAGAACAAGGGGACACAATCTGAAGTTAGTTGGGGGAAAGATCAAAAGCAACATGAGAAAATATTATTTTACTGAAAGTGTAGTAGATGCTTGGAACAAACTTCCAGCAGACGTGGTAGATAAATCCACAGTAACTGAATTTAAACATGCCTGGGATAAACATATATCCATCCTAAGATAAAATACAGAAAATAGTATAAGGGCAGACTAGATGGACCATGAGGTCTTTTTCTGCCGTCAGACTTCTATGTTTCTATGTTTCTATTATTATTGTATTGCGAGATATTGACTGATTTGAATGTGTATGACTGGACTGTTTAACTTGACTGTGCTATTTCTAAAGTAAACACTATTTTATACACTTTAATGTATTTGTCTTGTATGACTGAATAATTACTCATATCTCCTAGATATCTGCTGGGATCCCACATTTTCCTCTGTGCATGTCCTTGATAACTCAAGGGTTCTGCACACTCCTTAACAAAGCCCATCAAAATTGAGATTTTTCTCCACTTGATGCTTTGGGAGAGGAAGAGTAAGCTATTCTTTTCTACCACCACAGTTCAAACAATTTTATCTTCTTAAACGCAGATAACAATGTCTATTTTGTTTTGTTAAATGTGGCCAACAACTGCCATTATCTAGACACTACTTAGTTTTCCTGCTCTTGACTAGTTTTATCTATTCTTTAAGTTCTTTCTGAGGCCACTTTAAAGATGATCCTTTAAAAAAAAACATTTTCATATCTGAAGCTGTCTTATCATTTTCTCAAAATTGAAATGTAACTGCTTTTAAATTTGCCTCTTGAAATATTCTGCAACCTTGAAGCTGTACTTTTATTATTATTTGCTCATTTTTCTATAAAAGCCAGAGGCACACGATTAGAGAGGCACATTCACTTAGCAATATTTTGTCCTCCAACAAACACTGGGTCTACACATGATTCTGCATTGACAGTATTGCTGATAGAATTATCCCATTACCAAACATCTTATTTTAAAGTGATATAGTAAAGATTGACAAGAAACCGCATCCCCTCTCAAAATACATTATTTCTCTCAGCTGTGTTTTGAAAGATGACATGCAGGGGAATTAAACACCAGGCAATGAAACTGGACTTTGAGCAAGTTATTATTGGCCTTCAGGATGACCATTGTCTTGATCTTTTGTGTTAGAACTTAGGGATAATAGTCACAAGAAGACATAAGCCAAAGGAAGTAACTATTAGCAGTATAAGAAGCATCATAATGATTTGCTGTTTACACCATTGTACTAGATTGATTTGATTTATAATGATGGACAGATATGCATGGCCAGCGGCTTAAACCGCCGGCCGAAATTGCCCTGGAGCAGAGGGATGCTGCGGGTGGCTCCATAGAGCCCTGAACTTCCGGGTTCTCTGGAAACCGGAAGTTTGGCTTTTGGCAGCACGCCAAGTCGGCGTGCTGCCTGCTGGGAGTCAGGGGAGGTACTAGATCGCCCTATTTAAGGGTGATCAGAATAGGACTTCCTCCTTGTTGCTGCTGCCCTGGGAAGCGAACACCTGCCCACCCTCCGCTATTAACAGTGTGTCCTGAGGAGGTCGCTTCTGGGCCGAATAGGAATTTTTTGCGGCCTCCCCTTTAGAGGTGGCTGTTTTTTCACCTATTCCACACTGACGGTGCGGACTGGATTGGTTAGGGGGTGCGGCACACTTAGATGTCATTATAGGCCTCCCTTTGGTCATTGGGGTCTGGCAGGTTAGGGGCGGAAATGGGCAATTAGAAGCGACTGCGCATGCTCCTTTGGGCATCCTTTTAAAGGGTGATGGACCGCCTCTCTCCAGGAACTAGAGGTTGGAACAACTTCGGGGATTGGAGAGAGGATGTCCATGGGAATCACCGGATCCAATTTCCCATGGGGATTGGAGGGTGAACTCCTCCCACACGATGAAGAGGCGTGGCTTGGATCCAGGTGAAGGGGGCTACCTTCACCTGGTTCAGCAAGGAGTTTTTGCCCAATGTTGCCAAGGAATTTTCTGGTAGGAATTTCCACCCCGTTAGTTTTGGCCTCTGCAGGTCCTTAGTTATGTTGAATTTAAATATTTAAATTTACATATTTAAAGTTAAGTTATTTAAATTTATGTTAATTTAATAAAATGACCCTTATTTAATCCACAATATGTCTCAGCATCTTTACTCTGCTTCCGGGGCAATGACTGTTTACTTGGGAGGCTTTAAAAGAAGATTCCAAGTCATGGCAGATCAACCAATAGTAAAAAAAAAATCAAAATTCTTAAAATCAAAGACAGGAAATATGAATATATCCTTGGATGAGAGAATGATTGACTTGGCATCTAGTCATGCTGGCCACATGATCACAGAGATGTCTTCAGACAGCGCTGGCTCTTCAGCTTTGAAACAGAGATGAGCACTTCCCCCTAGAGGTGGGAACAACTAGCACATATGTATGAGGGGAACCTTTACCTTTAGGGTTCTCTATTGTGAATTGATTTGGGGCATTTTTGCCCTCTAGAAACAAAGGAAGAAATAGGAATTTATACCATGGCATGAAAATCAAGTCAACTGCAGCTTTTTTCTGAAAAGTTCCTGCTCACATGACAAAGCAAATTAAACCATTTCTTTTTGTAGGTTCATTGTTTCCTCCCAGTCTAAGCAACAATTGACATAAATATTTATTACATTTCAACATGGCCCATCTCACCAAAGTAACTCTGAGTGGTTTATTGCATCCAATCATTTACACAATTCAAAGAACAGTGTTCTTAAAACAATTCATTTACGGCTTTAATACTTCCTGTTCATATTTTAGAAGGAAATGTGTGGCTGGGATATTTGCTATGCTAAAACGAAGTTAGCTAGTTGCTAATTCAATGAGTAATGGGAGTTCTCTACTGTATGAACAGCCAGTGAAGGGCTACCAAAACTTTTACTACCACACTGTGGGCAAAACCTATGAGGGACACCCTGCATTTTCTTTCAACGTCTTTCAGTGCAAATTGGGTGCTCTGAGGTGGAGCTCCATTTTCGCTACCCCACTGCATGCATTCCCCCCACCCTCGGTCCAGGTAGCAGCACACCCCTGTGAACAGCCCATGGTATAGTTTTAGCACAGCATGTTATGGTCTCACCATAACTATCTTTATTAACTTGAGTGCAAGTTAATTGCTGTGCAATTCTAGTTCCAGAGATGGCTTTACAGTGGTAGAAGCTATGCCCTGTCCCACAACCAATAATGTCATAATGTCATGTGTTCTGTCGGGCTCTCTGGTACACTCCTTCCAAAAATTCACAAATTTCAGACACACACACGTTTGAAAATTCAAAACAATGTTCTTTATAATGAAAATTCACTTAAACTAAGCCCTCTTTTGGTATAGCAAAGAGCACTGGTCTCCAAACAAACTGTACAAGTCCCTTATCAGTTTTGTGATACTTAGCTTGCAGCTGTGAAGCAATTCACAGTCCTTCTTCTTTCACAAAGTGAAACACACTTTGCTCTGGGTTAGTTTCAAAGTGGGGAAAAATCAGCACACAAAAGGTCAAAGTCAGTAAAGCAGTCATGAAACACAACGATCAGATAATCCTCCACAATGGCCAAACCCACAGGCTGCTATTTATAGCAGCCTCACTAATTACCACAGCCCCACCCAACCAGAGGTGGCCTCATTTTCTTTGATAGTAATCTCTCTGTTGTTGTTGCCTATGCATCGCTCTCCGCATGCGTGGCTGTATCATTAACTCTTGTTCTGAATCCAAGGAGGAGCTAGATAATTGATCTCCTTCTGAGCTGTCTGCCACACTCTCCTCCTCCATGTCACTCATGTCTTCTTGGTCAGAGGAGCCTTCATCAGCAGATTCCACCGGGGGCAAAACAGGCCTGCAGCATGTGGATGTCTCCCCCACATCCACAGTCCTTGGGGCAGGAGCTGGGCCAGAGCTAACCACAACAGTTATGTGTTAGGGAAAATGATCCATTGCCATGGCTCCTCTCTCACCCTCCCCCCTCAACTCTTATGGAACACACACAGTTGTTGAACAAAAAAAAAGAATCCTGCAAAAAATTTGCAACTAGGCACAAACCAAAATGAAGCTCTAATGAAAGCAAGGCGAGCATGTGCTTGCATGACAAAAATGTATTTACTTGGAAATTCAGTGGCTCTTAGGAAAACTTAAGTAATAAAGATACGGCAAGGGATATGGTCAATTCCTTTACTTTTTTCTTTACATTTGTTCTTTTTAAAAAAATCTTTATTAAAGAAGAAATTGAAGCCCATGTGGGGAAAAAACGGGTAGTGTTACTGAGTAAAACTGCTCCTACTGTGTAAAACAGTTGATTTGGTTTTAATAGCCCCTCAGATGAGCTTTACTCAAAAGAGAGAACAGGAAACAGCTTGTTAATGTGAGGAGGAGGACCAAGAGATTGCTTTTTAGTTGGCTCAGCTTCTTCAGCATATTCCAGGAAATAAAATAACAATGAAAGTTAGCTCTACAGAAAGTATACCCTCAAGATCATTAGATAAATCATTTTCCTTACATTATTACTCTAACAACTATGATTACTACTGCTACTAATGGCATATTTACTCTAATGCTTAGCTGGAAAAATATTCCCTGATTGAATTTTAGAAAGTTAGCCAATATACTTCCATCTTCTTACTGGTCTTTTAAGCTATTTCTTCAAATAGAAAAGAAGTGTTTAGCTTCTTATTCTCACCAATGACCCCCAATCTTTTCCCATACTTTCTGTGTTTAAATTTGTTATTCCATCTCAGTTCTGTAATTGCTACAGTCATATTATTTTGAAAAAATATATATGCTACAGCTGTATGTGAAAATCTTGCTGGTGTACTCAATTAGGTTGTTTTCAACTGCTTGCAGTTTAGTTTCTTGGTTCAGATCCATCCCATCAAGCCCAAATTTCATAACAATAAATAAGCATTAACAACATAAAGAAATGGTCTTCAAACTTGGCAACTTTAAGACTTGCGGACTTTAACTCCCAGAATTCTTCTGGGAAAATTCTGGGTGTTCAAGTCCACAAGTCTTAAAATTGCCAAGTTTGAGGACCCCTGACATAAAGGAAGACAACAACAATAAAGCAAGATGAGTGAAACTGTGGGGAGCAGATGGCAGGAGCAACAGCTCATGCGGTATATCATCCAACCAATTTATTTCCTGGGGTGAATGTTGGAATTTCTGGCTTTATTTGAGCTTTGTGGAAAACCTTGATAAGAGAAATGTGATAAAGAAACTTCACAGGAAGACTATCAGGTGACATGTAATTGATTCATCAATCTGCTCATATCTCTCCTGACAAAAGGGTTTTTCAATAGCTTCCTGCTCTGTGACAAAGACTCTGATTACACGCCAAGAAGACTTTTAAAATGTGAGCACTGCTTGCTGTGCTTTTATACTAAATGCCTGTTATGCAAAAGATGCAGATAAATGTAACTGGTCCATTGCAATAGTGGCTTGACTGTCACCTTGAGAAGATGACAAACTGGTAGCAGGAAGAGTAATATGGCACACACTGTGCTGTGGTTCCATCCAGAAAGAATGTATAGAGAAGAGATGTCAGACTTGATTTCATCAGGGCTGTGCTTGACCTTGGGGGTCCAGATGGGTGTGGCCATGATGGGCATGGCCAGCTTGACATCACTCTTGTCGAGGATGCCTATGGGGGCCTGAACAGTCTGCCAACAAAAAAAGGAGCTTGGGAGGGCTGCCATGGCCCTCCTGGGCTTCCTTTTCACCAGCAGAGGGTTGCAGGAGGCCGTCGCTGCTGAAAATGGAGCTTGGCAGTGTAGGCTAGTCCTTCACTGTTTCCAGGCAACCCTGTGGACCAGAATAAGCCCACAGGCCTTGAATTTGACACCCCTGGCATAGAATGTAGCTGATTTTGGAGTGGGGTGACTTCAAGTGGTTATTCACTCCTGGTGACTGCCTAGACTAGTCGCTATTTTACATGAGAAGTTTTTCAGACTCCTCGTCACTACTACTTGCCTACTTCCTCAGTCTGAAAGAGACTGACTCTGTGCCTGAAAGAACTAGAATTCACCATTTCTCATTTCTAGTCTGATCCTCTAACCATTGCACCAAATTCACCTTCTAGTCTAGCTGAATACAGACATTGCATTCAATATTTATGTAAATGTAATTCTTAAAAATATGTGAGCCATAAAAGTAACTGAAGTAACCTTATCTTTGTTGTAAATAGAGCTTATTTGCTCCAATAACATATTATCAGTGACGGGCCACCATTCCCGGTGCTACTGGAATGGGGCTGGGAGAGCACGCATGCACAGTGCAGGATTCCTACCTCATATTGGATTCCTACCAACACGAGGACATGCGACTTCTGGATTTTTGCTTCTGCAAATGCGCAGAAGCCAAAAAGCCAAAATCAGTTAAAACCAGGTAAGCAATCCCCCGCACCTGCCCTGCTTCCTCACCTGGTGCCTCCCCCGCTCCTTGTGGTGGCTCTGCTGCTTGTAACCCTGCTTCCCCACCCAGCACCTCCCCTGCCATGGATGGTGGCTGTGCTGTTCATGGGCCAGCTTCCCTGCTTGATACATCCCCGGCCACGAGAATTACCTTTTTCTCTGGTGCTTGCATGCGGCGTGGGGTGGAAGATGGCATGCAGTGCAGGGAGGAGGCTGTGCAGCCCCAAGCTCCAGCCGCACAGCTTGTATATTTATTTATTTTATTTATTTATTTTGTCAAACAATTATAGGGTGGTAATTTGTACAAATAAAACATTAGATAAGTACTGTAATGACAAAAAGTAACAAAAAAAGACAATAGGACAGGGACGGTAGGCAAAGTGGTGCGCTTTTGCACGCCCCTTACAGACCTCTTAGAAAGGAGGAGATGTCAATTGTAGATAGTCTAAGGTTAAAGGTTTTGGGGTTAGGAGTAGAAACCACAGAGTCAGGTAGTGCATTCCAGGCATTGATTACTCTGTTGCTGAAGTCGTATATTTTGCAGTCAGGTTTGGAACGGTTGACATTTAGTTTAAATCGATTTCATGCTCATGTGTTGTTGCAGTTGAAAATGAAGTAGTCGTTAACAGGTAGGACATTTTGGTATATGATTTTATGAACTATAATTAAGTCGGAACGGAGACGACGGAGTTGTAAGTCGTCTAAACCAAGAATTTCAAGTCTGGCGGAGTAAGGTATTTTGTTGTCAGAAGAGGAGTGAAGGACTCTTCTTGTGAAATATTTCTGGACTCTCTCAATTGTGTTGATGTCAGATCAGTTCTCTCTGCACCGCAGGCATCTGCCTGCAGCACAGGAGAGCAGAAAGCAAGCCATGCGGCCAGAGCTCGGGGAAGCCGCTGTTGCTACTAGCCCCAGCTGCCGCTCTAAGCGCCGCAGCAAGATTTGGCTGCTGCACTTGTGCAACAGCTGAAATCTCTTGCGGATGACCTTGCAGCAGCAAGATTTGGGCAAAAAATGCCATTTTTTGGCTTCTGTGCATATGCGGAAGCAAAAAAAGAAGGTAATTTTTACCAAAATCATGCTGGCTGTGTGTGCATGGTGCATGGTGCGTGCGCGCCTGGCGGAAATGGAGCTAGTGTTCCTGACCGTTCTGGGCCGGACCCATCCCTGCATATTATCCAAGCACTGACATTCAAAACGGGTGTTTTTATTTCCCTACATTGGTGGAAATGAGGCCCCACATACAATAGATCGTGCAGAATGCAGCTGCGAGAGCTATCATGGGCTTTCCTAAATACGCCCATGTCACACCAACACTCTGCAATCTGCATTGGTTGCCGATCAGTTTCCGGTCACAATTCAAAGTGTTGGTTATGACCTATAAAGCCCTTCATGGCACCGGACCAGAATATCTCCGGGACCGCCTTCTGCCGCACGAATCCCAACGACCAGTTAGGTCCCACAGAGTTGGCCTTCTCCAGGTCCCATCAACTAAACAATGTTGTCTGGCAGGACCCAGGGGAAGAGCCTTCTCTGTGGTGGCCCCGACCCTTTGGAACCAACTCCCCCCAGATATCAGAGTTGCCCCCACCCTCCTTGCCTTTCGTAAGCTCCTTAAAACCCACCTCTGTCGTCAGGCATGGGGGAATTGAGACTTTCCCTCCCCCTAGGCTTATAAAATTTATGCATGGTATGTTAGTATGTATGATTGGTTTCCAAATTGGGGTTTTAAATTAACTTAAATATTAGATTTGTTTACATTGTATTATTATTGCTGTGAGCCGTCCCGAGTCTGCGGAGAGGGGCGGCATACAAATCTGATTAATAAATAAATTAATTAATTAATTGTCTTGCTGCATTTGGTATATACATCTAACATACAATTCTAATAAATTATTATTAAATTAATTATTATTATCATCTCAAAATCAGGTAAACCTAATTCTTTTCCCCCCCTTACATCTTGTAGAATCTTATCTTTAACATGGGAGTAGGGTTTTTTTCCCCTTGACACAAATAGATCTTTCTACCAATGTTTAATTGGCACACCCTATATGAAAACATGTACTGTCAGAAATAAAAATGACATTTTAGGCAAAACGTTCACTTTCCTCTAACTGCTAATTTTACTCAGCCCTAACAAGTCTTCCGTATACAAAATGACCTTCTGTTCTAAAGTACCACACCTAATTAGGCAATGTCTTTGACTAAAATCCAGTTCAGATGCCCTCAAGGCCACACATCAAGCTATATATTGAAGAAGTGGTACATTTCCCACCCCCACCCCCAGCCTTTTCCTAAAACAGCATGTCTCAAAGTCCTAAGTATGCAAACAGAATATGCCAAATGGTGTGATCCTTTTCCCTACTTGTTTGTTAAGAGACAATGGCACAAAGGTATCTAATAAGTTATCAGTATGACAAAGCACCATCCTAGGCAGCACCCAGGGTACGCTTTTGTCTATAGAAAAGGATATGGCATATTTGCTCCTGTCATTCAGGAGATACCGATGGAAATAACTCATCTTTATTACTACTCTTAAAAGCACCCTGCTGTCAGTCAGATTCACCAATTCAACATCTATCAGTATATAAAAAGAAAAGAAAAATGAGGCATGTTTTCTAAAGCTGGGCTGAATAGCTTGAAATATTCATTCTTGAGTTGATGAGAGAGAAAAATATATCTACATACCAACACCTTCACACCCACACTGAGAAATTTTCAGAAGTGGTGATGAAAGGTTGCCATTTAGTTTATTTAATCCAGGTTTACTAAGAAAACCCTGTTCTCCCCTCCCTTTTCTTATTTAATATTTATAACTAACTTTTGGATCACTCATGAGACTTGGAAATAGCATCATCACTAAGCGCCATATTTTATGTGTTGCTTCCCTGGAATTTCTACAATGACTTGAGGCTTTCTCCACAGTTTCATGCTGATCATATTTTCTGGAATATTTTGGAAGCAATCCATCATCAGAGAATACCTTTGTACTTTTGAGAATAGTGAGATATTTTAAACAAAAATTAAGAAAAATCCAGCAAAAGTGGAGACTGCATATTTAATTTTAAAATGTGATCAAATGTCTAATCAATCTAAAGTCAAATACTGCATTGTTTCCACTGGATTTTGTAGAAACTAGTTTCAAAGTTCTGTTAAGTTATTGCAACAAAAGCAAACCAAAAACCAAAAACCAGAAACCTGGTAATTACTGTGGTAATTAAAATTATTGTCAATTTATAACCATTATGTTTATGCAAACAGAAGTTAATTTCATTAGATACATAAAGATTTGAGAAAGGAGTAGTGAGTGCCCACTCATTTATTTTTGTGAAAAGAGGAAAAGAAAAGGAAGGAGAAAAGGATAGGAGAAACAAGAGATAGAAATGGCAATACATAATAATAATTAGAAAAACATTAACATGAATGGTAAAACAGCCATTTTCCTACCCCAAAAATCCCACACTTTGTATGTGTATCATGCAGAGTTTTGTTCAGACAATTGCTATGCAATTGCTAGGAGTCAGACTTGAAAGCATACACATATAAAATTCCTTTCTCATGACTCAATGCTTAAATGCCAAGCATATGTGGAAATGAACTGTGGTTTTTAATAATTTATCTATCTATATACTACTAAAGTAAAATGGTACATAGAACAGTGATGGCAAACCTATAGCATGCATGCCACAGGTGGCATGCAGAGCCATATCTGGCGGCACATAAGCTTTTGCCCTAGCTCAGCTCCAACACACATGTCCACACCAGCCAGCTGATTTATGGCTCACACGGAAGCACCCGGGAGGACTTTTTAGATTTCAGGGGGGCCTCCAGAAGAGCTCCAGGGAAGCCTGTGGAGAACAAAAAATGGGCCTACCAGGCCCACTGGAAGTTGGGAAACAGGCCATTTCTGGCCTCTAACGGGCTTTTCTGGGAGTCAGAGGAGGCCATTTTCATCTTACCCAGGCATTGAATTATGGGTTTGGGCATTCACACATGCGTGATGGTGCATGCGCACACGAGGGAAAAAAGATTCACCATCACTGTAATAGGACAAAGCATTTTCAATCAAGGTACTTCAACTTAGCTAACTTATAGAATGAGTCCAAAATTCAGAAGCCATGACTCCCACGGAATGAAACATTACACATTTTATAAAGCATTTTATGAAAATTATCATGACATTTTATTATGTAATGCTAAATGTCATAAAATGTTTCTGATGGTTAGTTACTGATATTTGCATGTGCTATACATTTCAACATATACATTGCTGTATATCTCCCTCAAATCTTTAAGAATTTTTCCAGCGAAGGCAGTATCTTAGAAACTCTTTCATATGGAAGCTATTGTGAAAAATGGTAAAATAATACAGTATCTCTGAAATTATTACCCAATGAGTCACAGGTTGATTAGTGGAACAATAAAGTTGTGGATTTTTAAGGTGTCTGAATGTTCTTTTTGGTGTAACCTATTATGAAATAATAGACATATTCCTTCTGATGAACTAGTAGCACTCTGTTCTCTATTTTCCTTTCTTCCTTGGAAAATAAGTGAAACCAGGCCAAGTCCACTTAACTGTACATGTTGAGCTTCAGTGTCAGTCAGCTGAAGTATCAGGAGTCCCTAATATCCCCCTTGATAAATTCACAAAAGCATCTGTTTCCTTGTTCTGTTGAAGGAATCATTTACTAGACATTTATATTTCTGGCAACAATCTTCCAGGACAAATGACCAGAATCTTATCATGCCTGATATCAAGAGACTACTTTTATCTCTTAGAATAAAACATGCTCTTCATTTATGACACATTGACTCAAGATCTTGTTAGCAACCTAGACCAAATACAATTACCCCAAAAGCTTACTCATTTTCCTTCATTCACTGGAAATGTGTGTGGGGTGGGGAAGCTTTGTTTCAATTTTATTTTCACTGTGATGCCCTTTTGATAAATCTCAATGTACCAGCATTGTTTGGGACAGAAAATTATGGTAATTGCATTATTGGTATGTGTGTGTTGAAAAGTTTAATAATGCTCTGCATAACATATTTTTTAAATTGAACAAATGTACAATTATTTGTTACTGTTGTACATACTCTTGATCAGTTGGAGGATGATGAAGATATTGGGGACTCAGATTCAGATAGTGTTTATGAAGTGGGGGGCGGGGTTACAGGTAGTAGAAAAGGTGGGAGGCCAGCCACAGGATGGGGTTATGAGTTCAGGATCTAGTGAGAGAGAATTAGAGGCACGCTGGGTTAATCCTAAATTCAGAAGAATTCAGAAACGTAGAGAGCAAAGGTCTGGAAGAAGATATTAAGGAGATGAATGGGTTAAATAATTGAGTGAGGTAATTGGCACGTCATGGGACTAGTGAAGAAGAAGGGTGGAGTTTCAACATTGCCAAACAAAAAGATGTTGATTTTTATACCGCTCTCCAAGTAAGCCAAGTATTCTGTGTGATTAACTTTCCGTCTGCTGTTTTTTAGTGATCATGCTTTTATGAAATAAATCTTGTCTAGCAGAGCAGGAGAAAGAATGTAAGGAATGCAATTAAGAAAGATAACGGAGCCAGGAGAGATACGCCAGTCTGAAATGTGTGTGTAGCCGGAAGAGAAGAGAATAAAATGGAGTTTCTTTGTTTATGAAATAATGTGTTTGATAAAAGTTATTTGTACTTGCTGAATTTCTACCAGAAACCAGAACAGTTATAGTTTTGAATTTTACTGTTACTCTCATCCTATTCCAAACTATGCTATTTATAGGAGGTGGGGGCACTGACGATGAGTTTGTGGCACCAAGGGGGTGATGGATTTTTAAAAGTTTTGGAACCACTGTGTTAGATGAATTCTTCTCCCACCATTCTTGAACGCTTAAATCGGTATAAAAAGTAAAAGTTGATTTCAGAAATCACTTTATTAGCCATCCCATTTTGAGAATATTGAACAATGTAATAGTTATATGGGAAAGGGATACATTTAAGATTCCACAAGAACTGCACACACACAGCATACAACAGAGAGAGAGAGAAGAGCTGTGATGGTACTGTGATTAGAATGCAGTATCGCAGGCTAATTCTACTGATTGCCACCTGTTCAACAGTCACGGTCTCAGGGTTGACTCAGTCTTCCATCCTTCCGAGATTGGTAAAATAAGGACCTAGATTGTTGGTGGCAATAAGTACTGTAAAGTGTTATATAAATCTAAGTGCTATTGCTATACAACAAATATACTGTATATGGAATGGCATCTAGGACAGCATCCAGTTCTCACCAGAGACATTGCCCCCCTTAAATATGACTCATTAGTGCAAAGTTGAATTTCAGCATCTGATCAGCTTGAGAAACTGAAGAAGTATATAGGCCATATGCATCCTCCCACATTCAAAGAGCCTTGCACACACCCACATACACACACATATGAAGTAGTGGCTTCTTCAATCCTCAGAAATAAGATTGGAATAAAATTAAGAAATCTATTTTATTATTTCTTCTGCTATTTCCTACTGCTCCAGTTTTAAAATTTTCCATTGATTGCTATCCCAAGTCTTACACTAATGTCTTGTTGGAGGAAAAGCAGGTTTGCAAAATTCAAAAAAAAATAAAAATCCAACAAACCCAAAGATTCCAGGTATGAACTTAATGAAAGCTGTTCAAAGAGAAAGCTGTTCAAAGAGACAAGAAGCAGTACTACAAAAAACATCTGAAAAGATGTTAAAGACAGAAATAAACATGGAAAAGTAAGGGAAGAATTACAAAGGCAGAAGTTGTTTTCAGTCTTAAATGTGTGTTTTAAAATATGCTACTGGACCTATAATAACTGATTCAAAGAAATTCTATACAATACAGATGTCAACATCTAACTTACTAACTTCTTACTTACAGGGCCTCTATTGTTAGAAGATGAAGTGAGATCAGCACATTGATTAGTAATTTGGAAGGCTAGAGGAACTGATGGAGTATCTACAAAAATATGACAAGCAATAGAAGAGTCAATAATTCTAACTAAATCATAATTCTGATCAAACTTTGACAGCAAATTTGGAGATACAGTATAGCTATATCTAAAAATATTAGTATTGGGCAGGCAATGGTTTTCTGTGTGACATGCTATGGAATTAAACACTGGATTTTTTAAAAAAACAGAATAGAAAGAATATTGATGTTTTGAACTTTAATGTTAGAAAACAAACAAAATGAATAAGCAAGAAAACAAACAAATGAATCATAAAATAAACAAATCCACAATTCTTATTCAATGGACAATGGTCAGACTGAAATTACTATACTTTGGACACATTATTTGAAGAACTAGCTCTCTTGAGAAATTTGGTAAAGTGCCACTACATTCTCTAGACTCAGAAAGAGAGTATGGCTTAATAAGAAGCTGACAGAGCGTAGAAAGATCCAGTTTTATAGAGCTTATGTCCTGAGCACATTATTTTATTGCAGCAAGTCTTGGACCCTCTATGCACGGCAAGAGAGAAAGTTGAATACCTTCCATATGTGTTGTCTCTGAAGTATCCTTGGTATCACCTGGTATGACAAAGTTGCAAATAGCACAGTCTTCAAACATGCTGGAATTTCTAGCCAATTCGCTGGCTTGGGCATGTTGTGAGAATGGATGACAGGTGGATTCCAAAAGATCTCCTATATGGTGAGCTAGTGAACATAAGAACATAAGAAGAGCTATGCTGAATCAGGCCAAAGCCCATCGAGTCCAGCAGAAAGAGAAGACAAAAACCTCTCTTTTCCTTGACCCCCAACAAATGGTACCCAAGGGAATCCTGCCTGCCTCAATCAACATAGACATCTGTAGACTTGGACATCTGTTTCAATAACCAGGAAAAAAATAACCAGAGTGCAAGGAAAGCGCCTCAGAGGGAGACCACAACTGCAATAAAGCCCTTCATGGCATTGGACCAGAATATCTCCGAGACCGCCTTCTGCTGCACGAATCCCAGCGACCGATTAGGTCCCACAGAGTGGGCCTTCTCTGAGTCCCGTCAACTAAACAATGTTGTTTGGCGGGTCCCAGGGGAAGAGCCTTCTCTGTGGCGGCCCCAACTCTCTGGGACCAGCTCCCCCCAGAGATTAGAACTGCCCCTACCCTCCTTGCCTTTCGTAAACTCCTCAAAACCCCACTTTGTCGTCAAGCATGGGGGAACTGAGATATCTCCCCCGGGCCTATACAATTTATGTATGGTATGTTTTGTATGTATGTCTATTTAATAATGGGGTTTTTAAAATATTTTAAATTGTAAATTATTAGATTTGTTATGAACTGTTTTATTGTGTTGTGAGCCGCCCCGAGTCTACGGAGAGGGGCGGCATACAAATCTAATAAATAATAATGATGATGATGATGATGATGATGATGATGATGATGATATAAAGATATCTGTAAGAGTAATTTAAAGGCTTTGGGAATCGACATTAAAAGCTGGGAAACCTTGACCTCTGATCATTCAGCTTGGAGGCTAAAGACACAGCATGGCCCTATCCACTTGTTCGGCAGGCTGAGGCTAAGAGGCAATCCCAGAACCAGTGAAATCTGGGGGCCTGGCAAGAGACAGAATAGTCTCCACTCATTGTGGTAGGGATTGCCACTCTTTGATTGGCCTTTTTAGCCACACTAGATGCTGTTCTAAGAACTCTTTCCAGAGCACGACACCATAGTCTTTCATGACTGAAAGTTGCCAATGAATGCATTGCATCAGACAGTTTACAAGTGTCTAGCAAATCTCACATACTTGTTCTTTAACTGGATGTCATTGCTTTTGATTGGAAATAATAATTCTCTGCACATTTCCCCAGTCAGAGCCAAATTCAATTAATGAGTGATGGTTTACACATCCTTGCTGAGCACAAGACTTGATGTACTGGAGTGGGAGTGAGATACACACAGACACAAGGGGAAAAATTTTGATTGCTTCAACTGAAGTGCTTATGTTTTTTTAAAACAAACTAAATTTTAAAAGAGTAGCTTGTAACTACATTTATTAAAGATTGCTAAAATTATAAGAGAGCTGATGTATTTCCTCCCTTGGAATGGACAATATATTTGTGAGCAGAATTAAAGACATGGATAATATTTCATTCCTGTTTCTTTATTTCTGAAATCAATTAGTTTGTATATGTTTTTTGTAGTTAAGACTAGGAGGAAACCTATTCAGGCAATATAGTCTAATTTCTTATCTTCGTCAAGGATGAAATGATAAAATCTGTCAATTTTTACATTTAGCGGCTTACAGGTTTTGGGAATGTAATTTGTAGGATCCAGTGGTGGGATTAAAAAAATGTTACTACCAGTTCTGTATACATGGCTTGGTGGACGTGGCATGGCTTGCTGGACATGGCAGGGGAAGGATACTGCAAAATATCCATTCCCTCCCCACTCCAAGGTTACTGTAAAATCCCCATTTCTTCCCATTAAACTGGGACTCAGGAGGCAGAGAATAGATGGGGCCAGTCAGAGATGGTATTTACCAGTTCTCCGAACTACTCAAAATTTCTACTACCAGTTCTCCAAACTACTCAAAATTTCCACTACTGATCCTCCAGAACTAGTCAGGACCTGCTGAAACCCTGGTAAGATCTCTATAGTTACAATAGCAATGTCCCTTGGGTAAATGGTGGGTATAGATGAAGTAACATATAAAAACAAACAATATCTTATTATCTGAATAACTGTACAGATAAGAGGATGGAACAGTATTAGTAAGAGGACAAGGGTGGAAGCGGTGGTAAAAAAAAATATCCAGGTTCAGTTAGCAGGAATATTTTTAGATGGAGATGGTGGAGATGGAGATGGAGATGAGATGGAGATGATGGTGGAGATAGATAGGTATGTTTCTTTAGAAATGATTTGTAAGAAGTTTGGCCCTTGTATAAACATGAGACAATGCTATTAATTTAAGCAGTTTAACTTCTCTTAGGCTTTTATGTGAGGCTGGAGATGTTACTTGAAGAGTCACATGGACTAGACCAGTTATGGTGAACCTTTTTTTGGTTCATTACTATTACTATTAGTCTTCTCATCATCCCTATCACCCATCTCCTCCCACTTACAACTGTATGACTGTAACTTGTTGCTTGTATCCTTACAATTTCAATTAATATTGATTATTTCCTGATTGCTTATTTGTACCCTATGACAATCATGAAGTGTTGTACCTCATGATTCTTTCAAATGCATCTTTTCTTTTAGGTACACTGATAGCATGTGCACCAAAGACAAATTCCTTATGTATCCAATCACACTTTGTCAATAAAGAATTCTATTCTGTTCTATTCTAAGTAAGTCCTAAGCTGCATCAACAGGGGGATACACTCCAAGACCAGGGAAGTATTAATACCACTCTACTACACCCTGGTCAGACCACATCTGGAGTACTGCATCCAGTTCTGGTCACCACACTTCAAAAGAGACACTGAAACTCTGGAGAAGGTGCAGAAAAGAGCAACCAAAATGATTAGGGGACTTGAAACCAAGACTTACGAAGAAAGATTGCGGGAACTGGGCATGGATAGCCTAGAGAAAAGGAGGGCCAGAGGGGACATGATAGCTGTATACAGGTAAATAAGGGGTTGCCATAGAGAGGAGGGGGGCACTCTATTCTCCAGAGCACCAGAGGGTCGGACGAGGAACAACGGCTGGAAGCTGACCAAGGAGAGATTCAACCTAAAAGTAAGGAAGAACTTCCTGATGGTCAGAGCAATCAACCAGTGGAACAACCTGCCTGCGGAGGTGGTGAACTCCCCAACTCTGGACACTTTCAAGAGGAGATTGGACTGCCACCTGGCTGGGGTGCTTTAGGATTCCTGCTCAGGCAGGGGGTTGGACTTGATGACCTGCATGGTCCCTTTCAACTCTAACAATAAATAAATAAAATAAAGTGAAGAGGGCTCTTATGTTTGAAAAATCAGTTTTTTTAAAAAAAAATCTTCTAGTTTGGTATATAAAAGGGGAAAAAACTATTTTGCCACATTCAAAGATAGCATAGCATACACAAGACAGCAAAACTTTATTCCTCTCTGCTTCAAAAAAAGGGGGTGAGGTGGGGGAATCCATTAGCACAGTGATAGGCTTTATCTCCTTACCATAGAAGAGCAGTTAATGCCACAATTATTTCAAGATGATAAAAAAAATCTCTTTTCTTTCATCCTTCTTTGTGAATTGCCCATTAAAAACCTCAGATGCTCTAGAAATTAAAATATATTAATAGGAAGATAATTAAGTTCTTATTGCTTTTGTCATTTAAAGGAAGTTAACCAAATGGTGAGAAAGCCTCTGAAAAGTGGCTTTTGTGGAAGGATTTAAATTTAATTAATATACAGTAACAAGCTCATTAAATCTAAGTTAAATGCTTCTTCCAGACAAATTGTAACCTTTTAGTTGGCTTAAAGCTTCCATTTACTTCGGCTGGCAGAGCAACAAATTGCACTTTTGAAAATGAACAAAGGAAGCTTTATGGCATCTGTTTACAGGACCATCTGATCCCTTTAACCAAGAACTAAAAACAGGAAATCCCTTGTTGAACACCCTTTTCGAGAATTCCCTTGGCATCAAATTGGGATGCTTAGGGATTTGTTTAGTTTGCTCTTTTTTTAACAGCAAATGATCACTTCCAGGTTAACCTATGAAGGAGACCATTGTTTAATTTTAGACCGTCCTTCGGTTTTTAGTTTTTGACTCAAAAAGCATATTCTCATGTGTTTTAGAATAAGGATTTGTTTTAGAATAACTTTTTTTAAAAATCCATAATTGTAAAGATCTATGCACAGGTGGATTCCTTCTGGTTCTAACCGGTTCTTTAGAACCGTTAGTAGTTCGGCGATGACATCAAAGAGCTGGTTCTGCCGGTGTCTTCATGGGCACCACCATCTTGGATTTTGCTTCTGCACATGCGCAGAAGCAATTTTTTATTGTTGTGGGCACACACGCACAGCATGACCCTGAATGAACCGGCAGCAAAAGGATGCAGAACCCACCCCTGTTGGTATGCATATGTTCTATTTTTAAAGCGCGTGTAAATTTGGGTTTGTGTATTTATTTGCTTTACACTGGAGATTAATTAATATAGGTGTATAGCATATTGTATAAATTAATAAGAGCAAGATGAAGTTCAAAAATGGCAATCTGGGATCTATGTTTGCACCTCTGAACCCCCAATCCTTTTATACTGCACACATTTAAAAGGAGTGTGGTTTTAATTGCAGAGTTTAATAGCAATAGCAATAGCATTTAGACTTATATACCACTTCTCAGTGCTTTACAGCCCTCTCTAAGTGGATTTACAGAGAGTAAGCACATTGCCCCCAACAATCTGGGTCCTCATTTTACAGACCTTAGAAGGATGGAAGGCTCAGTCATACTTGAACCTACTGAGATTCAATCTGCCAAACTGCTGGCAGCCGGTGATCAGCCGAAGTAACTTTAAGGGTGGGCTTCAAAAATTTTAGCAAGGGGTTCTCTGCCTCATTGCTGTCTGGGTGTGGCCATGCTGGCTGTGGCCTAGTGAACCTCCTGAACCATGGGGAAGGCATTTTTGCCTTCCCCAGGCTCCGGAGGTTTTCTTCAAGCCTCCAGGAGGACAAAAACAGATTCCCCAGGTTCTGGAGGCCCTTCAGTAAGCTCATTTTTCACCCTCCTGAGCCTCTGTGCATGCCCTGTACTGACATGCATTCAAAATGGGCTCCAAGGGGATTCCAGGGCAGGTCAGGTGGGTAGGACCAGCCAGTAATTGGCACAGCAATATGGGCAGGGCCAGCTAGGAGTGGGACTTTGGGGATTCTCCAAATTCACAGAATCTTAGCTAGAGTTTCTCCCAAACTCCTGTGAATGACCACCCACCCACCCACCCCTCTATTATTGCCTCATATGTTTTAATCTTTAACCTTTACTGCAGAGTTGCGTCCTTTTTCTACTGGGCTTCAGGCAGCTGTACTAAGGAGCAACCTTCTCATCTTTTTTCTGGTCAAAAGCTGTTTCTGGGACTCGGTTGCCATTGCTGAGATATGAAACTAGTTCTGCATCTTCCTGAATCTTACATAGAGAGAATCTTTCAGCAATCCAACCTGAAAATCCTTTAGCAAAACAACTTGAGCGGTGCATGGTGCAAGAGTAATGATGTTGCAGACATATTTAAATATTTCACAGGACCAACAGTTCTGGAGTACATTTATTAGGAACAAAACATGTTAATGCAGTTGCCTTCTGGCAGACAGTATGTTTAATAATATTATTTGGAGGGTGGAAGCCACATTATGATGGAGACTTCATTCACTCCTGCAAGTGGGTGTTTTTGCCTGAGAGAAGCTGGACATATGTTCTGGCCATCTGTGTAGGAGCATCATAGATATTTTTGTTTGCTTGTTTCTTGCAACAGCTTGTGGGTGACAAAGCCTAAAGGACAGCATATTTGCTTGTTTTGCTTCCCAGAACAACTGTATGCATAATTCTATTTGCAAGTGAGCGTCACTTTATTCTTCAAGTTTTTCTCTTTAATAAGAATGTTTATATTGCAGCCTTTGTCTTCTGCATATCAACTCTTTCAGGCATTTTATTTGAGGAACAGAAGTAGGAGAATTGGGGTGGATTCAATCAATCAGAATATAGCTGAGGAGGGGTCTTCTAGTCCAATCCTCTGCTGAAACAGGGAACCATAAGTTTTTCTACTGTCTTCTATTTCTATCTGCTGAAGCCTTCCGACATGATCCCTGGGGAAAGATTGATCAAACAGAAGAAAAGCATTGTATGACTTTGGACCTAATATTCTTAGGGAAGAGTTATCTTGACTTCTTAAGTGTTTGTAAAGTTACATTTCTAAGAATAGTAATATATTTACTTACAAAAAAGGCAAACACAGACATGTATTTTATTTACTTTTATAGCTAGTGACATCCACATTTGCTAGTGTTAAAGCTATCATTGTTTCAGCCATCACAGTTTCTCTTGGGAATCCCGGGTCTTGAAAGCTTAGAAATTTGTCACCTCAAACATGATCTAAGCATAGCCCATAAAATTGAGAGGCCGGGCAAAATCATCGCCCAGCCGACATTTACAGTGGCGGGGAGGGGTGAGGACACAGCCTCCCTGCTGGGCGTGCATGCCTATGTGCTGCTGACAGCACGCCAAATGCCAGGGGAGGGCCAGCAGAGAACGCTGCCGGCCCGACATTCCTCCTGGTTGGGAGGGATGTCTTTGCTACCCCCCCCCCCCAGCTGATTGGGGAATCCGGGAGGCGAGGGAATTCCCCTGAGAGTAACTGGCTCGGGGGAGATGACACAGGAGGAGGGTGTGGTCAGCAGGACTATTTCAGGGCCTGCTTTTCTCACCCTCGCTCCTTTTTACTTCCTGCTCACCTCCCTCTGCTATATCCAGGATGTCTTTCCAGAGGTCGCCCATATGTGCTGAGAAGGAATTTTTTGCAATCTTGGAAAATTATATATGCTACAATGATCTTCTGGTCAACGACTACTTCACTTTCAACCTCAACAGCACACAACCTTCCAACAGATTCAAACTCAATGTAAACCGCTCCAAACTAGACTGCAAAAAGTATGACTTTAGCAATCGAGTGATTGATACTTGGAACTCACTACCAGACTCTGTAGTGTCATCTTCTAACCCTCAAAACTTTACCCTTAGACTGTCCATTGTTGACCTCTCCAGATTCCTAAGAGGTTAGTGAGGGGTGTGCATAAGTGCACCAGTGTGCCTCCAGTCCCCTGTCCTAATGTCTCTTTATGTCTTACTATCACCATGTATATGAGTATTACTATTTCCAATGTTCTTTTAATCTTTTATTCATGTATATTAATATGATTATTTCTTCACATCTTTGCATTATGTACTTGACAAAACAAATAAATAGAATAAATAAATAAAATAATTTTGCACCATCCACTGGACTAAATAATGTAATAAAAGGTTCCAAATTTTATGCTGTTTTATCTCATATCAAATTAATAGGACCTTAAAGCATGAAAATCTGACATGACATCAAAAGGCCAATAAACGGCCATCACTTTTTTTTACTTGGAAGTTTTAATGTGCTTTCTAATTTATGGTTTTATTTCTCTATTATCATATAAGATTTTAATATGATGTTGTGAACTACCCAGACACACTTAGGTGAGATGGACATTAATTTAATAATAATGTATAATAAATGTAATAAATAAATGTCTTAGGATTTTGAAATATGAATGATTATTCAGAACAAAATGAGTGAAATTAAAGCTAAGTACATGGTTCGGTTAGGAAGATGGTATGAGTCCAATTTCTCTTGTTGCTCAGACCAATAGAATAAGTCTAGCCAAATAAATTTTTCTAAGGATCATCAGTGTCAAATTCAAAAGCTTTAGCGAAAGAAAAAAGGGCTGATAATATGCTTTTCTTCCCTGAAATTGCTTTCTATAACTCTAACTCATGGGAGTTGGTAATATGGTAGTTATAAGTGCCAAGGAATCCAGCACTGTTCATTCAGCTGCACTTTTATCTCTTCAGGAAATGGTAGATGCTATTAGTTAACAGCCCTGGATCTTCATGGCTATCCTATGATGTGTGTGTGTAAGAAATACAGTATATTGATTTTTGTTGTTGTTGTCCTAAGTTGTTGGTAGTTTATAATAAGTAAAGTTTTTCCAACTTACTGATGAGTACTTTTGAAAGCTGGTAAAGAATCTACTTTTGCCCAGCTTCTTTATTAATTGTTGATGTCAAATGTTTTCCATGACCCTGGCATGTAGGCTCAAGGTGACAGTTTATTGATCCTTCAACAGACAACTCTGAAGGAGAAATGCCTCTCTTTCCCAACTGTCGCTTGAATACAAAATTACATCATTACATCAATTTACATTATTTATATTATAGCATGCAAATCATCATAGATAAGGCCATTTTAACATTGTTTTAGGTGTATTCTTTGTTCTACTTAAGATGAACCTGATTGTTCCATTATTTTGGGAATTTTTCTGGATGGAAAACGTGATTATTTGCTGCTTGCTATTTGTTTCATTGTGATTTATAAAATTTATACAGAAGAAAGTGGAGGGATGAATGGAGGGAGGGAGCAGTAGTAGGTTCTAAAACCCTTTATTAGTGATGCACGCACATAAGTGTGATGCTCCTATGCATATTCAGAACTGGAAGCAACCCAACACTGGGAGGTAGGAAAGAAGGAAGGGAGGGAGGGAGGGAGGGTTACCTTGCCACCAGTTCACTTCCTCACGCACTGTGGGTGTGCACATGTGCAGTGCAGAAAACTCAGCTTTTGCAAATGCACAGAACCAAAAAAAAAGAGCATCTATGCATGTGCATTACCCAAAAACAAGATGGCGGCACCCAAGGACCAGCATCAATAGAACTGGCTCTGTGATGTCATCACAGGTTTACCAACGGTTCTAAAGAACCAGTTAGAAATGATAGTAACACACCAAGGAAGGAAGGAAGGAAGAAAAAAGAAAGAAAGAAAGAAAGAAAGAAAGAAAGAAAGAAAGAAAGAAAGAAAGAAGGATTTATTTCCATCCAAGAAAATTCAATGGAGAAGCTGACAGGTTGGAGGTTACTTCAGCTCCCACTGCTTCTCCACTGCTCCCACTGCTTCTCCCCCCACTCATGACTATTCTATTTTTCTATTTAGGCAAGGAAATCACTCCAAAATGAGGCTAATTATTTATAAAATTTATATAACTACCTATGTCTACCTTTTAACTCCAGACAACTCACAATCCCAAACCATAAAAATCTAAGATGTCTTAAAAACAATTACAATGTAGGCAAGCCACACCAAGCGATGGGCCACAAGCCGGAACAGCGGGAATGCCGTTCCGGTGGCAGAAATGGAGTGTGTAGCCCGTTCCAGTAGTGCTGGGAATGGTGGCCTGCCCAGGGCCCGATCCCACCCCAAATCTCACAGTCAAGGTTCCATATGTGTTGGCCTCCACTAACCACTGTAAGGAAAAGCCAAAACATTTGGTGGAGGCAGTTGCCACATTGCCATTGTTGCCATTTTACTGACAGAGAGCCCAGGTTCATAGTTGATTCATCCACCATGTGCCACCAAATAATCATACCTCATTAGTAACATGAAAACAGCTTCCACACTGTGATCAAAAATTGATGTCCCTGTCTGCTGTCTGCCCTGAGTTATAAGACACTGGAGGGATCTCCATCCATATAGTCAGTGATTTCAAGGCTTCACTCCATGCTAGCCTCTAAAAAACCCTCTGGATTCCACTGACCCATGACCCAGAACAGGTCTGAAAATTACTAGCTGGTCTTTCTCCTGGCCTCCAAGACATTCCCAAATTCTCACCAAAGAGCCACCATAGAAACAAACATCTGACTTCGGCATCATGTTAAATAAAGCACACTAAGTTTCATTAAAGTTTTGAATTATCCATTCTGAACAGCTTAATTTTATAAAAAGCAGTAAATCTCAGATAATATTGATTATGTGTCTTCAGGTTCTCTCCACTTCACGGTTCCAGTTTTGTCCTAATCTTTGTTAATTTTTCAAGCCAGTTTCATTTTGAACTTCTTATAATTTGTGCAGGTTGTAGATTACATACGACAATGGTGTTGGATGAGTCGTACCACTGTAACATTTAACACAAGTTTAAATTGATGCATTTTGTTATTACTCTCCTCATTTATATCCTTAAATGTAATCTCAACCTTTTCTTCATACCATCTTTTAGAATATTTATTCAAGCTACTTCTTCCCAATAGCAAGGATTAGAAAATTTTAGTCTTCTAATGTTCTTTTAACTGCTTAGAATCATTGATTGAAAGCTCAAGAGATGAGTCTTAAAATCACATTTGCATTTCATTTTAAAAGAAATGCATATGTAAAATAGCCTAATATATTTATTCTTGCCAGTTATTTATAATTTCCTGCCTTGTGTGCTCTGGATAGTCACAGTACACATGAGACATTTTAATTCCATATCACAAATTCTTTATTCCCATCAATAAAAGCCACGGGGAGAAGACGGGAAGAATTTTAAACAAAAAGACTAGCTAAACCCTTAGAGATTCTTTCTAGTAATGAAGCATTCACATAATGTTTAAGAACAAAAAAAAGTTGAGTAAAATATTATGGACTAAATGAAGAATTATTCTGAAAGTAAATGAAAATTGCTTTGAAATAAATAGAATGTATTGTAGTGAAACAGAGGTAGATCCTGCCTAACTGCATAGATAAGGAAAAGTCTATAGTGAAATGACAGGGGACCAGAAAAAATTGCAAGTAAAATTATGTCAGAGACTCCAGCAAATAGCTTAATGTGAAAATGACAATAGAATACCCGTCAATCATGCAGTAGAATTAATAGTAAGAATTTTGGTAAGAATTCAATTTAATGAATATGAATAAAGAAGTCTGCATTGTAGAAACCACACATGGAAAGAAGCTGATGGAAATACCTACATCTGATTCTTGACCTAAACCACTTTCCTCTATAGACCTACCTCACACTACCTGGCCCAATAACATTTTTATGGCAATGTGGGCCTTATTTAATCTTTGGGGGTATACGAAGTGCTACTTTCCAAAAAGTCTGCAGGAGCAACATACAAATTAAATATTATTTTGTTTCATTTAAATGTCACTAAAATTAATTAACATGAAATTAAAGCCACATAATATCGTCACTGCCATATTTAATTTATATTTCTATTCTATTGGATAAATGATTGCCATTCCTCAAACACATTTGGAAGGATACTAAAAATTATTCTTAATTCATCTGTGGGCTGTTTCTCCCCACCTCCCACTCCTGCTTCCGGGACAACAGGTGGTAAATCTGCATTTCTTTCTTAAATTGTGTTATCTTTCTAGAAAGGTTGACTGTAGCTATGGAGACAAAATGGAAGAAAGCATCTTGCTTGAATTTTATTTTGCTTTTTTTTTCAGATATAATCTCTGTCTATGCTGTTTCAATTACAAAATCTGACTTTTGATGCAATTACCATGTTTTGGAGTATAAGATGCACTGGAGGATAAGACACACCTTAGTTTTCAGGGAGGAAAACAAGGAAAAAAGACCTCTGCCTCCCAGTAATTTGCCAAAAGCAAACAGTACAGATGATATAGAGTGGTACCTCTACTTAAGAATGCCTCTACTTAAGACCTTTTTTAGATAAGAACCGGGTGTTCAAGATCATTTTGCCTCTTCTTAAGAACCATTTTCTACTTAAGAACCCGAGCTTGGAAAAATTTCCCAGGAAATTTGAGAGCAACATGAAGACCCAGCCAGTTTCCTGCCATTCCCCTGGGTTCCTCTCAGTGTATGGGAGGCAGCCTCATGCCGGGTGTATGGTAGGCACGTGCTCCTCCTCACCACCTCAGAATCCCTCTTTTTTTTTTAAGCCTTAAAATTTTGGCCTTTTTTTTATTCCCCTCACTTCACCTTCTTCCTTCGGCAGTGACTATCCTCCTCCTCCTCCTCTTCCTCCTCCTCCTCCCACCCAAATTCCGAGCTTTTATTTCTTTCCTAATGGATTTGCACACATTATTTGCTTTTACATTGATTCCTTTTGGAAAGATTACTTCTACTTACAAACTTTTCTACTTAAGAACCTGGTCACAGAATGAATTAAGTTCTTAAGTAGAGGTACCACTGTACAGTGTTTGCTGTGTATTTCTGTGCATGTGTGCCTGACCCATAGAAATAGCAAAGAATTGGAAAAATGTACACTATGGCAGTATATTAATCCCAGAAAGTTTTCTTAAATGTAATCACACTAACTCCTCCCAATTATTTAAATAGATCTACTCCAAACATGACTAAAGCAGAGTTTAACTCAGCTGCCTTATCTTAATACTAAAACAGGACACTGTTACACTTCAGATTATACTTTTAAAGATCTTTAAATTGATGTGGCTTTCTAGAAGTATTCTCTGCTTTTTAAAAGAAGATACAATAGGACTGGGCCTGTTCAGATCAAGCATTTATTTTATAAAGCTTCTTCATTTTGTTAAGTTAATGATAAAGCAGTCTTTAAAAAATAAGTTTAATAATTTGAACATTCTAGAGGCATTTATAGTTATTGACTTACCTCCTTGCAGCAAAAAAAAAAAGCCAGTTTCAGCACAATCTGATCCCCCCAGCAATTTGCCTCCATACAGCTTTAGTTTCACTTTTATTTTAGTACATGGGCTTGCCAGCAACTTCAATCAATCAGCTGAGTGTTGGGAGACAGATAATCAGTGACTTGTGCTAAGCAGGCTGTTTGCTGCAAGGAGGTAAATTGCTGGTAGAGACCAAAGAGTGGGAGTGGATGGGTGGGGCTACATTTGGTGTATAAGACACACCCAAGTTTTCACCCTCTTTGGTGGGTAAAAAGGTGTGTCTTATATTCTGAAAAATAAGGTATTTTCCCTTCACTATGCAAGTTCAATCAAGTTAAGTTGAGCTCCATGGACACTGGATAGAGAAGAAATAAATTGAACCCAAAGTCCAATGTCGTGAGTCACTCCTTGTTCTTCATCATTCCTTCTTATCTTGGAGTTTGTAGCAAGAGGGCCATTTGCCAGAGAAGGTAAAGGAAGAGTGTTTCACCCTTTTCTTTTTATGTCTTTCCAATTATAAAACATTGCATTTTCTACTTAAAAATTACTCCCCAAATTGCTTTGCTGCCCTGGGGGCTACAAATTACTCTGGGAGAGAGGAATGGAAAGAAAACTACCACTTAATGTTTATGTTGGTTATAGACCTTTTAGATAATTTTTCTAAGGCTTGGGAAATATTAACCAAGAAACTGGACCCAGTAGCTCTTGAAGCAAAGTCTGGTTTTGAGATAGAATTTTCTATTTATAATGCCTTCATTCGTGACAGAAATTTCTATCTACCCCATACAGAGTTGAAAGACAATATCTAAGAAGTTTTCTTAGGAGACGGTTCCCAAGAGGGTCCTGCACCCCAATGCAAAATTATGGAAAATTTGAACAGGGTCGGACGGCTTTCTGATCTCTCTTGCAAGATAATACTAGATGTATTATCAGCACTAGAAGATATTCTCGCTAGTAAAACAAAAAACTAGGATGTAGCTCTGAACAGCTAACTATAATTATAACAAAAAAAGAACATCACCAAGGAAAGAGATTTAAAACTTTGACATGCAAATACAATCAACTCTGCATCATTTTTTTTCATGAACACACCTGTGTTGAAATTTAATAGTCAGCCCCTGAGAATCTGCCTTGGATCGAGAATGGAAAGAACAAGTTGTTTAATATTAAATTTCTCCTTTATGCTTTTGAAAGTTAGCATTGATTTTCCCATTTTGATAATGCTTAAGTCCTCTGAGTTGGTATTAATCTCCTTTGTTTCAATAAGATATTAACTAGAGAATTATATGTAATTTTAGTTTTTTTAAGTTTTAAAGCAGATTTTTCTTATCCCCAGATCTAGCTTGTACTAGCAACTTTGAAATTTGAAAATGTTCTACCTGAAAGATTTCTTTTAAGCTGGTTTAGTTTTTGATTTCATTAGACTTTAAAACATCCCAAACTCTCACTGGGCTGCTGATTTTCTTCTTGTTCCAACAATATTTCTCCCATTAAAATTAATATTCAACTGAAAACTTTCATTCTTTTATTTGGCTTTGTAAGTACAGTCAAAACAATTGGAAATATTGAATGTCTATGCTGTGAAATTGTAATATTGTTTGGAGTTCTGTCATGAGAAAAATAAAAAGTAGGAGTCTGGTTAAGAGAGGTTTCCTTTTGGTTTGATTTGCTTTAGAAGACTGTTTGAAAACAGGAAAGTGGAAAAAGTAGCCTAGATATCTACATCACCTACAGCTAGTCCTCGATATACAACAGTTCTGACAGATGATTTAGGATAGGATAGGATAGGATTCTTTATTGGCCAAGTGTGATTGCACACACAAGAAATTTGTCTTTGGTGCATATGGTCTCAGTGTACATAAAAGAAAAAGATACATTTGTCAAGAATCATGAAGTGTAACACTTAATGACTGTCATAGGGGTCAAATAAGCAATGAGGAAACAATCAATATTAATAAAAATCTTAAGGATACAAGCAACACGTTACAGTCATACAGTCATAAGTGGGAGGAAATGAGTGATAAGAATGATGGGGAAAAACTAGTAGTAATAGTAGTGCAGACTTAGTAAATAGTTTGACAGTGTTGAGGGAATTACTGCTTAGCAGAGTGATGGCATTCAGGAAAAACTGTTCTTGTGTCTAGTTGTCTTGGTGTGCAGTGCTCTGAGGGTAGGAGTTGAAACAGTTTATGTTCAGGATGCAAGGGGTCTGTAAATAGTTTCACTGCCCTCTTTTTGACTCATGCAGTATACAGATCCTCAATGGAAGGCAGGTTTACAATTTGGACTAATTATATCCGGGCTTCCTGCTAACTCAGAATAAGTCCATGAATGAGAACTGTGTGATCAAAGAAATGGACTTTGTTTTGGATTCTGCTTGAACTCTGTGAGCAGCTGTTCAGTTAACCACCAAAAATCTTCCACAATTATATTAGTTCCAACCAGCAAATGCCTCTCTTTATTAATAATTAATTAATTAATTAATAATGTATTAAATTTGTATGCCGCCCCTCTCCATGGACTCAGAGCGGCTCACAACAAATGTATTGATCCCATACCTTTCCCATTCAGCAATATATTTTAGATGTACTTTAAATCAATTCCAAACACAGAGTCCAGCCATTTAAAAAACTTCACTAAATCTCCAAATACTCTAAACTGGGCTTTAGTTATCACTCCTTTAAAATGTTTCATCAATGGTCTTCTATTAGCCTTCTTTGCTATCCTGCTTTCTGTCTTTTTATTCCCCCCTTGCTTCTCTACATCCCTTTCTACTCACTCCTTCTCTCCTACTTACTCTTACACCCTCTAAATCCTTCCCTGAGTGGATAATTCTAATTGCAATTTTTAAAATTATTATTTCTCTCCCTACTGAAAACATACATAGCCTATCATATACTTCAATATAGCTTAATAAACATGTATCTTCTACTAAAATAAAATAGTCTACGGAGAGGGGCGGCATACAAATCTAATAAATAAATGAATGAATGAATGAATGAATGAATAAATAAATAAATATAATCATTAATACTTCTTAATTTCATATCCATTAATCTCGGTATATATCATTAATCTCATGCTACCTCCTTTGTTTGTAATATTTCTACTGGCTTTGGAAGAATTTGCTAGACTGAATACTTTTTGGTTATATTTTTATGCACCTTTAAAAAATACTTTTTTATTACTGCATTCTGTGTTTCATATTAACTATTTTTTTTAGTTTAAAGGAAATACCAAAGCTTCACTTCGGCAGTGTAACTCACCAACTTCAGATTCAATTCTTCTCCCCAGCACTTAATCTTTTATCTTCTTTCCCAGATGACTTCCAATTTTTGAAAACAATCAATCCAGCCAGTTGCAACTGTCATGGCTAGTATGATGAGTGGTTTTCCAGCGCAGCTGGTCAGGAGCTCTTTGTTGGCTCCCTGGGGGATTGCCACCCCTCCCAGGAAATCTGATGGTGTATCCCTTCTTCACCACCCATCCAGGATGGTTCCAAACCAGGTCCCCCAAGTAACATGGGTATCGGAATCCCCCTTGGAGCACAGGGAACTGCTTAATTTTTTTAGCAACTGGGCAAGTCCACCATAAGTGGTAGTAGGTCCCTGTTTCCCTTTTGTATTTCCAGCATAGCGGTGAAACGTTTTGAAGACATGCCAGGGAAAGATGCCAACAGTAAAACATTTTATATAAGTTTTCCTTGTATGACATTGCTAGCATTATTCATTTTTATCGAGACCCAGCAGAGTTTTCTTCACAGAATCCCTTTGTGGGAGAATATAGTTGTGAAAAGGAGCACTACATTACTTTTCCAGATACTCTGGAGATATGAATCTTCTTACTAAGCAACTGTGCAGTGATTTTATAATATTCAAAGTACCTTCCATTGAAGTAGCTATTAAATATCAAGATTAAGTACCGTATTTTTCGCTCCATAAGACGCAGTTTTTTTCCTCCCAAAGTAGGAAGAAAAATCAGCCCCGTCTTATGGAGCGAAGATGCAGGCAGGGAGGGGGGGGAGGCTGCGAACTCGGAAGCGCCATCCCGCCGGCTGGCTGGCTAGCTGCTGCCTGGCCCCCTCCGCACCACCAGCGGCGCTCCCCCCGCCAGCCACCCGCCAGAACCGGCTCCTCGCTCTTCCCCCGCCGCCCGCCGCATTTGCAGGAGGTGGGGAGGGTCGGGCGGCCCGCCAAGGCCAGGAGGGACCCCGCTGCCCCCCCTTCCCTCTCTCCGCCCGCCGCTGAGCCTCCTTGACGCCGAGAGGAAATGCCGGCAAAGGCTTTTCTCAGCGGAGGTCTTCAATGTCGGGGGCGCACGGGCGGTTGCGCGCGCTCCCTATCTCCCTGCTAGCCCACTCGGAATATTCAAAATAAGAAAAGCCTTTGCCGGCAAAGGTTTTTCTTATTTTGAATATTCCGAGTGGGCTATCAGGGAGATAGGGAGCGCGCGCAACCGCCCGAGCACCCCCGACATTGAATATCACCTTCGCCGGCCCCGTCACCACTTCGAAGAACAGAGAGAGAACGAGAGTGAGTGAGAGCAACAGACAGCAAGATAGAGAGAAAGTGAGAAAGAGAGAGTGAGAGAAAGGGGGGAGAGAAAGAGATAGCAAGAGAGAGAGAACAAGAGAAAGAAAGAGCGTGAGAAAGAAAAAAGAGAGAAAGAGTGAGAGAGAGAGAAAGCAAAAGAGACAGAAAGAAAACAAGAGAGAGAAAGTGAGAAGAAGAGAGAGAAAGAGGGGGGGAGAGAGAAAGAGAGGGAGAGGGAGAAAGAGAGAGGGAGAGGGGGGAGAGGGGGGAGAGAAAGAGAGAGGGAGAGGGGGGAGAGATAGCAAGAGAGGGAGAGAGAGAAAGAGAGAGGGAAAGGGGGAGAGAGGGGGGAGAGAAAGAGAGAGGGAGGGAGAGAGAGGAGATAAAGGAAGAGGAGAGAGAGAAAGGAAGAGAAAGAAAGAAAGAGGGATAGAAAGAGAGAGAGTGAGAGATGCTCAGTGAGCCTTTCTTTGAAGTTGCCTTTCTTTCTTTCTTTCTTTCTCTCTTTCTTTCTTTTTCTCTCTTGCTCTCTTGCTCTTTCATTCTTTTTTCTTTCTCTTGCTTTCTTTCTTTCTCTTGCTTTCTCTCCTTCCTTCCCTCCTTCCATTTCTTTCATTCCCCTCTCTATTTTTATTTCTCTTTCATTTTCTTTCTTTCTCTCTCTCTTTCTTTCTTTCTTGCTCTTTTTCTTTCTCTCTTTTACCTTCCCTTCCTCTATTTCTTCTTTTCTTTCTCCTTCCTACCTTCTTCCCTCCCTCCCTCCCTTCAGTCCTTCCTCTCTTACTCTCCCCTTTCATAAGTTTCCTTGCTTCCTTCCTCTGTTCCTGTCCCTTCCCCCTTTCTTTCTTTCTTTCTTTCTTTCCTTCCTTCCTTTCCTCCCTCCATTTCTTGCTTTCCTTTTCCTTCCTCCCTTCTTTCCTCCCTCACTCCCTTCTTTCACTCCTTCCTCTCTTCCTCTCCCCTTTTTGGCTTAAAATATTTTTTTTCTATTTTCCTCCTCTAAAATCTAGGTGCGTCTTATCAGCAGGTGCGTCTTATAGAGCGAAAAATACGGTATCTCCATACAATTAGAATGTGTGTGTTACATATTACTTTTTTCCTCCTTTGAGTTATTTTGATTTCTATAAGGTATTGAGCTTTGGGAAAAATAGAAGTCAACAACAGAAGTCAGACCTCACCTACAAAAAAATATTGACAAAATTGAATGGGTCCAAAGACGGGCTACAAGAATGGTGGAAGGTCTTAAGCATAAAATGTATCAGGAAAGACTTAATGAACTCAATCTGTATAGTCTGGAGGACAGAAGGAAAAGGGGGGACATGATCGAAATATTTAAATATATTAAAGGGTTAAATAAGGTTCAGTAGAGAAGTGTTTTCAATAGGAAAGTGAACACAAGAACAAGGGGGCACAATCTGAGGTTAGTTGGGGGAAAGATTAGAAGTAATGTGAGAAAATATTATTTTACTGAAAGAGTAGTAGATCCTTGGAACAAACTTCCAGCAGACGTGGTTGGTAAATCCATAGTAACTGAATTTAAACATGCCTGGGATAAACATATATCCATCCTAAGATAAAATACAGGAAATAGTATAAGGGCAGACTAGATGGACCATGAGGTCTTTTTCTGCTGTCAATCTTCTATGTTTCTATGTAACATTTCAGAAAAAGTTAATGGCAAACCACTACCATACTGTTACTGATCGCATATACAGTGATCCCCCGGGTATTGCGATCCCGATCATTGCGAAACGGCTATATGGCGATTTTTCAACCCGGAAGTAAACAACACCATCTGCGCATGCGTGCCATTTTCTTTCTATGGCCACGCATGCGTAGATGGTGGAGTTTGCCGGGCAGATCAGCTGCTGGGCGGCTTCCCTGGGTCTTCCCCCTCTTGCCGGGGTTTCCCCTTTGCGTGGGCGGCGGGGAAACCCCAGCGCCGCTTCCCAGCTGAGTGGCGCGAGCAACGGCGTGGGCGGCGAAGGGCGGGTGGTGGGCGCTCGGACAAGCGGCGGCCGCACCAGCAGCAGCGAGGAGCCAAACATCCGTGTTTCCCCTTTCTGTGGGCAGCGGGTTTCTTCGGCTCCTCGCTGGTCCCCAATTCCGCCAACATCAGGCTCTCCACACGCCCTTTCGCCGTAACACGAGAGCCTTCCGAAAACTCTTTCCGAGCGCCTCAGAGCAGCACCCCCACCCCTCTTTGATTCCCTCAACCCGCCCGGCCCCTCGCTCCCCTTTTCCACACGCGCCACCCAAGAAACGGTTCATCCCGTCTGGGCTTCCCCCCCTCCTCTTGCTCGCTCGCGCTCTCGTTTCCTCTTCCCGCCGCCGCATTCGGAGCCCGAGAGGGGGAAAGAGAAGAATGGAGAGAGCCGCGCGCCGGAGACTGCCCCCGCTCCCGCCTCAACAGCAGCCACGGGAGGGGAGTTGCTGCAGCTGCCCCCAGACTTTCCACCAAGCCCAATACCGCCAGCCCACATGCCCGCCTCTCCCCGCGGCTGAGGAGGAGCGAGAGGAGCAGCAAAGTCCCACGCAAGTGCATCTTCTCCAGGCGGGGGCAAGAGCGGCGGGGCGAGTCCGCAGGAAAAAAGCCGCGGGCGACCGAGCGGATCCTGCCGTTTGGGGCACTCGGCGGGCAGGGGCATGAAGGATCTCTCCGCCGGCCTCGGGAGCGCATGGGAGGGTGGCGAGCCTAGGAAGACGAGGCGACGCCGGCCGCTGTCGAGGTAGAGGAGGAAGCGGATTGGCGCTCCGTCCCGCCAGGGTTCCTCTCCATGAGGGCGTCCGCCGAGCTGCCCGAGCTGCCCGTCTTCAATTCACCATCTCACCCGGGCTCCCGATCCTGCTGGGCGGCGGGGAGACTCGGCGGGGAGCGCGCGCGTCCGGGACCCAGAGCGCCCTTGTGGCCGCCCATTCATGCCGCTCCGTCGCTCGCCATGCTGGCTTCCCCTCAGGAGACGCGCCTGAGTGGCCTTTTTGCTGTTCCTCTCTGTTCCTCTCCAGAGTTCTTGCGGGGGAAAAGCCGCTAGCCGGCTTTCAGAGCTCCTCCGGCGTCACCCGGCTTCTGGTAGAAGCCTTCTCTCTTTTTTTTCGTGCGCTTGGCGAGGAAAAGCAGCAAGAAAAAAAAAAGAGAAGGCTTCTACCAGAAGCCGGGTGACGCCGGAGGAGCTCCGAAAGCCGGCTAGCGGCTTTTCCCCCGCAAGAACTCCTGAGAGGAACAGCAAAAAGGCCACTCAGGCGCGTCTCCTGAGGGGAAGCCAGCGACGGAGCGGCATGAATGGGCGGCCACAAGGGCGCTCTGGGTCCCGGACGCGCGCGCTCCCCGCCGAGTCTCCCTGCCGCCCAGCAGGATCGGGAGCCCGGGTGAGACGGTGAATTGAAGACGGGCAGCTCGGCGGACGCCCTCATGGAGAGGAACCCTGGCGGGGCGGAGCACCGATCCGCTTCCTCCTCTACCTCGACGGCAGCCGGCGTCGCCTCGTCTTCCTAGGCTCGCCACCCTCCCATGCGCTCCCGAGGCCAGCGGGGAGATCCTTCATGCCCCTGCCCGTCGAGTGCCGCAAACGGCAGGATCCGCTCGGTCGCCCGCGGCTTTTTTCCTGCGGACTCGCCCCGCCGCTCTTGCCCCCGCCTGGAGAAGATGCACTTGCGCGGGACTTTGTTGCTCCTCTCGCTCCTCCTCAGCAGCGGTGGCACGAGCGGCGGCGGCACGAGCGGCGGCGGCACGAGCGGCGGCCGGACGAGTGGCGGCAGCACGAGCAGCGGCGGCACGAGCGGTGGCCGGACAAGCGGCGGCGGCACCAGCGGCGGACGGACAAGCGGCGGGCGGGCAGGCGGCTCCTCAGCTGTTGGGCGGGGGTCTTCCCAGGTGCGGAAGTAAAAAACATCTGCACATGCGCCATGGAAAAAAAAGGGCGCACATGCGTAGATGGTGTTTTTACTTCCGCACCACTATATTGCGAAAAACCGATCATTGCGAGGGGTCCTGGAACGGAACCCTCGCAATGATCGGGGGATCACTGTAATTGTCCAGGAGTCAATTCCAGGAAGCTGTGTCTTTCTTTCTTTCTTTCTTTCTTTCTTTCTTTCTCTTTCTCTCTCTCTCTCTCTCTCTCCCTCGTCTTCCTCCCCTCTCCTTCTTGGAGATGGACTGGATTTACTTATAATTTACCAGGAAAGCAGCCATTCCAAGACTGTTTCTTTTGATTTGATTGAAATTATTGCAAGTTTATTTAATTGCTTTTGTAGTGCATGACAGTCTCAGCCAAGTCTATTATTTAGGCTTGAAAAATGCTTACAGTCTTATTTCCCGCTTCCCTTTTAATGTTTCTTGTCTCTACTTTATAAATATTTGAGTCTTTGTAAGATTTTATAAGACTTTTTTAAAGTACATTTTTCACTTTGTGGACATATATATATAATTTTCAGATTTTACCTGAATACAAACTAGTTACTATCTTTAAAATAAAGTAATAGAATATTCCAATCATCCATTTAGGGTAAAATAAATTTAAATAAGCACATATACATACAATATATTCACTTTTTCATGACTGATAATCCATAAGAGCTTGCTATTTTGAAAAATTATTCTTTGCTCTTCTCATTTTTAAATAAAAAACTAATTTAAAAACATTGCAATCAAGCAAATCAATAGATACCAAAGAAAGTGGTGGCAATTTGGTTTTCCTGGACAATAAATAAATATCACTCTTCTATATGCTGAGGATTTCAGGAAGAATGCTATTAATTAATTAATTAATTAATTAATTAATTAATTAATTAATTAATAATTTATAGGCTGTTCTCAGATTTTTTTCTTAGGGACAATTAGGGACAATTCCACTTATCTACCAGTCCAGAACTTTATTGCCTCTTCTCCAGGTTTGTGCATGTGGATAACAATCCCCATCATGCTTTTCTCCCATGTTTCTATCATCATTTATTCCAGATAATCATTAGGACAAATCAAAACTGGTACCCAATTATTGAACTAACCTTGGACTGCTGTACTTTTTCCAGGAAGAGAAAAATATTTTTAAAATGGGAGCTAAAAAACAATTATTCTCATTTGGCACTTGACTCAATTTCTGGAAAGTCATTATCTTTCTATTAAAGCCAAAAAATGAAATTGGATTAAATTCACCTACATATCCACTTCTTCTGCAGTGCTGTATACATAGCTGTATACATACATTCTTATCTCCCTGTCTTGGCAGATATAACAATCTATCAACACCTGTTTCATCCTGAGACCCTGCTAGTATGCTTTATTCAATGTTTTTTTTCAGAAAATGTAGAAATAGCAGAACATTGTGTTGTGATTAATGATTGAACTAAAGGCAAAGGCTCTACCATATTTCCAAAAACTGAGTCAACACTCTTTTCCTGGGCCATTTTCTAACCTCAAATGCCTTTCAATTAACTTCTGTCTGATTAGGTCATTTGCTTTGTATCCAAATCTCTCCCTGGTTCTCATCCTGTTACACATGGAACATCAACTTTGACGTCATTAAATTCAGGTGGCATTGAAGAAAATGGTGTAGAAATGTATGCAGTGGCTGGAACAAAATTTGAAAAATCAGATGTTCTTCCCAAATAAGAGTTTCTTTCTCTGCCCTGGAGAAGAAAAACAAAACCATTCTAGGGCCCCTTGTAAGGACCATATTGTAGTCTCCATATATCCAATAATTGCAAATATAATTTTGGCTATCATTGAAACTCTCGTGAATGCTTTCCAAATTGTTGATAGCATCCTGGCACTATGATGCCCAGAATTTATTGTGTGTTTCAAATGAGACCACGTGTAAGTAGGAGCAATCTCTTTATAGCAGCATCTACTTTCTTATGATTTAAATGTGCTCGCTTATTCTAAGCCAATAACATGAATGACATGCCCTCTAAAAATGAAAATAAGCCTTCTTTTGTACTCACTTCTGTCAATTCACTTTTCTTTTGGGGGAAAATGAGGCTCTGAAAAGATAAAACACACACTATTTCTTTGAATAAAATATTTCACAATCTGTTTAAAGGCTGCTCTTAATTGGAGTGCACTTTTGCCCTAGTGAATAGTAGGTAAATGTTTGTCTGAGTTAATTAAGAAGTCATTTTACCTTAGCCTTTAATTTATACTCTGTTTTTAAAATGTAGATTTTTCTTTCTTTCTCCTCCCCCCCCCCCAACCCAATATATGAATACACACTTTATATTCCCAAAAGTCTATCTTAAAATACTTGATCTCTTCCCAGGATATGAAGCCAAATATAGAAATATTATGCCATGTGCAGTCTTTAGGGAAACTTGTACTTTTTAAAGTTGCAAATATATGATGCTTCAATGACCTTTTCCCTTGATCTCTGAAAGAAAATACATTCAGTTAATTTATTTTTAAATTTGTCCTAACAAAATACTGTGTTTTTTTTCCTGGTGAAATAGCAGACATAAATTATAAATCTACCATAAATTATACTATAGTTATAATCATTTATTAGATCTGTATGCCGCCCCTCTCCATAGATTCGGAGCGGGGTCTATAGCTCCCTATAGTTCCCTATAGTTATTAGGGAATTAATTTATTAATAGATGAAAAATTGATAGATAGAATATATAGATTGCAGCATATATTACTTCCATGGATCTCTTATCCATACAAAATTTCAGAGTCCCTCAAGACCATGTTGGAGTTCACATATTAAGTGCTGTTTCACTTAGTATATTTATAATTTATTTTATGTATTTACTTAAGTGGTTTCTCTATAGTTCTTCCATTAATCACTCATTTGGTGGCTTGTTGTTTGAATTACAGTATTTCTCAGAGTATAAGACACACCGGAGTATAAGATGCACCAGAGTATAAGACACATCTTAGTTATAGAGGAGGAAAATAGGGGGGTGGGGGAAATCTATCTACCAGGTATTCATCTGGTCAGTGTCCTTACTCTGGTCAGTTTCAGTACAATCTTCTTCAGAGGGAGTAGCAATGAAAACAAACCTGCAAAGACTTAGTAGCAATGAAAATAAGCCTGCAAGCTGGGAAGAGCCAGGAAGATTGTTAGCATCTCATTAGGGCTGGGGGGGGGGAGCTTTGAAAAAGCTACATTTGGAGTATAAAACACACCCAAATTTTCATCCTCTTTTAAGGGGGAAAAGGGTGCATTTTATATTCTGAAAAATACAGTATGTGTTTTCAAAGCATGTTTATAAAAGACAACCCCACAGGATTATTCTTGATTTAATCCTATTTGAACATGAAGAGGAAGACAAAACATGAGGACTTTCTCACCATCCTTTTTAGGGAACAGAATAACAGAATTGGAGGGGACCCTGGAGCCCAACCTCCTACTCAAGCAAAGCACCCTCTAGCATTTTGAACAAATTCCTAAGAGGTCAGTAAGGGGCGTACATAAGTGCACTAGTGTGCCTTTCGTCCGCTGTCCAATTGTCTTTCCTTTATCTCATATATCATATATATTTTCTTCCTTTCATATATCTTCTCCTCTATTTTTATATTTTTCTTTATATATATTACATCATGTCTATTCTCTTCATATGTATTGTGTATTGGATAGATAGATAGATAGATAGATAGATAGATAGATAGATAGATAGATAGATAGATGGATGGATGGATGGATGGATGGATGGATGGATGGATGGATGGATGGATGGATGGATGGATGATTATCCAGTTCCCCTCTTAAAAGACACCAGTGATGTAGCACCTACAACTTCTGAAGGCAAGTCACTTCAATTGTTCTAACTCTCAGGAAAGCTACCAGGTCTTTCCCAACATTACCCATCTCCATCTTCCTTCCCATGTTTCAAGGAAAATCTGGTATCTGAGAACCTGTCATATTCATTTAATCTAACTAATGCCAAGGTGTACTGTGAGTTCTTGCCCAAATCTCCTATCCCTTTGGCCTCCAGATGTAGACTTTTCATACAATGTGGAATCTTGCCGAAAGACTGAAATTGTGCTTGCAAAGTCATTATGGGATAAAAATTGACATAGTGAGCTTAAAAAGAAAAAAACTGGATAAAAATATAAGAACCGAAGGCATTGTCACAAATAGCCTATTATTAGGCCAGAATGGCATAAATATGCTTCCTTTCAATTCTGATAGTCTCACGCTTTTTTCTTCTGTTCTTTTTGATCTGCCAATGACTACCTGAGATGATTGCACTGCTACTGTTTTCCTTCCTCAGTCATTGAAAACAATGTAAAAAGTAGGTATTTCCTTTTTTTCTAGTAAGGGAAAAAATATAATAAGTTATACACTGGGCTATTACATCTTCATTTTTGCTCACTTTTATGTGATATAATAAACTTATGTTCATCTGCATCTAAGTTAAAGACTCAAGAGAAACACAAAGCAGCCTATGACTCTCTCCTAAATAATGAGCCCACTATGTGACAATGTCTGGTTTATATTAATCTGCTTTTGGAAGGACAGAACTAAAAATAATAGCATCCAGCAGAGAAAAGAATGCAGGAGTTGATTTTTCATTCCTCTTTTCGTTTTGTGTAGAAGTTTATTCATTGCTCTGGAAAGCAGAGCTTTCACTCTTTACTTCATTATTGTCAAGGAAATTTGTCAGGAGGCCACTGTTTAAAACCTTAATGGAGACCCCAGATGTAATATATAGGAAATTGATACTTTTGTCTATTAATCAATCTCATCTAAAAGCCCAAAGACATATTTTAAAAAGAACTACGGTAATTAAAACATATACACAAACTAATAAACTTTAAGAACAAAGCAGTAAAGCCAAAATGACATGTAGCTTGACAAAGCAGCATGCACTTTAAGGCAATGGTACAGAACAGATTTTATTGCCTATTGAAAGCAAAGTTTTAAAAAGGAATCTTTTTTTTTCAGTGATGCTAGTATTTAAAAAAGCTTTGCCATTCACCTAACTTCTACAGGCAGTAGAGCATAAACAAGTGGCCCAAAATACAGCACGTTCATATGAAAGAAAAAATCTTTTCTATCTTTTTACTTCAAATGGCGTGCAACTCTGTAGGTCATGGCCATTAGGTTAGATTCTGCCCAGAAATAAATTGAAAGCAAGTAATGATGTTCCCAGATGTGTGCAATCTGGCCTAGAAAACTTACATTTTATAGAAACTATAGTTTGAAAGAATTTTTAAAAATACCTCCTGCATAGTGAAATATGGTAACTAAAAGAAAAGATTAAGGCCTGATCCACTGTAGTCTGATCATTCTTACTTTAAAAAAAATTCAACAAGTACACCCGATCATTATAAATAAAGACATAACCATTAAGGCGCGAATTATTTCAATATTAATATCAGTTAAGTGCATTTCTGGAAGTTATGAATCATTTCATTTCAATTTGTAGAGTAATCCTACTAATTATGAACTATTTGTCTTGTTTTACCCTAAGAAAGACAAAATAGAAGAAAAAATGATTGATTGACAGTAATCCCCCGCACAACTTTCCTGAGTTCTCCTACTTAAAAAGTATTGTCAACAGATAGCTCAGTCAGCAAAAATTGACTATTTAAATATAAATATTAAGGATTTATGTTCTTTGCAGACAGCTGATCATTTGCATTCTTTTAGAGAGTCACTGGGGACATTTGGGTTTTTTTCTGTATCCTCAGTATCACCTGAGTAGTGCAAATGGGTGTGGAGCCTTGTTGGCTGCAAGATGATTGAGAAGTTCCATAGATATCCAGACAGAAGACAGTACAGGAGAACAGCTAGTAATTAATTTAATAATTTAATTTAATTTAATTTAATTTAATTTAATTTAATTTAGTTTAATTTAGTTTAATTTAGTTTAATTTAGTTTAATTAATTTGATTTGATTTGATTTGATTTGATTTGATTTGATTTGATTTGATTTGATTTGATTTGATTTGATTTGATTTGATTTGATTTGATTTGATTTGATTTGATTTGATTTGATTTGATTTGATTTGATTTGATTTGATTTGATTTGATTTGATTTGATTTGATTTGATTTGATTTGATTTGATTTGATTTGATTTGATTTGATTTGATTTGATTTGATTTGATTTGATTTGATTTGATTTGATTTGATTTGATTTGATTTGATTTGATTTGATTTGATTCGATTCGATTCGATTCGATTCAATTCAATTCAATTCAATTGACTTCTATGCTGGCCAATCCCGTAGGACTCAGAGCGGTTTACAAAAATACAAAAGAATACAATAATAAAAAGAAGTCAAATATTAATAATAATTATAAATCCATTATAAGCCCATACTAAAATAAACCCCAATAAAATCCCTAAATCCAATCTAACAACAGCATACATACCAATTGAACATGAAATCAGGCATGCCAGATTCACAGCCCCCAGGCCTGTCGGCAAAGCCAGGTCTTGACAGCTTTTCGAAAGGCCAGTAAAGTGGGAGCAGTGTGAACATCGGGGGGGGGGGGGATTGGTTCCATAGAGTCAGGGTGGCTACAGGTTCCGCCAACCTACATTGTTCAGTCAACAGGACCCAGAGAAGGCCAATTCTGTGCAATCGAATAGGTCTCTGGGAGGCATGTGGCAGGAGACAGTCCCATAAGTCAGGCCTTAAACTATGTAGGGATTTATAGGCTATAACCAACACCTTGAATTGTGACCGGAGACTAATCGGTATCCAGTGCAGCACACAGAGTGTTTAGTGTTATATGGGCATACTGATGTATACCTATGACAGCTCACATGGCTGCATTCTGGACTATCTGCAGTCTCCAAATACTCTTCAGGGGTAGCTTCATGTAGAGCGCATTTCAATAATCAAGACAGGAAGTGATGAGGGCCTGAGTGACTGTGCACAAGGTCTCCTGGTCCAAATAGGGCCATAACTGGTACATCAGGTGAACCTTGGCAAAGGTCCCCCTGGCCACAGCCGAGAGATGGTGTTCGAAGTTCAGCTATGGATCCAGGAGGACACCCATGTTATGGACCCTATCTAAGGGGGTCAGAGTCTCTCCCCAAAAACAATGGATGGACAGATGGAGCAGTCACTCTGGGTTGAGCCAATTCAGAGAAGTGTGGATCAAGTATGTAAGAGTTTCCCCATCTTTGCTGTATATATAAACAATATACTGTAGATATAAAGTATATATCTACCTTACTTTTCTTTCAGAATCTTTAGAACTTTGAAAAAACAAATAAGTACTCCTTTTGACTTATTAGATCCTTGTAACAAATAATGTTTTTCAAAATGCCGATCATTCAGCCTATTTGTTATATATGTTTCTCATAACATGATCACATGAGGTTTAAAAGAGTTGACATAATTAACAATCATTTTCCTCTTAATGGGATCTCCCAGACCTCTAACATTTAAAGAAATAATTTTGCATTGTACTCCTGATTAGGACTCTGTTCATAATTGTCTGGTTGGCAATATATAAATCAACAATATGTATTATAACAGAGCTACCGGTATGTCTGATTTGCTGGCATGTTGCAGACTGCCACAAGGGGGAGCTGCAGTTCATTGCTTATATCTCTGAGAACACTCTGTTTCTCTTTGATTACTGTTAATGGATACTCACTGTTAGGTTAGCTCTGCAATCTCTCTGTATTGTAGTTATATATTATAGATAAAATGTGTTTAGGTTTGATATTTTTGTTTACTGATTATGACAAAGACAACTGGTAAGAAAGACTATGTATTTGGTAATATGTGGATTGTTATTCTGACTTATTATGTGTATGATTTTAGACAGTTTATCTGAATATGTTATTTCTCAAAGTAAACTTTAATTCAGCTTAGTATATCTGTGTGTGGCTGACTAGTATATCTGTGTGTGGCTGACTAGTTGTTCACAACTCAATCTAAACATTTCTGGATGTGCACAACCTTGGTAAACAAGAATTACTCTTCTCATACATTAACACTCCTATTACCCAGTTTAGTATTATGATTTTTCTAAAATAAAATATATAAGCTGGAAGGAGGAGAACCTGTGGTCTAGAGGTTAAAGCTACTGCCTTACAGGCAGACTTCCCAGGTTCAAATCCCAATAAGGGTATGACTAGCTGATGAGAGCAAAATAGCCTGAAATAGATCTATAGTAGTCTCCGTTCCTTTTCATTATCAGCAAAAATATGTTACATATATAGAATATAGTTTGCCGACTATAACAATTTAACTGCCTTGGATATGGCCCCTAGAGGGGCCGAGAGGCAAAAAAGAAGCAGTATACTTCCTCCCATATTTGGGTATACCAGGGTGATTTGATTAATAGGAGTGTGTGTGTGTGTGTGTGTGTGTGTGTGTGTGTGTGTGTGTGTTGTGTGCACATGTGTAGACTTTCTCCAGCATTAATCGATCAAGTAGAAAAAACAAAACTATCACACTCTAAAAATCCTCTCTTTCCCCTCTTGGATAATTACCTTTTACTCTTATCCCGCCTTCCCATCCTCCACCCTATGATATATCTTCATATCACTTCTCCACCAATCCCACTAAGCAAAAAACTAACAAACAAAAATCCTACAGCACAAAAAAAAACCCTCACAGCGGATGCTTAAAAAATCCTTTTCATGGTCTAAGAAGATGGTAATCTATTGAGATTCCTTTTCAACCTCACTGATCAATTCAACTCCCAAAATTAATTACTGTAGTTCTTTAGACATCCTTTTATCTATATAAATACTTGAGAGGCTGCCACAGGGAGGAGGGGAACACATTATTTTCCAAAGCACCAGAGAGCCAGACAAGGAGCAACAGTTGGAAGCTTCCCAAGGAGAGATTCAACCTGGAAATAAGGAGGAACTTTCTGACTGTGAGAGCGATCAACCAGTTGAACGGCTTGCTCACAGTGGTGAATGCTCCAACACTAGTGACCTTCAAGAAAAGACTGGACTGCTATTGGATTAGTGTGATGTAAGGTCCACTGCACCAGCAGGGGGTTGGATTAGATGACCTGCAAGGACCATTCCAAAATAAATAGATAGATAGATAGATAGATAGATAGATAGATAGATAGATAGATAGATAGATAGATAGATGGGTAGATGGGTAGATGGGTAGATGGGTAGATGGGTAGATGGGTAGATGGGTAGATGGGTAGATGGGTAGATGGGTAGATGGGTAGATGGGTAGATGGGTAGATGGGTAGATGGGTAGATGGGTAGATGGGTAGATGGGTAGATGGGTAGATGGGTAGATGGGTAGATGGGTAGATGGGTAGATGGGTAGATGGGTAGATGGGTAGATGGGTAGATGGGTAGATGGGTAGATGGGTAGATGGGTAGATGGGTAGATGGGTAGATGGGTAGATGGGTAGATGGGTAGATGGGTAGATGGGTAGATGGGTAGATGGGTAGATGATGGGTAGATGGGTAGATGGGTAGATGGGTAGATGGGTAGATGGGTAGATGGGTAGATGGGTAGATGGGTAGATGGGTAGATGGGTAGATGATGGGTAGATGGGTAGATGGGTAGATGGGTAGATGGGTAGATGGGTAGATGGGTAGATGGGTAGATGGGTAGATGGGTAGATGGGTAGATGGGTAGATGGGTAGATGGGTAGATGGGTAGATGGGTAGATGGGTAGATGATGGGTAGATGGGTAGATGGGTAGATGGGTAGATGGGTAGATGGGTAGATGGGTAGATGGGTAGATGGGTAGATGGGTAGATGGGTAGATGGGTAGATGGGTAGATAGGTAGATAGGTAGATAGGTAGATAGGTAGATAATTTTAATAAATGAATGAATGAATGAATGAATGAATAAGTGAGTGAGTGAGTGAGTGAGTGAGTGAGTGAGTGAGTGAGTGAGTGAGTGAGTGAGTGATGAGTGAGTGAGTGAGTGAGTAAGTAAGTAAATAAATAGTGGTGGGTTTTTTTACTTTCTTCATTCCTATTTATTTAACTCCCATTTCACCCAATTTCCTTTAAATTTAAAAATGCAAAGATATTTGAATATCTTTCAAATGCTAGTATTATTTGGCAATATTATTTCTTTCATTCCACAGTTCAGCTCAATGTGCTTATCTAATCTTCAGCTTGTGATTGAGCAAGCTTTCTACAGTTCCAAAGGACAAATCAGAGACTGCTTCCTTCATCTCTTATTAGAGAGCTCTGCCAAGAAGTTATGCATTGCAGACAAAGTAGTAAGAACTGTTTGTCCTTGTGACATAAAAACATTTAACTTGGATGGGAATCCCCATTTGTATCGAATTTTATTCTGCATAGCTTTTTCTGTCAGTGGTTTGAAATTCCTTTCTTCTCTGTATCATACCATAGCTACATTGGTATTTTGAAAGAAGAATATTCTCTCACTCTCTCTCTCATTTAATCTACTCCAGCTCACATCATTTTTCTCATAACTTTATCTTTTATATTTGAATTTACAAATCTAGCCAAAACTTCTCTAGATGCATGTGTATTTTAGGAAAGTATACCCAGTGAGCACATTCAACATCTATTTTTGTTTAAATTCAAATCTATGCCCAGGATTTCACAGATGATAAACATAGTCAGATTAGTTGTCCTACTTTTCTTTGACACCCTTTTGATCTTTAAATTATTTGTACTATTGTAATTCTACAAATCTAACAATTCTTTAATTCAGAGCCTTTCCTGTCTCTTAGATAGTTTTTGTAGCTGTATAGCTGAAACTCAAAAAATTAGAATATTGTGCAATTGTTCATTTAGGTGAAACTTAATATATGAGAGATATTCATAACATGCAAGGCAAGATAGTTCAAGCTGTGATTTGTCATAATTGTGATGATTATGGAGTACAGCTCATGAAAACCCCAAATCCCCCATCTCAGAAAATTAGAATATTACATGTGATCAATTTACAAAAAAGAATTGTACATAGAACAATATTGGAAAAGTATAAGCATGCATATGTACTCAGTACTTTGTTTGGGCCCCTTTTTCAGCTTCAATTACTGCCTATGGGCCATGGCATGGACGCTATTAGCCTGTGGCACTGCCGAGGTGTTATGGAAGACCAGGATGCTTCAATAGCAGCCTTCAGCTCTTTTGCATTATTCGATATCATGTCTCTCATCTTTTTCTTGGCAATGCCCCATAGATTCTCTATGGGTTTCAGGTCAGGCGGGTTTGCTGGCCAATCAAGGACAGTAATCCTACAGTCATTGAAACAGATTTTGGTGCTTTGGGAAGTGTGGACAGGTGCCAAGTCCTGCTGGAAAATTTAAGTCACCATCCCCATAAAGCTCATATGCAGAGGGAAGCATGGACCACTCCAAAATCTCCCAGTAGACAGCTGCATTGACCCTGGACTTAATGAAGTACAGTGGACGAATACCAGCAGATGACATGGTTCCCCAAATCAACACAGACTGTGGAAACTTTTGCATCTCATTTGAAAACCAAGGACCCAGAGTATGGAGGAAGAATGGAGAGGCACATACTGCAAGATGATTTGGGGAAATAATGTTTGCACAATATTCTAATTTTTTGAGTTTCACATGTACCATAAGCTTTGATGGCAATATGAGCAATAAATGCTACTTGCCATGACAATTGTTTCATTTGTTTACTCATTTATTCAGGTATATCTGCCAAGTCTTACTCCCACAGCATATTTATCCCATTCTATCTTCAATTCTCTCTACGTTTTTAATTAATTGTATATTTATCTCCATACCAAATGTGTGTCCATGTACTTTCTTCCATCATTGCTTCTTCATTGTGGGAATCCTCAACCTTATTTGAATCTCTCAATTAAGCCTTGAATCCCTTCTCTTTGCAGAGTCTTCTTCCTTAACGCTCTGCTTAAATCATCTTACTATTTGATAAAATATTTAGAAAGATAAACTGGCTGTAATAATAAAAAAGTATCTAGCTTGGAAGACGAGCAGATAACCACACAATATGAATGTAATTTATTAACAATGGCTGAAATCGTGAAGATTTCTGAAAAGTTTCTTTTTGTACCATATGGGTCATTAGGAATGGATGGATGGATGGATGGATGGATGGATGGATGGACGGACGGAAAGACAGATATTGCTGCTCCCAAAATGTTAAAAATCTCCTCTTATCTCATATTCTCTTCTTCAGCTATCAACTTGGAAAATCTACTAACCAAAACTATAAAATCCCTTTGATATTTAGAATGAGCAGTTATACAAATTTCCTTCTCTTCCTGAGGCCTTTTATTAAAGCCAATAATTCTTAGAGAAGTATATTAGATATGAAATATGAGTTTCCAGTAATAAAACTATTATAGAGTTTTTTCTTTTTTCAAAAATGTAAAAAATTTCTTATGCTTAAGAGATCTCAATCTCAGTTTTAGGCTCCATATAAGCCTCCCATTAAACTGAATTAATATTAAAGACAAAGAATAAGAAAAATGGCAATAACTGCATTTATCTTGACTACACCAATATCAAATTACCAATATTCCAGCTCTCCAGGAAACAATAACAATGAAAAACTTAAAAGTAAAATAATAAAAATGGAAATGAAACTTGAGCTTCCAGTGTAAAGTTTTTGCATAGCATGGATCAACACTCAATATAAGATTCAATTTGCTGAATTATTAGTAAAAAATAATATTTCAAGAAGGGAAAAACAGAAAAAGTTCCAAAGACAATTTAGATTGAGGGGGGAGGGAAATGAATCACAATTGTAAAAGAAACAAGAGCTTATTATTTCCTTTTAGCCAAAATTAGTTACACAGAATAAAAGCAAACCTTAAGTAGATGATGAAGACTGCAACTTGGCAATGTGAAATTGGCACAAGATCAATTACAGAAAATTATCAATTTTCAACCTCTTCAACTCTTATGTATGGTTGATTTACATATCCAGCTCTTCCAAAGTTTTATGATTGTGGTATAGAAAGCCTACAAAATCAATGAGTATAATAACAGACATTATGAGATTGATTTATATAGTAGACAATTAGATGCTACAATGACAAGTTTGAAACTTTGTTCTGTGCAGCAAGATGTTCACATACAATAAATGTAACTGTGGATGGAATTTCAGAAAATCAACATATTCTACCTCCCATAAAACCAATGAAGGCATCTCATTTTAGGACTCAAATTGTCTTTGATTGTCACTGTGTTCTGAGCAGAAATTATGTGAAGATGACATTCCTAAACCTCAAAACACTAACTTTGGAAGTCAAGACTATTAATTGACTGAAACTATAGCATTTCTGGTAATTTAGCAATTTTATCATCATTTTAAATTTGATTTTTAATCATTTGTGACTAACCGTCCTTACTGAACTAACTAAATGTGCATAGTAGTTGTGACACTAGGTGTCTGATATTCAATTCAATTCAATTCAATTTATTAGATTTGTATGCTGTCCCTTTTCGAAGACTCGGGGCAGCTCACAACAACAATAAAAATAGTATAACAATGGAACAAATCTAATAATAAAATTACATTAAAAAACCCCAACAATTTAAAAACCATACAACACATACATACCAAACATAAAATATAAGAAATCCTGGGGGAGATGTCTTAATTCCTCCATTCCTGGCGATATAGGTGGGTCTTGAGTAACTTGCGAAAGACAAGGAGGGTGGGGGCCGTTCTAATCTCCGGGGGGAGTTGATTCCAGAGGGCCGGGGCTGCCACAGAGAAGGCTCTTCCCCTGGGGCCTGCCAAACGACATTGTTTAGTTGACGGGACCCGGAGAAGGCCAACTCTGTGGGACCTTATCGGCCACGGGGATTCATACGGTAGAAGGCAGTTCCGGAGGTATTCTAGTCCAATGATTTAAATATAATTTTTTTACCAATTTTCTCTCAAAAGGAGAAACTTTCCAATGTTACCAAACTTTTGACAGAACTGCAAGCAGAAAAAATAACAATTTTGAGAAACGACTGTTTTATCATTCCCCAAGTCAATTAGCTTTCATGTATCAGAAGATCTGTTCAGAAGAGCAAAATTCCACAAGGCAGGGTGTAAAGCTACTTTTATACACTCTAGACAAGAATTCCCAAGATTTACTAGTGACACTCAATTTGATGATGGTCGGCCAGTGACAATAAAATATTGCAATAAAAATGATTTAAAAAACACTGAAGGAAAGGCACGATGGGAATGTTTTGCAAAGGACAGCTAAAGAATCTCCATCAGTCAAGTTTACAAGGCTATAGTAAGTGTCATAGAATTTGAACCACATATAAGATGAAAGAAAGCTGATAATTCTCTAACATAATTAGTTTGGAATGTATTGCATGGTGCAGGTTACTTGTTCTATTAATGGATGCTGTATTTATAGCAGTTTGTTCCTTTTCTGAAGAAAAGTAATCCACTTCTGGTAAACAGAGATAAGCTCTTTCCTCTGAATTACAAATTTAGTTTGCATGTAATGCTAGTATTTGTATCATATTCTGGAATCTTAACGTGGATGAAAGCATCTGATAACTTTTGAGATGAACATTGTAATATAATGACTGAAATAAGACATTCTACAGTGATGGCGAACCTATTAGTTCGCCATCACTGGGCATGCAGGACTTTGCCCAATGTCAGTTCCAGCACGCATGCGAGCTCTGGTCAGCTGATTTCAGCTACCTTTTTTGGCCATTTTCGCTCTCCCCAAGCTTCAGGAAAGGCTCCTGAATACTGGGGATGGCGAAGACCAGCCCAACAGGCCAACCAGAAGTTTAGAGGCTTCAGTGAGGTCTGTCCACATGCACAAGGGGAGGGGAGCATGGTGTGTGAGTGCATGCACAGGAGCAGTGGGGGGTTGTGTATGCACAGGGGGAGTACATTGAACTATGGATGGAGGTACACACATGCATGCTATCACACACACATGCTCTCTTTTGGCATCCAAGCCAAAAAAGATTCACCATCACTGTTCTATAGTCTATAGTCAACAGTCGTTCTTAGTCACCCTAGGAATAGGAGAATGTATTTGAAACTTTGGGCAAGATACATTTGGACTTAAACTTAGACTAAAAAGCTGGCTTTCAACTCAGCCAATATGTTTTTGTTTCTTTCACTTCACAATCCCAACATTTGGAAGTCTTTTAATCTAATTCCCTAGTGGAGGAATCTTCATAGCTCCACTGCCAAATGGCTGTGCAACTTTTGTTTCCGTGGTTCTTAAAGTTTTTGTGCCAAGGAACCCCTAAAGATGTAGATTGTATTACAAATGAAATCAATTATATGAAATAGTTACCAAATATTTAGAAGTAACAAATAAGTAATATAGAAATATATATGCTTCTTCATTAATTCATTAAATCAATAGCAATGTCATTTTCAGCGTATAATATTTTAAGTTTGTAAGATTTATGGAAACTAACAAACATTTTTGTAGTCAAAACAATATTGTTTTGTTGAGTATACACAACATTGAATAGAAAGCCAAATTTCAGTTGCAGGTTCATGAGAATATTTGTGTGTGTTTGGTTTTCTTATCCATGTTCATAGACCTCTTGAAATCTATCCAAGGTCCCATAGTGGTTGTAGACCCTAAGTTAAGAATCCTTGCTTGAAAAACATTAGTGATGAAGTACCCACAACTCCAGAAGGCAGGTTTGTTCTACTGCTTAATAGCTTTCACAATTGGGGCATTTTTGCTGATTTCAAGGTTGGATTTCCCTTCAAGGAGGGAGTTGTTGCTTATTCTACCCATGAAAGGTATAGATCCGCACTCTCTTCTCTATGATAGCTCTTCAAGCATTTGAAGACTGCTGTCAACCCTTAGCTTTCTTTTTTTCATATTAATTCTCAATTCTTTTAAATCTTCTTCAAAAGATTTGTTACAAATTTTCTACTATTGTAGAGAATTCCCAGAACCGAATTAGAGAAATAATTAAATTTGCCTTAGGCTTCATTTCTGGAATTATAACCAGTCCTTATGGTTTTAGGCTGAGTCTTACAAATATATTTCACATAGTATATTTCACTACCTTAAATAACTGAGATGAATATTAGGTTCGGGGTGAAAGCTATTAGATTAGAAATGTTTAAAACTCAAGCTCTAAATTTAATAGGTTGGGACAACAGAACAATGATTTCAACACAACACTACTTTATTTTCTGGCCTGATGATAACCAAAATCAGACTACCTGAAGAATTAAATTGTTTAATATGCTAGAATAAGTTTACACATAATAATATATGATATTAATGTCTGAGTCTACCTTCGCTCCACTACTATTTTACTTAATAAGCACTCAAGGCTGACACATCTATTTTAAAGTTCAATTTTAATTAAAAGATAAGACTAAAAAGCAGTCTAAAAAGAAGGTTGTTTATGACAGAAAGCATCTGCTTTAGTATTTTTGTTGTTAAAATGTACTTAATATCTAATCTAGTCACTGCTTTATATTTTTAGGACTTTTAATGAGATTTTCTTTCTTACTGCATATATAATTATCCCTCCTAATCTAAAGCTTTTATGTAAAATATTAGCAGCATCCACTGTGCTTTTTTAAAAGATTCAGTTCCCACAAATTTCACATCCTTACAATTTAATTTCAGAATGAATTCCAGGATTTAAATGAACTGTTCAAAAAGTGGTTGAAACTCAATAATTTATTGACAAAATATTACTAGGAAAAGATAATGATAGAAATATTGTTCTTAACCTTGGAAATCCATTAACGGTTTCCTTTCAACATTAAAAACTTTCAGCTTTATTGGAACTTTGATATACAATAGGATGTATGTAGAGACATTATCAAGGATTGAGGCTGATAGAGAGAGAACAATAGCCTTTCATGTTTCTCTCTTTCTAAAGAATAATTCTCAGTTTGAAAATGTTCTCTTCAAACTTTTGTTCAGGTTCACGTATTACAGGTTTAATGGTGCTAGCTTGATTTATCAAGCTGGTTCTTATCATTCATTCAGTCTGACAAGTGGTATCAATTCAATTTAGATCACTGATTTGGTAAAAAGTATGGGTATGTATGCTTTGAAGTTGAATAACCAAATTGACCTGAAGGAAAAAATATCAGGGTTTTGAGTTTCTTTTTTACACATTCTTTCTCCTCAGAATTAAATAATCTTTTCTGAAGGCCTCTACTTAACAATTCATTCATTTTATCTCCTTTCCCAATACCACATCTTTACTTCTTCACATCACTTGTTTTTCACCTAGGTCAGTGATGGGTAACCTTTTTTTCTTTGGGTGCCAAAAGTACGTGCACACGTGCTATCACACATGTATGAGCACTGCCACCCATAATTTAAAAGTGTAAATTAAAAATTAAAAATTCTGTTTAAAAGTGCTATTGCTAACATCTTGTCTAAGGAGAAGGGCGGCATAAAAATTAAATGAATGAATGAATGAATGAATAAATAAATAAAATAATTCAATCCCTGAGGAGGGCAAAAACAGCTTCCCCACTCCCTAGATGCCCGCTAGAGGCTGCAAACGGCCTGTTTCCCAACTTCTAGTGGGCCCAATAGGCTCATGTTTCACCTTCACTAGGCTCCAAAAGCTTCCCTGTGGCCAGGGGAAGGTAAAATTGCCCCCACATCCCCCATGGAGGCTCTCTGGAAGCCAAAAACACCCTCCAGAGCTTCTGTGCAAACCAAAAATCATCTGGCTGGCACACACATGCGTGTTGGAACTGAGGTAGGACAATGGCTCACGTGCCAGCAGATATGGCTCCACGTGCCACCTGTGGCACCCATACCATAGGTTCTCCATCACTGGCCTAGGTAGATTAAGAGCCAACACACCAATAATTCAATAAAAGGAGCATACAGTAGATGACTCTGTGCAAAAAATCACAGCCATGGTTGTCATTTCAAGATCAATCGAAAACTGCCCAGAATCACTAGGAGTCAAGTGATTCATACATTTAATAAATAATACTAGAGCTTCTTCTTCTTCTTCTTCTTCTTCTTCTTCTTCTTCTTCTTCTTCTTCTTCTTCTTCTTCTTCTTCTTCTTCTTCTTCTGTCAGCCCAGTTTGAAAACCTAGCTAGGAAAAAAGTGAAGTATGCATAGTTGAGATATTATGTTGGCTAGTGTCAACAGGCCATTGAAGTGAGAATTTCAGTATTTCTCTTTAAAGACAAACTTTATTAAATATTTGGCGAGAAGGCTTTTTCAATTCCTCTGACACACCTGGGCTGTGACAATTTGATCAATCAGCTACAGCAGAAGCTAGTGAATGCAGTTATTCTCAAATATTGTAAAATCAACCTCAATGGATATACAGTAAGGGAGTTTATATATTTATCACTAAATAAAATTAAAAATACTGTTGGATTTTATGGAATCCTTTTCCAAAAGCACAACTGCTCCTTTTGGCCTCAGCCATTTTGTGTCTCTTCTTAGGTTTTTTTTTAATCAAATATGTTCCTTAGTTCTCAGTTTCATTCTAAACCAATACCCTTGGTTAGCCTTTTATCAGTTTTACAGCATCCTTCCTGAGAAAAAAAACTATGACTGGACTTGTCATCAATATAACATCTTAGCAATATTCTCAGTAAGTGCATCCAGATAAATGTGTTTTTTTAAAACTTTTCAAATGTAGACTTAGTTGTCATAACTGTGGAACATTTCCAAGGGGAAAATGAAAATAAGAAAATTAAACATTTTTCTTTTCCAAGAATAGTCTCAGAAAATGAACATGAAATGAAAAAGTGAGAAATGTGAACAGGTTGCCAAAAGCAGAAATAGAATTGACCTTTATAGAGAGGGGTGGAATTAGAAGGATCAAAATTTTAATGTTAAGGCATCTAACACTAAACCCATTGGAATGAAAGTTTATATGGGAAGAGAGAAAGAGAGAAAAATAGCACTTGCATTTTCATCTAAGCAAGATTTAAATTTGATGAAAATATTTTGTTGGAAGATAGTAATATATGTTAAAATGCTTTGCTGTTTGTTCCATTTTCATTTATGTGAATGTTTTTTATTTAGTCATGTGAACATAAACAGTAAAAAAGAGTTGTTGAATATTTGCCTTGATTGTCTCAGTGTTTTGGCATAAATATTCCCCATATTCCCTTAATTCAATTCAATTCAATTTATTAGATTTGTATGCCGCCCCTCTCCTTCATGTAGCTATTTCTATTTTCTCTCCCACATCTTTCCTTATTTTTCTGGTTCATGTTTGATATGTGGACTTTCCAAAAGCAAGAAACGTTTCTTTATGAGGAACAAACTTTGTGAGGAATAATCAGATTCATCCACAGATGGGGATTCAAGCATACAACTCTTGATAAATTATCTTTTTTCCATTGTGATACATGTAGTAAAATCTACAAAACTTTACACTTTGAAGGAGCTGTACACAAATTATCTCTGAATTATGGTAGGGCTACTTCAGAAAAGATGACACAGAAAGAAGAATTACAAGAAATAATCCTTGAAGTTTTGTCCTGGTCACAGAGAAAAAGAAAGATTAAGGATCATTAAATTATAAATCTTCATATTTTAGAGGCTCTGAAGGGTACGTTAGAGCCATGGTCAATGAATTTACCTAATAGTATCTAATAGGATACCACATTATCAATGTAATTTCAGCTCTTATTTTGATTTTATGAAGAATTAGTGACATTCTCTTTGTCCTTCAAGATTTGGATAATGACAAAAGAGATTTCAAGTGTAGTGCTATTACAAAGCCAAGTATAGTTTAACTTCCTGAAACATTTCCCTGTATTTACTCACTTGGAAAAATCTCTGGTTTGAGTACATCAGTAAGAAAATCAATAATGTTTGATACTAAATATGCAGGCTTTTTTGAAAAGGAAATTCATGAAAAAACTGTGGCTTTAGAATGATGAGAAGTTCATTTGACAATTGAAGCCTTTCAACTATTTTAAATTTTTGCTACAACTGCCTATAATATGCCCATAAAGCTTGGCTGGAACGCTACATTTATGATAAACTTGCAAAGGAATTCATATAAATTTATTTATTAAACAAATATATACATATATTGGTGTACACTAGGTGATTTCAGGTAGCTTACAAATACATCATTCCTTTCACCCATTTCCTCCCATGTTGACTGTATGACTGTAACTTGTTGCTTATATCCTAAGATTTTTATTAATATTGCTTCTTCATTGCTATTTGACCCCTATGACAATCATTAAGTGTTGTACCACATGATTCTTGACAAATGTATATTTTATTTTATGCACGCTGAGAGCATATGCACCAAGACAAATTCCTTGTGTGTCCAATCATACTTGGCCAATAAAAATTCTATTCTATTCTAATACTAGGCAACACAGTATCAACACTAGAGACCTTCAAATTTCTAGGTCCTATCATATCTCAAGACCTAAAATGATCACCTAAAATGTCATCAAAAAATCACAACAAAGAATATTTTTTCAGTGCCAACTCAGGAAGCTCAAGCTGCCCAAGGAGCTGCTGATACAGTTCTCCAGAGGAATCGTTGAGTCTGTGATCTGCACCTATAGTTCAGTTCTGCAACCCAACAAGACAGATATAGAGGATAATCATAATTGCAGAAAAAACAATAGCTGCCCTCCAATAACAACCTCCCCTCCATTGAGGACTTGTACCCTGCACGAGTCAAAAAGAGGGCTGTGAAAATATTTACTGACCCCTCGCGTCCTGGATATAAACTGTTTCAACTGCTACCCCCAAATGTTGCTACAGAGCACTGCACACCAAGACAATTAGACACAAGAACAGTTTTTTCCTGAATGCCATCACTCTGCTAAACAAATAATTCCCTCAACACTGTCAAACTACTTACTAAGTCTGCACTACTATTACTATTAGTTTTTTCTCATCATTCCTATCACCCATTTCCTCCCACATATGACTGTAACTTGTTGCTTGTATCCTTAAGATTCCAATTGGATGTTATTAAAAAAATTCCTAACAATAAAACTTATTATCTAGAGACATTGTGAACTCCCTTTCGCTGGCTGAATTAAAGTAGAGAATAGACAAACATCCCTAAATTAAAAAGATACTTTACTTCAGATGGTGTAACGAGAGGGAAATTTGCAATCAATGACCAAAAGTGTTCTTTCAGACTCTATTATTCTAATTATTGAAGTGAGATTGAATGTTCTTCTTAATACAATTGTTGTCTAATGACTTTTGTGGCTTCTTATCATATATCCAAAATAGTGATATCTGCATAGTTGCATATCAGTTTAAAATGACTAATGTTTTATTTTGTGGTCACTCTAAGATTGCTTTTTCATAATCATGTGGATGTTTGCAATCGTTTTAGGATGTGTGAGCTTATGGAAGAAGTTGATAAAGTGGATTATTCTGCACCATAGTATACTTTCTACCAAGAAACTAACAGCAAAGGGGTTTTTTTTAAAGTAAAAAAAACGAGTTGTTGATATGATGCCACAGCAGCTACTTGATTTTGTCTGACTTTTGAAGATAAAGTGATTAGTAAGTACTTGAATGGAAGAATATCTGAAAATATCAATAGTAAAAGCCACATTGGAAAATAATACAATAAATATATTCCAGAAAATAGCAATATGAACCAGTTCTGATCTTGCTGCCAAAAAATAACATAGAAAAGTCCATGAAATCATCAGATATTGATTGGAACTTAAAGTATTTTACTTTTTATAGATATAACCAAAGGATACAATCTAGTAAGCAAATTGACAGAAAGAAAAGAGGAAAATAAGTAAATGCCAACATTATGATCAGTTCATGTGATAATTCTGAGCAGGCAAAAAATTATATAGTACTGCACGGTTGTTGTACAATTTTCCAGCTCTGCTCATTTTTAAAGTGGAGAAATGAAGATGTTAAATTACAGCTAGATAACGTACTGTGGAAAAAAACAACATTGTAAAGGGTTTCCTAAGGTCTGGGTTTTTTTCAGCTACAAATATGATGGAAAATATAATAACATTTTACAGGGATTAGTTCCATGAATTAACATTTCCAGGTGGGATTAGTATTACATAATTCTAGGTTGGGGTTAGAACTGGGGAAATATTTTGGGGTATAAACAGTTTGCAGGGTGATTGTTCATATCATAGGCATTGGACCTACCTGATATGCCCCTTCTTGGAGGGTGAAGCTAGCCTCCGAGGATGGGAAGACACTGCCCATTAGCCAATCAGGACTGAGTCTGAAGTATAAAAGCTCCCCCTCTTTTGATTAAGGGCAATTGTCAGACTTAGTGTGTTTCTCCCATACCAGTTGTGATAAGCTGTTCTGTAAGAGTCACAATGCCTCATAGTCAAGTCAAAAAAACCAAGGGAGGGACTTGAAGGCTAGCTCCACCTATGACAAGGGGCATATCAGGTAGGCCCAATGTCCATTCTCCATAGTGGGTGGAGCTAGCCTCCAAGGACCTCATGTCCCTTAGGAGGGTAATTTTAATCCTGGCTGGAACTCCTGCCATCCTAAGCCACCTGTTGCAATATTCATCGCCCAAAAACTGCCTCCTGTGGGGCAAACACATCCATTTTATAGTGGCAGATGAACAGCATTGGGGATGACGAGGTGGCAGAGGGCAGATCTCTTCAATGGATGCCTGCATTGTCCAAGTAGTGGAGCTTGCAGCACTATGTGTGGAATGAGCTGTCATGGCAGAAGGTTGTAGCAAGGAAAGACAGTCATAACACAAAACAATAACAGGGCAGATCTAATGACCCACCGTCAAAGACGAGGCCTCATGAGCCAAAGCGGCTGGTTGGAATGAAACAAAGAGAGCCTCTGTCTTGCGAAAGGAGGAGATACATTGTACAATTTTGTTTTTAATTTATATTGGATTTGTACTCTGTATATTGTATTGTTGTTGTTGTGAGCTGCCCCGAGTCTTCGGAGAGGGGCGGCATACAAATCTAATAAATACTAAATTAATATTTAGGGCCCTACGCATATCCAGCTGATGCCAGCTGTTATGCGGGGGTTCATGTTACGAGCCCCCAATTAAGTCCAAAGTAGAAATTCAAACACACAATATTATCAAAAAGAAAATATTGTCCAAACGCACTTTTAATCAGCCAAAGTGCTCTCCCACAAACCACAAGCCTTGAATGCTGTGAAAAACATAAAACAAAAGCAAAGCAGATAAAAGGCAGCTGTGAAGACGTCACAGCCACCCCCCTTCAAGAGTCCTCATGCTGTACTTAACTTGAATTGTTCCAGAAAGTCCTTGAAAAATCCTGAAGCAGTTCACAAACATCTTTGTAAATCCTGAAACAAACCACAAATCTCTCTCTCACAAAACGGATAATTTCCCACGCCAAGAGGCAACAACGCTGGCAATTTATCAGCAGTCCCATTAGCCTAAATGCCCCAGCCACAGGTGTTCTCCCTTATTTTCTATAATACTTGCCCAGTTGCACCTGCAAGCATCTATGAATCCTTTTCCTTCTGATTCTAATGATGATGATGATGATTCACTAATGGGGTAATTATCTATTGGGCTGCCTGTAATTACCTCCTCATCTGATGCTGCTTCACTCCCAGAAGCTTCCCTTGACACAGACGCTTCAATGTCGGAAGCTGTTGGCAGTAAAACCGGCCTCTGATAATGTGAGGATTCTTCCACATCAACCCCACAGTCCTTGGAGCAGGAGCTGGCCCAGAGCCAACCACAACATCAGCACACTTCAAATGCAGTGGTTGGAACAGGGTAAAATCTGGAAGAATTCTGGGCAACAAAGAAAAAAAACGAAGAGAAAGGTAATCCCACAACAATATTTGAATGAACCAAAGACTATTAAAACCAAATGGAAGGAAGATAAAGTTTATTCCCCCCCCCCCAATACTTTCCCATTGATTAGTATTCATGCTAGGAGAATTGTTTCCTTTATCTCTTATTTATTTTCTTGAGAATGAAATGGTCAACAAGACCACCATGGATGTTGAAGTCTTTGCCGACTTGGCTTTCCAACAGCCAAGTGTGGGTAAATACTCTACGCCTTTCTTCCATGACAGTTCTTGGTTAGACTTCATAATTTAGTTTACAGCCTAGTTCCCAAGTCTAGCAAATCCATGTTGATGTTTTCTCTCTTGAATAATTTTTATTGTACCATATGTGAGGCAGCTGCATTTTGCCTAGACATGTTACTCCATGGGGAAAATATAGTTTTCCTGGTAGAAGCATAGAGGCAACTTGATTTGTCTCCCTGAGCTACTTCGCGTCTCTCTCAGGCATAGTGTCACACTTCCAGTAGCTGGAAAAGGTATAAAGTTGCAGCTGGCACTTAGAGCCATTTACTGAGCTGGAAGAGATTTCTGCACAGAGGTGTAAAAATAGTAAAAGAAGGAACTCTTCAACCTGCAGGGTTGTAACATAAGCAAAGTCAATTATTAACAAAAGGAGAGCAATTTCTTCACCAACATGCTTATGCACATTCTGCTGGCATTTTAAAAAGAAAGCAACTTTTGTCTGCAAATTTTTATTTCATCAGGCTAAATTTAATTATTTGAAATTTTTCAAAAATTTCAAATATTTTCCAGTGCTCCAAATCTCATAAGAAGTCTTGATGGCTTGCACAACATGTTGTGTTTGTTCCTCTTTCCTCTTATATGTGAGAATGCACTCAAATGAAAAAAAAAACCCACTTTTCTCAGTATCCCCCATCTTCAAGTTAAGTGAGCATCAAAGCATGAGATTTGTTGTCCAGATTACAGAACATTATCTTGCCTTCATTAGGTTTGTTTTGACCCAAGTGGTTATGTGCAATATATGATAAGCCAAATAATTGCTTCCTTTTCCTTTGCCACTCACCCATTTTTATGTATCCACAGCCAGAGAGGAAAATTGCATTGCAGTGCGGTGTAAATGGAGTGGTGGAAAAATTCTAAGAATACAATCACCCTTGACAGTGGCTCATAAATTGTAGCTGGAAGAGAGTGCAGTTGTACACTTGTTGGTTGGTGTAGCTAGTTCAGAAATTCCTACATGTGAGAATTGCTGTTTTCTGGTATGCTTCAACCATCAAAGAGCTGATGGTTATTTATAAAGCCTCCTGTGGCTTGGGCCCTTGTTCCCATCAGGAACATATTCAGAAAATATCTGCCTGTCCTACATGGCCTCATTGAGAAAGGATGCACCTACCTTTGAGAAATTACTGTATATCCAATGGTGGGATTCAAATAATCTAACATCCAGTTCTCTGCCCTAATGACTAGCTCAGTGGTGTGGCCATGGTGTGATCTGGCCTCCTGCACCCCCTTTGCCCCATTTTGAGCCTAATAGGCCTCCCTGCAGCCTCCTGGGAGCAAAAATGGGCCTTTGCACCCCCTACACCCTATTTTGGGCCTAGTAGACCTTTCTGCAGCCTTGTGGGAGACAAAACAGGGTGCATGAGAACTCCTGGAAGGGCAGCACAGGTTAGCCGGCAATTTAACAAACAGCCTGACCTGGCTGAATCCCACCACTGAATTTCACATCAACTAGAACTGTGAAGACAACCCTTTTTCTCCTTGTGTGCCCATGCCCATAATACAATCTCCCCAATGCACTCCGCCTCCTTGCGCATGTACACACAACCACCGTTCCCTGTAGGCTGCGTGCGTGAGCGCGTGCGCACCCCAAAATACCGGCCCACGCGCCCTTTTCCATAGGCGCACAGTCCCCATCCCCCTGCCAGCCCGCGGGGGAGCGGGGGAGGGGAGGCGCCGGCAGCAGAAGGGAAGGGAGCCGCGGCCGCCCCTGCCTCCCCACGGTGCCTCCATTCCCCTCGGCCTTTCCGCGCTGCCCACCGCCCGCCCGATCTGCCCCCTCTGCTCCTCCGCCACCTTCTGTCTTATTTTGAATATTCCGAGTGGGCTAGCAGGGGGATAGGGAGCGCGCGCAACCGCCTGTGCACCCCCGACATTGAATATCACCTTCGCCGGCCTCCGCTGAGAGAACGGCTGCCCCGTCTCTCCTGCAACCCCCTTGCTGAGAGCCCGGGACGAAAGTGCTCTCGGCAAAGGTGAGACAGGCAGGGCGTGCGCGCATCACCGCTGAGAAAAATGGAGAGAGAACGAGAGTGAGTGAGAGCAACAGACAGCAAGATAGAGAGAAAGTGAGAACGAGAGAGAGAGAGAAAGGGGGAGAGAAAGATAGCAAGAGAGAACAAGAGAGAGAAAGAGTGTGAGAAAGAAAACAAGAGAGAAAGAGTGAGAGAAAAAGCAAGAGAGAGAAAGAAAACAAGAGAGAGAAAGTGAGAAGAAGAGAGAGAAAGAGGGGGAGAGAGAAAGAAAGAGAGAGAGATGAGAGAGGAAGGAAGAGAGGGAGAGAGAGGAAGAAAGCAAGAAAGAGAGAGACAGAGAAAACAAGAGACAGAGAAGAGTGGAAGGAAGAGATAGAGAGAAATAATAGAAAAAAGGGGAGATAAGAGAAATGAGAAAATGATTGAGGCAGAGAATGACAGGAAAGAGAGAGAAACAGAGAGAGAAGTGACTCTTGATTTAAAGCATATGGTAAAAGCACTTAAATAAAACAAAACCCCAGCCCTCACCTGTTTTTATTAATAGTTATGTTTTTGGTTTTGCTGGTTGATTTAGTTTTAATAGTAATGGATTTTGGTTTTTTTTAATTATTAATTTCTTTTAATAAAAAAGAAGGGATTTTTTTCTTATTTATTTATTTATTTATTTATTATTCTATGCCGCCCAGTCCCAAAGGGACTGTCGCTCAGACACTATACTTTTCCGCCCACACCAAAAAAAAATTAGACGGTCCATTGCACACAACCCCCATGATGCTCCATCCTCCATGCATGCTCCCCCGTGCATGCATGCATGACCCCCCCTGCACCCCATTTTGGGCCATTTCCAGACTTCTGGTAGACCCGATAGGCCTGTTTTTTGCCCTTCCCTGGCTCTAGAGGCTTTCCAGGAGCCTGGGGAGGGTGAAAATGGCCTTTCCAACTCCCCACCCCCTAGAGGCCCTCTAGAGGTGGAAAATGGCCTGTTTCCTAAATTCCGGTGGGCCTAGTAGGCCCATTTTTCACCCTCCTGGGCTCCAGAAGCTTTCTCGGAGCCTGTAGACGACAAAGACAGCCTCTCCTCCACACACACACACACACACACACCGAAGCTCTCCTAGAGCCTCCACATGAGCCCTGTACTTACTTGGCATCCAAAATTGGCTGCATGGAAACTCCTGGAAGGGGAGGGCAAACTGAAAATCAGCATGCACGTGTGCGCTGGAGTTGAGTTAGGGGAACAGCTCATGTGCCCGCAGATATGGCTCTGTGTGCCATAGGTTTGCCATCACTGCCACCTTTTCAGAGACAAATTTGATGTGAAGCAGCTTTCTTTCTGAGGTTTGGTTAACTTCCAGTTTTCAGAAAATTGGTCAAAACAGTCCTCTTCTGTAGGGAATTTGGAAAATATTTTTTTTAATTGGAAGACAGATTAATATTTATTTAAATTTCATATGTAATTATATGTGCTTTAATGTCTTAATATTATTAGCTTCTTGGGGTCTGATAAGTAGGTGGCATATAATTATTGCAATAAGGAAACCAGTACATAAAAATACTATCTGAGCTCTTTCCTATGTTTTTCCTCCTACATGTAATTTTTGTCATAATCCATGATGATTTACGTAAAACAAAACAAACAAATATTTAAAAGACCCTAGGCGCAAAGTAAAGTACCGGTAATTGATAAACATCATTTTAGTTAGGAGATTTCTTCTCTTCTTAATCTAGAAAAATTATACTGAATACTAGATTTTTCTATGCTCTGTGGGGTAGCAACAGGAAATGGTTTATTCCATCATTTCAGTTTCATTATTAAACCACTGAACAATTGTACCTTTCCAGTTATATTATTTTTCCATCTTGCTCTCAATCGTCAAGTTAAACCACAACTGGTCAAATAGTCTAGCATTTTTGTATAATTTTGATAGACCATGTCTGTGCCCAGCAAATGGTAGCAGATGACCAGGAAACACAGAAAAGATCTGTTTTAGATCCAACAGATTTTATAAATGTTGTTGGCTTGTTTTCATTTTTCAAACTTTTGAAACTTACTTGAAAGCTTTGTAATAAGAATAACATTGGGGGAAAGCCATCTTGAGCTCTTGGAGGAATTATGACGTTACATATGAAATCAACAAGTTTGATCTTGTAGTTCAGATACTGGAAATCAGAGACTGTGAATTGTAGTCCCATTTTAGGTATGAAAAAGCCATATATACATACATACATACATACATACATACATACATACATACATACATACATACGGGGGTGGGCCACCATTCTTGGCCCTACCGGAACAGATCGGGAGTGCACGCACCCTGCACATGCATCCCCGCACAGAGTTTAGCTCTGCGCATGTGCAGAAACTGAATATCACGCAAGGATGCATGCGTGCAACCCAGAAACAGGCAAAAGTAAGGTAAGTGGCTGTCCACGCTGCTGCTGTTTGCCTCTGTTCACTCCGCTCACCTCTCGCTCTTGGGGCGAATGGTGGCAGCGCGGGAGGGAGCCGTCGCGAGAAGCTAGTGAGGGGCTCTCAGTGGGGGAAGCAAGGGCTTGAAGCAGGGCAGGCCAAGTAGAGGTCTGGGGAAGCACTGGTTGCATGTGCACACACGTGCACGCCCAGCGGCACCACTGAAGGTAAGGCTACGTGCTACATTGGCACCACCGGAACCATGTTCCGGACCGTTTCGGATCGGGCACATCCTTGAATACATATATACCTACATACATGTTGTGAAAGAGCTACAATCTAACCAAAGAAATCTAGCAGGGAAAAATTCCTGTCAATCCCACTAGAGGCAGTATGGAACAGAATCCCTATGAAGATCAAGGTAGCTCCCTCTTTGCTGGCCTTTCAATGGCTCATAAAGACTGAATTGTTTTGGAGAGTCCTCTCTTGTTTGGATTTGATGTCACCATCAAATTTTAGTTTTTGTTCTTTTTGTGTTGCTGTTGTTTTGTTTTGTTTTGTTTTGGTTTTATAGTACTTTTTTCTCCCTATGTGAGTTGATGAGAGTTGTTTTTGTTGTGGCAACATGCAGATATGTTCAACCAATGGATCAATATTTGCATATGTGATTTTAGAATTACATTTGAAAAGCCTCAGAGAAAAGCCACAGTTGTATGTTTTCCCCTAATTTATTATACATTGTCAAAATAAAGGAAAATAAGAGTTTAATAAAAGGTGGCATGCAATCAACACTCTTGATTTCACTTGTATGTTGTCTTAGACTCTTATTTGTTTTTATTGTATTATTAAATGACAATGAAGCTGAAAGCTAAGCTTATATCTGTCCCAGACAGTTCACTAGGTTGAGCTAAAACAGGAAGCAGGCTTTGAATGAGAATCCGTGCGGCACAGCTATTAGGAAGGAGGAATAAGGCTGGGAAGATATATATTTAAATCTTCATTCTGCTTTAAAGTTACTGGATGGTTTTAATGCCAAATACTCTCAGACGAACCCACCTCTCAAGAACAATTTGAAACAGATTAATCATATTTGCCAATGTCAGTCTCTTTAGTATATTAATATAAGGAACATTAAATTATGCAGCTGTGTAGGTGTGAATTTCTCTGTGAGTTATGGAGCAAGCTTGGAAAAATTCCAAAATTATAACCATAAAAAAAGGGTGGTATGTTATTTTCCATATTTAAACCTATATATATCAAGTATGACAAATTATACATTCTCATTATCTGCTATGGTTTAATATAACTGATTTATTCATAGCTTATCCTAATGGACTGATTCTTGGTTTGTTAATTCATGGATGGTTAACCAGAATCTATAATCAGACCATGATGTTGTAGTTTAATGTTTCATCCAAATAACTTGATTTCTTAATGGAAAGCTTTCTCACAGTATTCCAGACAACAGAGATAGGAGGAAAGAGTGGCCATAAATCAAACCTCTCCTTCCATACTTTGACCTTGCTAACAAATTTACCATCATAAAATTCTTACTTAAAAAGAAAAAAAATGAAACCATTGCAGAAGTAGGAGGAAGTTAAGCTCTGCATGCCAAAGATAGAATCAGGATCTCTCCCCATTCTATGCAGGGATTGTAATTAAACCATTTATAGAGTTAGAAAGTTTTTTAAACAACAATAGGTTATAAAGGTTGGTCTTCCTTTTTTTTTTTTGGCCCACCAATGGTAAGACAAGTGGAAGGATAGATATAATGAAGCACTTCTGCACAGAGTAATATAGGATACTAGGCAGTGAATTGGAATATGGCAAAAAAAATCATTGTTTGCTAATTCAATCATTCACTCATTTGTTTGCTAATTCAATCATTCAATTTGCCTTACCACCTTCCTCAAACTCATATTGCCATCATTTTTTCCTTTTGCAGAGCTGGTCTGTAAATGATACATCTGGCCCATGGGCTGCCAGTTTGACACCCTGGCCTAGGAAGCTTACTTCTTATTATTTTTTGTTAAAGCACTAACACCTGTTAAAAGAAAAAAGATAAGAAATGCCATTAATGTCAATTAAACCATTAATTAAAACAATACAGTTAATTTGAAGAAGACTACCTTACTAACAATGCAACCAACCAGCAGGCTTGATAGCACCACTGGATTCCCTGTTATAATAATAAACCATCTCTTAAGAGCCTTCTAGAAAGTCAGCAGGATCTAACCTCTAATCTGGTCAATATTCCACGTATGGAAGAAGGAGCCTTATGGACCAGAGCATCAAAGCAGCGTTTTGGACCTGTCCGACTTACCTGTTGTGCAAATACAGGCAATGTGTTATTTTCATAGTTTTCCAGACTGAATGTGCTTTAATTGTGTTTACTATTCAAAATATGCAAATATATTTTTAAATTTAAGTACATTCAGTCATGTTTCCCTTTATTATTCATAAAACAAGTAGCCTTTTCTCAACAATCTATATTTAAATCAGCTGAATGAATAAAATAGCAGGGCCGGCTCTGGCTTTCAGGAAATTTGTAATAAATTATCTGGCCCTCTTTTTACCAGTAGATTAATATAGTGGCAGAGTTGACAGTGGTGGCCCATGGGAGATAAAAAGAATCCCACGAAAATCATTTTAGGAATGCAGGATACAGAGAGAACTCTATAGAAAATTAGAATGGCAGCTAGACAAAGGAGAGGGACTCAGTTTTTAAATTTCTCACAATCTTTTATTATTATGAAAACATGAAACATTGTTCCATCTGCCTGGCACTCATTAAAGCTATGGAAGCAGGCTCTGAGGACTGAAACCTGTTCCAAAGTCTTGGCAGATACCAAACATGTTATAGTAATGGATGAGCATTGCTGACCAAACATTCATTAGCATTGTAATCCTGGATGATTGGTGCTTGAAAGCTGAGGTGGTATGATGCCAGTTGAGACCAGTTTGGGCAAACCGGTAATGGTGATCTGTGGGTGGGCAAAATGCATGCACACTCACATTCATGAATCATTGGGGAAGGTAAATCAATAACATATCTGGTTGCAAGAAAGGCTAAGTAATGAAGGAATTGATAATGACAGCCCAAGCAGTTTTCCCACAGTCATACATGAAACTAGTCACTTCAAGAATTGCTGGGACAGGGTATAAATTTAATAAAGAAAATAAATTAGGCCCAGACTATTTATGGGACTGTCTCCTGCCGCATACCCCTCAGAGACCAATAAGATCACCCAGAGTTGGCCTCCTCCAGGTCCCGTCAACTAAGCAATGCAGGTTGGCGGGGCCACATGAAGGGCCTTTTCTGTTGCTGCCCCAGCTCTATGGAACCAACTCCCTCCCGATGTCCATACTGCTCCCACTCGGCTGGCCTTCTGCAAGGCTGCAAAGACCTGGCTTTGCTGGCAGGCCTAGGGGCCATGAATTAACAGCTATCATGGCTGAATTGTGTTGAATGGTAGGCATGTGTATTGATTGGATATTTGAATTTTGTGTTTTTAACAGGGGTTTTATAGTTTTAGACTTCTATATCTGACTTCTTTTTTATTGTATCTTTTTTATATTATTGTAACCCACCATGAGTCCTTCGGTATTAAAGTCGGAATGAATACATACATACATACATACATACATACACACATACATAAATGTAAAAAATAATGTATTTATTGAGAGAACCTTTGGAACATAAGTTCCAGAATACAGATGGATTTTCCATTCAGACAAAAAATTGGACAGATTTTGTTTTGGTTTTTTGGCATTTTTTACAGAGATGACTGCTAAAATAAGATCTGGAGACCACCCTGTGAGAGAAGTAGTGATAACAAGAAGTGTACAGTCTTTTATTTGAAGTACCAGCTAGGAAACCAGTTTGAATCTGTCCACTATGCTAGCCAAGATGAAAAGCAATTTAAAAAAAAAACCTAGCCTGAATTACCTGATGACAGATGCTCTACTGTTTCCAGGACTTTTCCTGGTGAGATTGAATCATGACAGGTCCATTAAACAACTCTTCAAACATAAGAATCAACTCTTGCCTCTTGAGATTTCCAACAGCTGTGATTTAAGTGTGGTATAACATAAATATTTCCTGAGGTGAGTATTCAAACCTTGTCCATGTGGGTTTGGTTTACAAAACACTGTTGATCTTGGGCTTTTCTCAAAAAAGAAAAAGAAGCTCAATTTTTGTACCTCGGAATCAGAGTAATTGGGATGCACCATAACTATGAAAACAAATCAAATACAAAATACAGAGCTGAAAAACTGACATTCAGTGTCATGTATTACAAATCAAATCAACCTCAAATCTCTTATTACTCATTCATCTCTCTCACCAATAACCAGTCCAAAAACTTCTGCACTTTATCTCGTTTCTTCCATCTATATTCACTTACAATCACTAATCATTATTTCCAGAACAAATAGATGAATCTATCGCAGGGTGTCAAACTTGATTTTATTGAGGGCCGCATCAGGGTTGTGTTTGATCTCGGGTGTGGAGGAGGGTTGACCAGAGTTGCCATGGCCAGTTTGCTGTTACTCGTGTTGGGGGCACCTGTGGTGGCCATGTGCTAAAGCAGAACTTCCCCCCCAGTCTCATTTTAATCTCCCTCCCTCCTTCCCCTTCCCTCTCTCCCTTTGAAAACCTGAATTTGGAAAATTTCAATCACCCCAACTGTTGAGTGTCATTTATTTATTTGTTTGTTTGTTTGTTTGTTTGTTTGTTTGATTGATTGATTGATTGATTGATTTTTATGCCGCCCTTCTCCTTAGACTCAGAGTGGCTTACAACATGTTAACAATAGCACTTTTTTAACAGAGCCAGCCTATTGCCCCCACAATCCGGGTCCTCATTTTACCCACCTCGGAAGGATGGAAGGCTGAGTCAACCTTGAGCCAGTGATGAGATTTGAACCGCTGACCTTCAGATCTACAAGTCAGCTTCAGTGGCCTGCAGTACAGCACTCTACCAGCTGCACCACCCCGGCTCATGACAAGGAACAATGGATAGAACTGCTAGAACCTGTGCTCTATTCTTTGTTAATAAGCTACGATTTTTACGGCCTTTCTGGGAATAAAATGTCTCTATGAAAATAGAGTTGATTGCAGATGAGCCCATTATCCTTCAGCTATATTTGGTGTACCTATTGAAGTAATTTCTGAATAGGTGTCCCTATTTGTAATGAAATATAAAAGCACATTATGTACATATAAAACTCTTTTTCATATATATTCTGAATTGTAAAAGTGACGGAATAATTTTTTTAAAATTAATATTTTAAATGCTATTGTTTACAGTGTAAACACTTTCCAAGCTTCATATTTTGACAATAAATCTTATATTTACAGTCCTGCAAAGAGACATCTTTTTAAAATAACTTTTATGGTAATGCTTTGGAAATATACCATTTTAGTTAACAAATTAGAAATGAACTCTAAGGCATTTTTTTCAGTTTTGATATTTTTCATTAACTTGCAATGGCAATAGTGTGTTTAGTAACTCACTAACAGTATAAAGGAAACTATTTCTGCCTTTTTCTCCCCCTTGAGGGAATGTTTTTAAAATATTCTTATTTGTTTGGATTATATCTTTCCATAAAACATCAGAAGAACCAGCATCACGAGAGCAAGGATTTGTCTAGGAAAATATAGCAGAAATTGTTACTGAAGAAAAAAAATCCGGCCTAAGGTATATTTTCAGACGTACATGTTTGAATTTAAACTATTAATTTAGTATTTGGCATCCTTCGGTCTCGAAAGACCATAATATCATGCTCTAGACTCTCCTGGGTAGGTTAATATGAGCATAGACTGTTACCCAAGCAGCAGATCCCCCCTCTCCATATCTCTGAAATAATCCAATGGAATGGCAAAGGCCAATACGATTGGTTTCAGCTACATCACAGGAGATGCTTAAACTGCCGGCCGAAATTGCCCTGGAGCAGGGGGACGCTGCTCTGAGCTCTGCGGAGCTCTGAACTTCCGGTTTCCGGCAAAACTGGAAGTTCGGCTTTTGGCAGTGTGCCAGGATGGTGCACTGCATTCTGGGCTTGGGGGGGAGGTCCTGGATCGCCCTATTTAAGGGCAATCTGAACAGGACCTCCTCCTTGCCTCCATGGATCCCGAAGCAAACACCCGCCCGCCCTCCACTATCAACAGTGTGTATGAAGAGGTCGCTTCGTGGCCAAATAGGAATTTTTTGTGGCCTCCCCTTTAGGCCATTTTTTTGCCTATTCCACACTGACGGTATGGACGGAATGGTTAGGGGGTGCAGCGCCTTGTAGTATTAATTTGGCTTCCCTCTGGTCACTGGTGTTGGCAGGTTAGTGGCAGGTTAGTGGCAGAAATGGGCAGTAGGAGCAACCGCGCATGCTCCTTTGGGCATCTCTTAAAGGAGTGATGGACCACCTCTCTCCAGGAACTAGAGGTTTTGACAACTTCGGGGATTGGAGAGAGGATGCCCATGGGACTCACCGGATCCAACTTCCCTCGGGGATTGGAGGGTGAGCTCCTCCCACACGCCAAGGGGCGTGGCTTGGGTCCAGGTGAAGGTGGCTACCTTCACCTGGTTCAGCAAGGAGTTTTTGCTCAATGTTGCCCAGGAAGGTTTTGGCAGGAATTTCCGCCCCGTTAGTTTTTGGCCTCTGCAGGTCCTTTGTTTATAGTTGAATTTGAATATTTAAATTTACGTATTTAAATTTACGTTATTTAAATTTATGTTAATTTAATAAAGTGACCCTATTTTTAACCCATATACTGCGTCAGCATCTTTACTCCGCTTCCAGGGCAATTATCAGAACCTGGCTGTAGTCAGTCATGAACTGCTTCCAGGACTCCATCCCTGGATTTTGCCTCAAGATTTACGTACTCCTGAAGCCTTTTCCAATGATGAATATAGCCACCTATATCAGTGGGTGGATGCAATTAATTCACAAGTAGTAAATAAAGAGAGAGTTTTCATGGCAAGTAGTCAGTTTCTTCTTTCTGCTAAGGCTAGGTCAGAACATTCCCTGTCTCATAGATGCAGTAGTGTATATAGGACTGAAGCCTTTTGTCAAAGCAATAAAAGAAATTTGCACAATGCCAATGAAAGCTCTGACTCTTTCATAGGTACAGGCAATGTCACAATACACCTAGAAAAGTAAAGGAACTTGCATTGCAATAATTGCTTTTGTTAGTTATGCCTTGACGCCCTCACACACCTCCATACATCTCTCCCATTAACACCTTTGAATAAACAGAGTCTGTCCTTTGAATTGTTTTCCTTGGCATTTAGACTATATTCTCACTATATCCTGATGGTATGGTAAGGAATTCGGTATATTAATAGCACTTACCCAAACATTTCCTGATCCCAATAATTTCATATAGATATTGAAAAGCATTGGAGCTCTGAGAAGACCAATACTACTAAAGTTCCCATTCTAAGGCTAAATTTCTCCAAGTGACATTATCTGAAATCCACTCAAGATAGAGGAAAGGAACCGTTGAAAAATAGTACCTTGTATTCCCAAACCATGCAGATGATTTAGAAAGATACCATAATCATTAATATCAAAAGCCACTGAAGCACAAGAACTGACAGAATTGCACTCCAAATAATTGGATTGCACAAAGCTTCAAAGAGGTTCAAAAAAGCTTTGAGGAAATGCTCCCTTGAAGCTACCTCGTGCCCTTAGCACAGATTCTTTCTTCTAGGAGCAAATAAGCAACTATGAGGCTTCATATTGTTCTGCTTCCTGCAAGGAACCTTCTTTAGTGAGTGATGTGAGTGAAGAGTGAAGCTTTTCTAAGTTAGAAGGGTCTAGGATATGTTGTTGAATTCCCACAAGAAATGCCAAGGGTTAGAGCATGTACAATGAAGATATTCCAGTCTGGTTAGTTTTGGCATTTGTCATAGGCAATCCCTTACAAAAGACATAAAATCTACACAGCTTCATTGCGAGCCAAAGGTCTTCTAAGTTCTACATCTTAAGCAAATGTGTAGAATTTGCCCCCTGGAAATACTTCAACACTGACCTGAAACAGTTGGAATTGACATATACAGTGATCCCTCGTTTTTCTTGGGGAATGCGTTCCTAGACCACCCATGAAAAACAAATTTCCGTAAAGTAGAGGAAAGATTTTTTAAATGTATTTAACGAGTATCTGGATTTTTAAAACCCACCCTTTGCATTAAACAGTCATTCTATAATGTTTCTCAGCTGGAACTACATGTGATATCCTGCCAGTTTCTTTACTAGAGTAGAGTAGTATCGTAGAAGAATTTTATGAATTTTTAATGGATTTAAAATTTTCAATGGATTTAATGGATTTAAGCCCCCTTTGAAACCCCGTGAAGTGGCGAATCCGCGAAAGATGAACTGCGAAGTAGCGACGGATTACTGTATTGTTTTGTGGAAGCAGATCACAATTCTTCACTTCCAATGAAGGAAACCATGTTCATATCTGCGGCTTAAATTTCTTTAAGTAATCCTATAATAAAAGTACTTTTGGAATTCATGACTTTGGTATTCAATTTTGGTCTATCGCAAAGATTTGGCATATACTATTGCTCAGTTTGAAATGTATTTTGAGATGTATTTTTAGGAGTGCTTAAAAATGAAAAGCCACTATTCTTTCACTCAGTTTCTCAAACCACTGAAAGCTAGAGATTGACTTACAATTGCCGACCCATTGAGGAATCCAATGTCAATATGAAGAAATTAAATAATTGTCCTTTTAAACTGGCTGGTTACATTTATGATTTAACTGAATGTTAAGCTAACAACTAAATGTTAATAAAACATTTTATCAACCCACCTTTATTAAGATGGTAGAACATTACAAATAATTTATCCATCGACTATCCTTGATGTTATTTCCAAAAAAGACAAACTGTCAATTAATTCAGGGAAGAGTGTTTTTTAAACAGTTTTGGATTTTTTAATATCTTAATGTTAAGATATAAAATTAAGTTACACTTAATGGTATTAGCAGTAAAGAGCTGCAAAAAAATTTACTACCGTGGGTGTGACTTATTTTGTGGGTGTGGCTTGCTGGCCATGTGACCAGGTGGGACCATGTGACCAGATGACTTGATGATCATGTGACTGGGGTGACTTAAAGGTGATGTGATTGGCCTAAAGGTGACCAACTTGACGTCACTCACGTCAAGGATTTGGGTTAGGATTAGGGTGCCTGGCCTCTCCTTGCCTCAAAGAGATACAATTTCCTTATCTATTTACTATTACTGAACTTCCAAAATATACTATTTAATTCTATGTATATATGCCATATGTGTACATACATATTACACATAGGCCCAGAAAAATATACATTATCTACTATATAAACTGTATATATATGTACACACACGTGCGCGCAGCACAGCTCTTCTAAAATTATACACATTCAACCTCATACCCAGAGCCCAGAAGGGAAAAAAAGAAAAACATTCTCAATTTTTCTACCGGCTCTGCTTACCTGATCAATTTTTTTCTACCAGTTCTGCATACCTGACCGTACCCATAGGAATCCATAACTGGGTATTAATTAAGTTGCACTTTTACATTAATTCTCTTTGATTATTTGGAAGTTTTTCACATCTGCTCACATTACTTTAACAAAAATAACAGGGAGAATGTTTAAAAAGCATAGTATTAGTGGGCTTATCCAGTGGAAATTTCATACATTCTTTAAAGAATCTACTATTCCTGATCATTTCATTCCATTCAGCTAATAATGATGAAGCTCTAGGCATTTGGTGTATCTTTGTAATAATGCATGATTAAAACTTTAGTTTTCCAAAGTTTAAGGGGAATCACTTGTCTAAATTCTGAAGAATATAATCAAATCAATCATGCTATCTCTGAATTTTTTAATCAGATTGGGAATGATTCATAAACTCTTGTGACTTCATATATGTGTGTGCGTGCAAATTTACAGTTAGTATTTTATAAATAACTGATTATAAATGTTTTAGAGCATTGTTCAACAGATGTGCAGTTATTAAACCTAGGTGCATGCCTGGCATGAGAACCTATTATCATATAATTGTTCTTTCAAATTCCTTTTTTGTGATGTCTTTAGGATAGCATGGAAGATATAGCTGAAGATTAAAGTCTGTGAAATTGCCATCCATATATCTGACATACACTATTAGCAAGGTGTTCCCAGAAGGAAAAAAAATCAGTGCAAAATCTGAAACAATAGATTAAATGTTCCATAGTGCATTTATACTGCTTATTATTCAGAGCACATTTTTCTTACAATGTACTTTGAAAGCAATATATTTCCATAAATTGATACTGAAATTCCTTGGTCGAGATTTTTGTTAGCACCTTGAGACACTGCTTGTAACATAACATTAATTTTGCAAGGGAACTAGTAGATAGCTTTTCTTACATCTTGATGGGCATACCATCTGTATGTGGAAGAAACAATAACTGCTTTTGGGGTTATGCTAACAGCTGACATCTATATCATGATGTACCTGTAGTTATCTGTATAATAATACACAGACATACAGTAGCCAGGAATAATAAAGCGATACTGATCTGACCTTAACCATGCAATGATATGGCTAAGTGATAAGTTGCTAAGCCATTCCCAAATAATCTCAAATGTATTGCATTCATCAATGTGAAAAATAGATAGCTATAAAGAAAAAGAAGAATAAGAAAGATGAAAAATGCAGGTCACAAAGGACCATGCAAAGGTACTTAATAACTAGATTGGATATTGCTTTTGTGGCCTTACAGAAAGAGATTATTTTTCCAGGTAAATGACTTCATCATGATTCAAACCACATATGAAAAAAAAAAGAGTAGTATTCTTTGATAGTCGCATACATTGCCTTCAGCTAGAGCACAATTTCCAAAGCAAATATGCCCATGATGGAATATTTGGAACAGTTCATGATCAGAACAGCCACCGCCCTAATTGTGAAACCTGAAATGGGCTCCTTCTAAAACTTTGGAGTTGTCTTGGAACGTTGGTTGGTGTTTTTGATTTTAGATGCCCAATTTTCCCTATTTTGCACAAGTTCTATAATTTCAAAGGAAGAAACATTGGAAATAAGGGGCAAGTGCAATTCTGTGACTGACAACGTTTATGTCCCATCAGAAGAAAATGTCACTAGTGTTTTCCAACTACACAATGATTTTGAGAGGGCACTGAAGAAACATTTCAGAAGTTATTCTTGACTTATGTGACTGTCTAGGTCAATAATGCTTACACTCTCCATGGGTTTAAAAGCAGCTTTAAAACCATCTCTAAGTGGAAAATGATGTTTATCCAGTGTGTATTCTAAAACAAGCCTTGTCCTATCTTGTTTGTTGGCTATGATGATTGGTAAGGTCATGTATAAAATGTATATGGTGAAAAAAATTGTAAGGCAAAATTAGTGTTTTCAGTGAAGACAATAATTTATCAATTTATCCTGAAAATTGCCATTCCAATTACTGACAGCACATTTGGAGGAGCACATAACAAAGGAAAGTATTTCATGCAGTTGGATAAATGTATGTATGTATGCATGCATGCATGTATGAATGTATATATTTTTATTTTGAATTCATGTGGCATAAAAATGAGTATCACTGGTAAAGAGCATGCCTATTAGTGATTAGTTGATAATTCAACGTAGTGAAAAATTAATGAATCAACTATACATTGAATTTTATGCATTAGCAAATTGTAATGGATTAGATTTGGACACTTTCAATTAGAGGCTCATTCTATTTAATACAAAAACCAAAGAAGAAATTGGTTTGTTTTCATAGTCAGTAATGATATAACAAGGATAATACTTAGATACAGTACAAGGCAATCAATAACTGAATAACAATTACACTTCGTAGACAATTTGTTAATATAACAATTATCCAAGATACACTCCAAGGAGGAAGAGGAGTTTTGTGGTCAAATGGAAATCAAACAAACTTGCATGTGAGATGAACATCATATGATTGGAGACAAGAATGTTAAAGTTGAAGATATTAAAAAGAAAAACATAGTTGAACTATTCAGTCCAAGAAAGCAAAATGAAGGAGAATGATTTGTCAATTTCTGCCAAATCAATGATTTTTACATTGCTGATCATCATTCTAATCATTGTCTAGCCACTGCTGGATGAAAACATCTTTTGCATTTATCCAACCAATACAATCTTGAGCTTTCTTTTGCCAGTTGGGTTCACAATACCTGCTGATGTTGTTGCCTTTTTTTAGGTCTCTTGTGGATGTATTTTTATCAAGTGGAATCCATTTCATGAATGCCTTAGTCCACTCATCATCAGTTCTTCTTGCTAGTTGAGCAGACCATTTCCATTTCGATTCTTTTAGACTTTTGATGGCACTGCATATTTTGTTGCTGAGGAACTGCAGAATGGGCTTAAAGAAGTTGTTAAGGATGCCAAAGATAAGAAAAACAGAAAACAGAAAACTGCACAACAGAAGAAATGTTAATTTCTCAGAAGACAAGAGAAGACAATACCAGGAAAGACAAAGTTTTGGGAAATGAAGAAAGTTGCTAGAACAGATGAGAAGCAGTATTACAACATCATCTGTAAAGACCTCCAAAACAAAAACAGACAGAGAAAATCAAGTAAAGATTTCCTAAAGATCCCTAAACTAAAGGAGACTCCAACCTTAAAACTGATATGCTAAATACTGTATTGCCACTGGACAAATAGAAGCTGATTCCAACAAGGTCAAAGAAAAGTGTATGTATTTCACTGAGAATCTGTCTAGTAGGGTGACAATTTTCAAGATACCTTAAAAGATATTCCCAATTTACAAGATAACTTCAGTTTTCACTCAGTTGGAAGGCTACATGTATTGATGGGGTATCCACAGAAATATAGTAAGAATAGAAGAATAAACTATAAAGATTCTAATCAAACTATGCCATCTGAAGAATGACAAATGAGCCAACAAATTGGAAAATATCACTTTTCCAATATCAGAGAAAGGAGATTTAACAGAGTGCGGTGGACAGTTTCTGTCTTTCAAACCAACTGCCACCAGTAAAGAAATTAGCAGTGAAGAAATATATCACAGACTCAAACTTGGTAGAGCAACAGTGAAAATCTAGGAAAATATATTTGGATGCCATGATATATTTGTATCTGCAAAGATCAGAATTGTGTCTTTTCCCTGTGGAATTGTATGGAAGTGAAAATTGGAGTTGGACAAAATAAGAAAATGAGTATTGACATTTGAACTTTAGCGTTGGAGAAAAATCCCAACCAAGAAAATGAATAAATGGATCCAAGTTTAAGGCAACTGAAGACTGCATTTATCATATTTTGAACATATATGAATACCTACCTCTCTTGAGAAATCTATAATTCTCAAAAGTTATAAAAGCAGGGGGGGGGGGAGAGGATAGCCAACAGCAACATGAATGGACTTAATTTCAGTAACCTCAATTGCTTCCAATGGTGCACTAACCAAGTTGGGACAGATCACCTGTAAGTAAATCTATCAATGTGATCTCTAGAGTCAACATTGATTTGATGTCACATAATCATTCAATCAATTGCTTTATTGTCCTGCCTTCTAAACAACTTTAAGGCAGGACTTAATTAGAAACAAGAGCATTCACGTTGGTGAATATTACTGAATATTGGGGGGGAGGTGTCAATGAAAACTAAGCCAATTTTCATTGTACTGTTTTCTCTTCCTAATCCGTTTAATCTTAATCCATTTAAAGTGTTTAAAATTAGCCTTCCATCATCATTCTCGTTGATGCTGGAATATTGAGACTGGTAGGGAGCATCCTGAATCACTCAGTGCTCTGTTTTACCATCCAATAAGAGACTACAAACATACCATCGTCAGTGCCCTTTCCCTCTGAACTGCTTATTCCCACTTCATTCCACCCCCATACAAACTTCTGTGTTTTCATTACATGCTTTGTGCATATATCAGAGTGTTTTGCAACAATTCTGGTTTATATTAGCTAACTGGCCATTGAGGCATTGTTTCTCCTTATAAATACTTATTAGGATATGTAATGATAAGTCAACACCATAGCTGGAAGAAAATGCACTAGGCTGTCCAAGGAGGACAATATTGTGGAATTAAGCAATTCCCCCTGCTGTCATATTAGTGCAAATGCTACACACGGAACAATTCTCATTGTGATCCAGCAGGGCTCTTCCTTTCTTCCTTTGCATATATGAAAGCTTTCCTTGGATTATTTACTGCAGTTCAAGTAAATCCCCTGTCTAATCTTTTTCTTATTTATCTACACGGTGTTGCAAAAGCATTGTAAATGAATTTGGATGCTCCATATTCAGAGTTTAGGTTCCTAATGCTGAGAAAGAAATTTAGTCATGTGCAACATCATCTGAGGGAGAGGGGCACTTCAAAAACGTGAAAAGTAAATAAATTTTTAAAAACAAATTTACAGTAGGTTCCACGCAGAATGTTTCTATACTTGTGTTCTATAATAATTTTAGAAATATTCCACATGTTCCATCTGGGCTCTGTGAGAAAATACCTCTCAGGTGTTTCACGAGAATGGAATGCATATTTGTAACTGCCATGGAAAGTCAGAAATAAAATATTGCAGTTTCTTCTGTTGTTAAATCCTTGCATTATCACAGCTTTTCAAATCCATAAATGTTCTGAGACTAAATGGAGAGGAAGAGTAAAGGAAATAATTCATCCATAGAGGTTATGATTACAGCTGCTATTTTCATATTCTACAGAATGTATATTCATCCAAATGTATGAATATAAGGTTCAGACTAAGAGATGGATCAGATTAAGCATTGTAGATTGATACCAGTAAGCCACTCGCAATATCCAGGAGTGAATTATATCTATTTTGCAGGACATTTATATACTACTAAAACTCTTATTGTCATAATCTTTTATTCAGCAAAATGGTGCATCATAGGGCAACGATTTTGAACCGTTACTTCAAATGGGCTAACTTAAAAAATGTGTTGTAAGGAGCCATAATTTCCAAGAGAAGAAAATTTGAGGAAGTTATAGCTGTTTTAGTGAAATTAACTGCTGCTGCACTTCTTGGCTGCTATTTGTGGCCATGTTATCTTCATTTCCAATACTCCATGACAGTTTCTCAACCAGTTTTACTCATTCCCTTTCTCCACCACCCACCCAACAGCAACTTAGAAATGGAAGGGAATATTTCCAATACTCCTTACTAGATTCCTACAAAGAAATTCAATGGGGAAGCTGGCAGGAAGTCAGAATTCTCTCCTGTTCCCACTGCTTTTTTACAACCCTTGGCCATTCTGTTTCTCTGTTTATGTTTGTTTGTTTGTTTGTTTGTTTGTTTGTTTGTTTGTTTGTTTGTTTGTTTGTTTTGTCCAATACAAATTGAAAGTTAAAGAGAATAAAAACATGTAGTAGTAAATATCAGGGAAGAGATAGAAGAAGAGATATGAGAATAGAATACATCAATGAAGAGTAGAGGAAGGATATATGAATGGGAGAAAAGATATATAAAATATAGGAGAGACAATTGGACAGGGGACGGAAGGCACATTAGTGCACTTATGCTCGCCCCTTACTGACCTCTAAGGAATCTGGAGAAGTCAACCGTGGATGGAATGAAATGTATGGATGGAATGGAATGGATGCATGGAAATATGTCTGAGTCCAGCCTAGTGAGTCCCAAGTTGTCTAGTTTAATTTCAAAAAAACAGAAAAAGAAAAAAAGACTGGTGCAAATGAAATTCTAGATTGCAGGGAAAGTCTCCACAGCCCAATGGATTCTATGAGTATCTAACTACCCATCTAAACGCATAAAGTATTTTCAATAGTTTAAATTCTGGAAGCTGTTGAAAATCCTGAAAAAATCTAGTGCCTGAAAATTCATAGATAAATTTTCTCCTGGAAGAATAATTATATTTGTCTGTTGCTACATAGAAGAGCCTTATTGAACATTTAAGATAATAATTGGTACAGAAGGCCTTTCACATTCAATACAATTATTATTACAAACGGCCTTTCATGTGGCTGGGGAAATATTAGAAAGTGATAAACAATGAGGTCAGAAATGCAAGTGATATAGAGAGCATAGCGTGGAATGAAGGAAGAAAAGAAAGGATCGTTTCCTATGTACATAGTTGTTTCCTTCATTGGTGTTTAAGTGCACATAGGCTATAAACAGTGAAGGGATACCAAACTTTTTGCTACCACACTGTGGGTGTGGCTTATGCAGGATGCCCTGCATTTTCTTTCAACATCTTTCAGTGCAAATTGGGTGCTCTGGGGTGGAGCTTCATTTTCGCTACCCCACTGCACGCCCCCCCCCCCAAAATCCAGTCAATAGCCCACCCCTGGCTATAAACCAGCAGCTGATAAATGACACCGACCTGATCTTTAGATTTTGAGGACATGATATTAGCCTAGCATGATTTCAGAGTCTTGATCACAAGATCAGCCACACGATGATGGGTTAGATTGATATAATCAGCCTGACAGATTAGATTGGCACAGCCAGATGTGTTTTGTGTTTTCTTATGTTTACATGGATGATGAATGTCTTTGACACTTATACCAGTGCCTGGAAAAATACTTTGCTGGAGAGACGGAGTAACGACACGGACACAAGAGCTGGATTTAAATTGGGTCATTTTTATTAACATAAATTTGCATAATTTATTCAATACTTTGCATAAATTAGCATAATCAACTATGACCCGGAAATGGACCTGCAGGGTCAAACAACTACTTCCGGGGCGGAAATGACGTTATGCCAAAAAACATTCCTGGGCAACTCATGGGCGTATCTCGATGCAAGTCCAGGTGAGGGCCAGGCCGTCACCTGCGACCCTGCCATGCTGTGCATGAGGGGGGTCCCACCGGCTAACCCGAATCCGGGAATTAAAGGTGCAGGACCCAAAGACAGGTTCCCCCCAGCTGCTCAGGCAGAAACTCCCTCCATGAGCTTGCGGAGAACCTGTCAATCATCCCCAAAGATGCCCAAGGGAGAACGCGCGGTTGCTAAACCACCCCAGTTTTCCGCCCCTAACCTGCCACAGGAGTGGGGGTCAGATCTCTATCTTGGCCCCCCGACTCCCCCCTCTAGCTGCGCCAGCTCACGCAGAGACCGCTGCAGGTCCTGTAAGAAAATGGCGTTCCCCCGCTCAGACAGGTGAACGCCATCGGCCCGGTAAAGCCATGGCCGGTCTATTGTGATAAGGGGATGGGGCACTACCACCCCACCTAATTCCCTAACTGTTTTACCCATAGCCCTATTCACCCGTCGCCTAGCCCGGTGAATGGCCCTAAGGGAAGAGGCGTCCCTCCACACAAGCCTAGGTAATATTTCTGACCACACCACTTGCGTGGTGGGCCATACCTCACGAAGCCTTTGCAGGTCTTCGCGTGCCTGAATGATCAGCGCCAGGCCTCCCAGTATGCACAGGTCATTGCCACCTAAGTGCAATACCAGCCACCTGGGTGCGGCCACAGGACGCTGCCCACCCAGACCCACTTGGGCACGACTCCAGGAGCCGCCCCCCATATTGCCGGGCGCAGCCACAGAATGCTGACCGCCCAGCAACGCCGGTAGGAGACCCTCCCACCGCATACCTCTCCGGCCCATCCAGGTAACCCTGACCCACTGCCCCAGGGACAGCTGGGTCCCGATGGCGCTCCTGGCTGCCGCGCGGCCGGCCCAAAAAATCATGCTGTGGCCACACAGCAGCGCCGTCGGTTTCATGTTAGCCTGGGGACCTGCAAGAGGACACACACAGAGAGAGAGAGGTTACCTAGCCTAAGCCCTGCCTAGGATCCTCAGCGGGCCTAACATAACCCAAATATGCCGCTGACCGCCAGCGGCCGATCTCCCGAATCCGATGGGCTGGGAAACCAGAAAGTGCCGCGCTAGTGGTGGCGCCGATACGGAACGAATGCGTTCCGTAACCGGAGGGATCCATGCCCACCTGGGCCATTGCCCTGGATACCAGCGCCCAAAATTGGAAACGGGTCAGAGGGGTGCCGTCCCAATGCCTAAACAGGTACCCCTGACCTGACCCCCGCAGACCACAATAAAGCTGTAGGGCGGCCACCGGACACACCGACTGGTCGGTGGCCACACTAAGTTGGATGGTAACCCCTCTGCGCAGCTGATCCGTCTTAGACCGCCTTACTACAAGGGACACCCCCCCTTGTCTAAAGGCCAGATCAGCATACTGGAAGGCTCGGAGCGAAGTGTCAGCCTGAGATGAAGCCATGGCCTCGCTGACCCGAAGGGCCCCAAAAAACATGACACAAGTCGCTGCCCTAAAAAGACGGGCCTCGTACAATGAGGAACACAGACTGTCAAAAACCACGTTGATTAAAGACAGCTGCTCCACCGTCAGAGCCCGACGAGTGTCACCAGGGGCCCCCGCTTGCTCCCTAAGCCAGCCTTCCAGCATCTTCCGGATTCGAAAGTCACCCGAAAGATCTGCAAACCCCCCCGCCTTGGACAGAAAGGCGAGGCCGGCTAACCGGGACCGGATCGTCCTACCTGACAGGCCACGCTGCCTAAGTTGGACGCAAAACTCGGCCAAGTGCTCTACAGGGACAGGCCAACTAAGCTGGTAACCCCTGCCCTGCCTGAACTCCCCAAACTCCTTACCTGCACGCTGGTATGCCCTGAGGGTGCCGGGCGCTACAGACAAGGAGATTGCCCGGGATGCCTCGTCTCTCCACCACTCTGGATCCCCCCCAGACTCCAGAGGTGGCTGGGGAACGCTTATGGCAACTCTCGGGCCCACGGGGCCAGGGTCCGAAACCTGGACAACTGACCACGGGACAAGGCATCAGCAACCCCGTTATCCAACCTGGGGACATGCTTAGCCAAAAACAATGCGTTTAGAGACAAGGACCTGTGCACAAAATGGCGGACAAGCCGCATGACCCTGTCGCTCTTTGAGGACAGGGCATTCACCACATGGACAACCGCTAGGTTGTCACACCAAAAGTGCACGGTCTTGTCCCTAAACTGCTCCCCCCAAAGCTCCAAGGCCACTATTAAGGGGAAGAGCTCCAAGAACGTCAGGTCCTTAACCAACGAAGAGGCACTCCATTCCGGAGGCCATGCCGACCAGCACCACTGGTCACCTAACACCACCCCGAAACCACAAGTCCCCGCGGCATCAGAGCAGAGCTGCAACTCAGCTTCCAAAAGAAGCTCGTGCCTCCAGAAAGACAAACCATTAAACCTGACCAAGAAATCCCGCCACACGCCGAGGTCAGCCCTGACCCCAGCGCAGAGGCGGGTACGATGATGGGGCAAACGGAGCCCCTTCATCGCATCATACAACCTCCTGGAAAAAGCCCTACCAGGAACAACTACCCGACAGGCAAAATTAAGAATGCCTGCCAATTCCTGAAGCTGCCGTAGGGTCACCTTCCTGCAGCCCAGCACCTCATCAAGCTTCCTCTTAATCTTGACCAACTTCTCTAGGGGCAATCTGGAAGATTGCTCCTCTGAGTCCAATTCAATACCCAGAAAGGTAATCCTGGTGGCGGGGCCTTCGGTCTTCTCAGAGGCTAAAGGCACCCCCAATTGAGCACAAAGGGCTTCGAAGTCCCGCATCAGAGCAAAACATTGCTCCGAATGCGCAGGCCCCGCCAAAAGGAAATCATCAAGGTAGTGAACGACAGTACCCAGACCACTTTGCCTCCTGAGCGCCCACTCCAAGAAGGTGCTAAAACTCTCGAAAAGAGAGCACGAGACAGAGCAACCCATGGGTAAAGCTCTGTCCACGTAATAACCCCCCTCGAAATGGAAGCCCAACAGCTCAAAGTCATCTGGGTGTATGGGGAGGAGCCGGAATGCCAACTTAATGTTGCATTTACCCATAAGGGCTCCCACCCCACACTTCCTAACCATAGTCACGGCTGCATCAAAGGACGCATACCGGACTGAACACAGCTCGTCAGGAATGAAATCATTCACTGACTCCCCTTTTGGAAAAGACAAATGGTGAATCAACCTAAATTCACCACTCGCCTTTTTGGGGACCACACCTAAGGGAGACACACGAAGATTCGGGAAGGGCGGTTCCGGGAAGGGCCCGAGGACCCTGCCCTCGGCCACCTCCTTCCGAATCTTCTCCCTAACAATGTCTTCATGTCCAACAATTGACCTAAGGTTGTCAGACATGAAGGCCCTCCTAACACCCATGTAAGGGATCCTAAATCCCTCCGAAAAACCTAGCAAGAGAGCGGCCGCTCTCGAGCGAGGGTGGTAGTCACCCAACCAACCCTCAAGCACCCGTAAATTAATTGGGCTGGGCCCCTTTTCCCCCAGCAGGCGGGGGGGGCTTTGGGAGACCCAAGCCTTTCTTTTCAGTCCCCTTCTTGGGGCGGGGGCACACGGCTGCGGAATGGTTCCCCCCACAACTCCCGCAGGCGTGACGAAACCTGCAAATGGGACGAAAACACGCCCCCTTTGCAGCGAACTCGTGACACACCAAAGAGGCCCCTTTTCCAACGGCACCCGCCACGGCCTTGGCCGGCGCGGGCGTCACGGGCTCCTCTTCCATAAAGTGACCGCTATCTGTACTATCACAGCCCTCCTTCCCTGACATATGCGTGGCCTGGAACCACAGGTCCGGAACCACCATATCCCAAGGCAAGTAGGGGTCATGGGCAATACGCATCCTGAACCCCTTGTCGTAATGCCTCCATATGGTGCCCCTATATTCAAAGTGGGCCCTCGCTATAAGGTCGATGTACTTCAGCAAGGCAGCGGCCCTACCCGGCTGCCTCTGAATTACCACCGACGCAAAGGTCAAAAAGGCGTACAGCCAAGAGCTGAAGCACTTTGTGACCTTTGTTTTCTTAACCTTCTCCCCAGGCACCACCTCCTTGTCTTGCTTGGGGACCTCCCTGTTTAGAATGGAGAAAAGATCGACATACTCCCCCCGCCATATTGCTTCCTTCACCGACGGGTGGAGATGATAACCTAAAGGCGTTGCGGGCAACCCACAAGGGATGGCCCCAGGCTTGATGCTGGCGAACGGGTCCCACACCGTGGTGGCCCCCGACCCCAGCACACCAAGCCCCGAAGGATACACAAAAGGGGGCGGTGGCATAATGGCAGGCGGAGGAGACATCCAACCCCCCACCCCCGCCCCAGGTGGGAAAGACACCCCTGGCGCCCCCACTGGCGGGGCAGGCGGAGACCAGACCTGCCCGCATGTGCCCGCAGCAGCCCCCATGAAGCTGTTGCCACTCCCCAATGCAGGCGGGATAAACCCGGGACCCTGCACAGGAAGGAGCGGTGATGTGCCTACATGTGGTGCGACCTCACCTGCCCCGTAAGGGGTAGAAGCCATCCACGGAGGGCCCATCCTTGTTGGGCCCTGGAACGATGACCACTGCCCCGACTGGGCCATCTGCCCGGTGTGGGCCGTCTGCCCGGTGTGGGCCGTCTGCCCGGTGTGGGCCGTCTGCCCGGTGTGGGCCGCCTGCGTGTTGTGGGCCCCTTGCCCCTCTGGGGTTGACTCCTCTTCGGGGTCGGTACCCCATGCTGCGGTGGCAGTCGCGGGAAGCCCCTCCGGGCCTGCACCCGACCGCCACCTCTCCAAGTCATCAAGCCGCTCCAAGACCCTGGCCCAGGAGAGAGAAGGGGAAATCTCGGGTTGAGGGACTGTGGGCGTGAATCCCACCACCACCCCTACCGGGATCCCACCCAGGGGCCCCTCTGCCGCCGCCCGAGCCCGGGCAGACGGCCTGGCAGCCCTCCTGGGCCGCACCACTGGTTGGGGCGGAGGGCCCTGAGCTTGACGCTTTTTAGGAGCCATGACCCTACTTGCAATCCACTAACACCACAAAAGGAGAAGAGGGCGTGACAAATCCCCCCCCGAAGGCCCTGCACCCCCAGACAAGGCCTGCCCTAACCAGCAGGCCTCGAAGCGCAAACCTCCCAGGAGGCCAAACCACCAACCCCTCCCAAACGGTGGCAGGAAGGCCCCACCACCAGGCCTTTTATGACAAGGCCTCAAGCCCCCAGGAGGACCCCCGCGGGCCCACGAGGCCACCCAAGGGCAGCACACCACACCACCACCAACGATGCTAATGCGGCTCCAAACCGGAGCGGAGCCCAGCCGATGCTGGCTCCGCTGCGACCAGAAAGGCTTCTCGCTGTCCTGCAGGCCACAAAATGGCGCCTCGCACGAGGTCGTCCACAAAATGGCCGCCGCAAGCAGACTGACGAACGTCTGCTCGGCTCTGCAGTCCGGGCGAAAAGGGAGAGCCCCGGGCCTGCTCGCCCTTATATAGGGCAAGCAGGCCCCGCCCGGACCAATCAGGAGCCTGGCCAATTAGGCCCTGATCTCCCGAGCAAAGTCTCGCATCGCGAGACTTCGCCCGGGATTCAAAATGGCGGCCACCATGAGGGACCGTGTCTCCCGGTCCCTCCAGCAAAGCCTGCCTGCCGGGTAAGTCCGGCGCTGCCATTTTCAAAACAGCAGAAATTAGTTCCGAACGGGAGGGATAAGGAGAGGGACAAATATATAGAGAACTCAAAAGCATTCTAAAAAAAAAGATTAACATTATCTCCATATCCAAACCACTCCCCAGGCAAAAGTTACCCAAAAATGTACTGCTAATAGATGATCCACATAGTTTACAATCCTCTTTCTCATAGATTGACACCTGGAATTTTTGTTTTGCTTCCGATTAAAAGTTAGAAAAACATTTCCCCAATAGTAAGATGAATAGAATCAATTATCAAGAGATATGGTGTGCTCATTTTGCTAGTGACATTCAAGCAGATGTTGGACAAGCGTCTGTTCGGCATGCTTTAATTTGAATTCTTGCACTGAGCACAGGGTTGGACGTGATATTGCCTTCCAAATATATGATTGTATGATCTAATTTATCAGAGGATTTGTCTCTTGCATTTCTAATTATGCTAATCAGCTAATAACCATTGCCACATTTCACTATCACCATATGTGCAGTGAGCTCAACAAAGAAAGAGATATTGTTCCAAAGCTTCAGACATTATCAAGATTTGTCAGGAATTTATAGCATTCCATCATAATTGTCTATTATCTTTGAGGTTTATATCATCTGCTGAAACATGGTTCAAGCGAATTTCAGAAAAAAATATTTCTCTAACTCTGGTGTTCACCATTTTAAGGCTGAGTTTTTTCAAGACCCTCTTCAAGTAATTTTTAAAAAATTATTGTATTCATTTGGGGAAATTGCACATTTTTTCTCTATGTAAATATTTCATGATTGACTTATTTTAATGAGACTTTTGTTTTCTGGCTTGGGCTAATTTAAGTTTAAGTTTACTTTATTGTCACTGCACTTTATACAATGAAATTAGATGCCACCTTAGCATACATCATACATAAGAAAACTATAAAAAAATAAAACAAAACACACATCCTTCACATTCTGCATAACTGGATTGAAAACCCCTGATACTGCATTAATATTAATATTGCACTATACAGTAGAATTCAACATAGTTACTGCTCTGGGATAGAAGCTGTTTTTCAGTCTATTTGTCCTTGTTTTTATTATTCTGTACCAGCTGCCAGATGGCAATAGTTAAAAAAAAAAGAATGTCCAAGATGAGATAGATCTCTAAGAATGTTTTGAACGTTCTTAAGGCAGCACGGGAGCTATAAAGCTCTTCCAAGAAGGGAAGAGGGCAACCAATGATCCTCTGATCAATGATATTAACCCTTTGGAGAGTTGTCCTATCTGCCACTATGTAATTAGCAAACCATACACAGGTATTTAAGATACTCTTTATAGTGCAGCGGTAGAAGATCACCAGCAATTTTTCATTCAGTTGATGTTTCCTGAGAAATCTCCTGAGAAGTTACACAACCATAACAAGAAAACTGTGATGTGAAGGTGGCTTAAAAGTACAGCATAATATTTTCCCTCAGTAACCCATACTTTCTGACTAAAACAACACAAACAGAAAATTTGAAATTTGAAATTTGCGTTGGATAGTGGTAGCACTATCCTTGTAAAAATGAACAGCATTTACCAGGGATTTATTGTCAATATTCTTGTTGTTGCTATTTTTTTCTGGTTGTAATCATTTATGAAGCATCCTGACAAATTTAAGGATTCTTGCTGTATTTTTTTTTCTTTTTTTCCATCATGATTATTTGGGTGATTTACTATATATTGTCCTGAGTCCACATGGGATGTGATGGTAGATGTAATTAATTAAATAGATCAATACATGCCACAGTTTCTAGTAAGAAGAGAATTCATCATTTAAACCAGGTTTCATGGGCCCTAAGAAAGGCAAAGAAATATTAATTGATCTCCATCTTCTTTTTCTTACAATGTGCCTAGAGATGGCACTCTTACCTCACAATCATGAGTTTGTGAGTTTGATCCTAGGTAGAGGCAGATATAGGGAGTCCTTGGGCAGGAGGTTGGACTAGATGACCTGCAAGGTCCCTTCCAACTATTAATCTGTTAAACACGTATTGAAAAATTTAAAAAATAGCTATTCATGAAGCAGTCTAATAATACAAAGTAGGATAAATATGGGTCCAAATATGATACCTTCTCTTCGTACTAAATAGATCAGAATTCTGCTGGTATCATTTTTCTGACAGGCATACTTCAGCTTTATTTGATGGCTATGGACTAACTTGTATGAGTTTTTCACAATAACTATACTTTTCAAATTGGGAATTGATCTTTGTAGAGCTCTCAGTGAAAGTATCTGAAAATATCCTCTATTTGCATTCAGCCTACAAGACCCATAAGGAGACAAAAGTCTGTGAGCACAGTTGGATAGAGACATACCAATTAGCAGATTAAATGGTAAAATGCATTACATAGCTACTTAAATTATAATTATAATATAATTATATATCACAGCTATACATTATATATAATGATATATTATAGCTATAATTAAATTCTAACCCATAATGTATTGTTCCAAATTTGCACATACATAAATTACATCTTGCAAAATTGGCAGATAACAAAAATATTGTTACACCAAATGTCTGCATTGTTTTGCATTTGCATGCAGAAGTCCCTAAACTCCCCCCCCCCAAAAAAAAATCCAAGATCTATTTGGATATGTATAGATTAAGTAGTGATTCCATCCAAATGTTGGGAACAATGTGACCAACTTTGCTGAAGCAAATTAACTTCAAATGTCTTTCTTCGGATATTTTGCCCGAAGGGGATTTCTTGATCTCATTTCCAATTTCATTGTGGCTTGCAAAATCTCCATTACCACCCCACTGTGGTGGCCGCAACAAGTGGTATCTGCAAGTTCTCTGAATTACTCAAAATTTTCACTACCGGTTCTCCAGAACTTGTTAGAACCTGCTGGATTTCAACACTGATCTAAAAACAGTATACAGTAAAGATCTTTTGTTGCCAAGACAACCTGTGATAAGGAATTCTGTCCCTCTAAAATTATTTTATTTGGTCTCGGAGTTTTGCCATGGATGGATGGATGCCCAAGATTTGCCTTTAATGTATTTTATATTGTTATTTGCTGTTTTATTGCTATTATGTATTACATTATTTTTTAGTTTATTGTGATTATTGTGAACTGCCCAGAGTCCTATTGGAATTGGGTGACATATAAATATCACAAACAAACAAACAAACATAAACTTTTTAAATCTATTCCGCTTAAACATAAATGATCTGCTCTCAAATGTGAAAATGAACCCTTTTGGCATAGAAGGAGAAAATGACAGTAATAATTTATGGGCCCTGTCAGTCAGCATGCAGCTTTTTCCAATTTCCAACTTCTCATTTGACAAGATAGAAGGCAGACGGCATCTAAATAATACAGAAAGGTTAAAGTGATCTCAGTGAACTATTTGCCTGCACACAGGCTTTTAAAAAGTACATTTTTCAAGTTCAGTTTTAATGTGACCTAGGATTGGAGAGCCATTTCAGTGAAAACATCTCACTTCCTATAATTACTTCCGATACTGAGCTGATTGAAGGCCTTGAGAAGTGCTGTGGAAGCAGTAAAAGCTGGGCAAAAGTATTGAGTGTCTACTGCCAGCATCACTCTATCTTAAGTTGAGTCAGTGCAATTGCTTGATTGCATAATTCTTTGGTGGGTGCTAGAACATTATTTGCCACTATCTGTCACCTGTTTTTAATAACCCCTTAAAAACATGCATATTGTCTGTCATTCCTAATCCCAGGCCTGCCAGTAAAGCCTAGTCAAGGAGACGTGTGGTTTGGAAACATACAAAGTCTGCGGAGAGGGGCGGCATACAAATCCAATAAATAGATAGATAGATAGATAGATAGATAGATAGATAGATAGATAGATAGATAGATAGATAGATAGATAGATAGAGGTTTTTCTGAAACATTTAACACATTCACAAGTGAACTTGCAGATGTTACTTACAGTATATACAATCGTACAGAAATTTCTCATTCAAATATGAACCCCATTTTAAATTTCAAAAAAAATTAAAGAATAGGGCAGAAACTTAACAAAAATGTAATCTTAGAGTAAAAAACTCAAAAATGAAAAATGGGATGTGCTGCGGTTCTTATTTTCTTCATTGGTTGCCGATCAGCTTCTGGTCACAATTCAAAGTGTTGGTTATGACCTATAAATCCCTTCATGGCACCGGACCAGATTATCTCAGGGACCGCCTTCTGCTGCACGAATCCCAGCGACCAGTTAGGTCCCACAGAGTGGGTCTTCTCCGGGTCCCGTCAACTAAACAATGCCGCTTGGCTGGACCCAGGGGAAGAGCCTTCTCTGTGGCGGCCCCGGCCCTCTGAAACCAACTCCCCCCAGAGATTAGAATTGCCCCCACCCTCCTTGCCTTTTGTAAGCTACTTAAAACCCACCTTTGCCACCAGGCATGGGGGAATTGAGATTCCCTTTCCCCCTAGGCCTTTACAATTTTATGCATGGTATGTCTGTATGTATGTTTGGTTTTTTATATTAATGGGTTTTTAATCGTTTTTAGTATTGGATTATTATTGTATGCTGTTTTATGATTGCTGTTAGCCGCCCCGAGTCTTCGGAGAGGGGCAGCTTATAAATCCAATTATTAATAATAATAATAATAATAATAATAATAATAATAATAATAATTTGATCTTTTGTGTATTTCCATTGATAAAAGACTATCAAGGCATACAACCCATGTATTGCTTTACATGTATAAATATGGGATACAGGAATCCCACTCTCCATTTTCTCCTGGCATCTTTTATTTGGCAATTAAATACTGACTTGGTCTTACTTGTTGAGAAACTGATAAGAAATAGACAAGATCCTGGAGTTATAAATGGATTTTGGAAAGCAATCTTGCATTGTCTGGTTGATGATAGACAACCTAGCCCCCAACTCTTTTCCATCTTGAATTTCCAATTTCCAGATGCCTGACCCATTTCCAGGTTGTTGAAATGTTATCACTGATAAAACTTCTGCCTGTTCAGCATTTCATAAGTCTTAGAGGTGAGTCAGGTAACAAAGAACCAGTGAAGCAAGGGTGGAGTGAGCCCAGGACAGTGTCAGAAAATAAATGCTGTGTCTATCTTTCATGTGTACAAGCAGTGAATTCTCCATTTGATTCATTCCCATCGATTCCACAAGGACAATTTGCAATTGAAATTTGGTTTTTAAGAAAAGATTGCACTAACAGAAAAGATTAATTTAAAAACCCACAAGATTGTTTACAGTTTGATTCATCATATTCCTGCCACTATTCAGACCCATGCTTACATTATTTTTCGGACAATAAGATGCACCTTAGTTTTGGGGAGGAAAATAGGGGAAAGAATCTGCTTATCAGATATTCATCTGGCTAGCATCCTTAGTCTGGTCAGTTTCAGCACATTATTTTATCCCCTGGTTAGGGCTTTTTTTAAAAAAACTTATTTGTAGAGAGTAACAATGAAAAACATTGCAAGCAGGTAAGAGCTGGGAATATTGTTAGCACCTGATTAGGGATGGAAAGAAAAATTCTGAGCAAGTGGAACAATGAAAAAAACCTACAAAGACAGGGTTTGCAAAATATTTTTCACAGAGAGTAACAGTGAAAGAGCTTGCAAGTGGATAAGAGCTGGAAACATCATTAACACCTGGTTAGGGCTGGAAAGAAACATTTGGAGCAATGAAAAATAAAACTGCAAAGACAGGGCTTGGAAAACATTCTTAGCAGAGAGTAACAATAAACTTGCAAGCTTTAAGAGATGGGAACATTGTTAGCACCTGGTTAGGCTGGAAAGAAACTTACTTGGAGCAAGTTAGAAAAAAACTCTGCAAAGATTTAGAGCTTGGAAAACATTCTTTGCTGACAGTAACAATGAAATAACTTGCAGGATAAGAGCTGGGAAGATCATTAGCACCTAGTTAGGGCTGGGGGGGAAAGCTTCAAAAGAAAGATGCATTCTGAGTATAAGACACACCTGAATTGTCAGCCTCTTTTAGGGAGGAAAAAGGTGTGTCTTATACTCAGAAAAACACAGTATTCTAAGTAAGAGTTTGTTTAGATTTTTTTATTGTTGTTTAGTTGCTAAATTGTGTCATGGATCATAGCACACAGACCTCATTGTTTTTCACTGTCTCCTGGCGTTTACCCAGATTCATGTTCATTGTGTTGATGATACTATCTAATCACGTTGTCCTCTGCTGTCTCCTTCTTCTTTTGCCTTCAATCTTCCCCATCTTTTCTGAGGAGTCCTCTCTTCTCATTTGGTGGTCAAAGTGTTTACACTTCAGCTTCAGTATCTGAACTTCCAAAAAACAGTTAGAGTTGATTTCATTTAGGAGCATCCGATTTCATCTCTTTGCAGCCCAAGGGACTCTCAAGAGTCTTCTCCAAGAACAGTTTGTATAGATGCAATTGAAATAATATAGCTCCAACAGAAAAGAAAATTTTGTATTCAGCTTAAAAATCAGGTAATATGGAGAATTAAAAACAAGACAAGAACTTGAACTACAAAATCATAAGTTAGACTGGTGGATAGATTTACAAATTAAATCTAGGTATAATAAAGACCGAGAAGCCCCTGGCATTGACAACTCTGCCCACACTTTAGATAAAATTCTGACAGGACAAAATGACAAATTAATTAACATATGTCAGAACTTGACAGGATGGAAGACATCGTCAAAGATCCCATGAGTCTACGGAGAGGAGCGGCATACAAATTTAATACATAATAATAATAATAATAATAATAATAATAATAATAATAATAACTGTGTGGGCCAAAAATGTTCAACATAATATACACCTAGCAGATTGGGTGAAATCCTGGAATACCATTTGTAAAATCACACTGTCAGCCACTTATAAAGAAAAATTTTATAAACTCTTTTACAGGTGGTACATGCACCCTCTAAGACTTGCAAAGATCTATCCAAAACTAAAAGATACATGTTGGAAATGCAAGAAACAGTCAGGCACCTTCTTTCAAATGTGGTGGGCATGCTCCAAAATTCAAAATATATGGAAAACAATGCACAAATGGCTCCCAGAAATCATGGAGGAAGAAATAGAATACACCCCAGAAAACATGCTTTTAGGAATTTATAAATGAGAGCATTCTAAGCAAAAGCTTTATCTTATGACGCAAATAATCACTGCAGTCAGAATTTCAATTGCGCAAATGTGGAAAAAAGAACAAACCCCATCAGAAAACCTAATCATTGAAAAAATTTACAGATGTGCGGAAATGGATGAAATGATGAATGCAATCAAGGGAATAAGAGCCAAAGAAACCAAAGAGGTATGGTAAAAACATTTTTTTATTATTATCAATAAAAGATTAAATAAACTTGGGAAGAAGAAACAAAAATAAATAAATAAAAATCAGGTAATAAATTCTATTTGTTCACATCATTGTGTATGCAGTTATAGAATAAAGAGGAAAAGATGGCCAATGATAGATGACTCCAACACTGATGAATAAACAACATGTAACAATTTGGGTACATTTGGGGTTGGGGGATGATCCCACTATTCTCTGCATTTTGCCAACCCAGAAATAATGTCTCAAAGAATTTCATTAAAATCCTCTTAGTTTTAGACCTACAAGTACTCACTTATAATTAACTATAGTGATCTGGGAATGCAAAATTATCTATAATGCCCATAGAATGTTTAGTTCAAACAGGATCGCTGACCATTTCAATAGCTACTTCTGTTCAGTTTTCTCAAAGGACACCTTACAAAATAATACTATAGAGGGATATAGCATTGCTTCCAGCTGTACGGATTCAGCTCCAGTGATCTTAGAAGCCGATGTCTTAGAAGAACTTGAAAGATTAAAGATAAATAAGGCAATGGGTCCAGATGGCATCCATCCCAGAGTTCTTAAAGAACTCAGATCTGTCATTGCTACCCCCCTGACTGATTTGTTTAACCAATCCCTGTTAACAGGAGATGTTCCTGAGGATTGGAGAATGGCCAGTGTTGTGCCTATCCACAAGAAGGGCAGTAGAGAAGAAGCTGGAAACTACAGGCCAGTTAGCTTGACATCAGTTGTAGTTAAAATGATGGAGACTCTACTCAAAAAGAGGATAAATCAGCATCTAAAAAACAATAACTTATTGGACCCAAATCAGCATGGCTTTACTGAAGGCAAATCGTGTCAGACTAATCTCATTGAGTTCTTTGACTATGTCACAAAGGTGTTGGATCAAGGTGGTGCCGTGGATATTGCCTATCTGGACTTCAGCAAAGCCTTTGATACGGTTCCACATAAAGAGCTGATAGATAAATTAGTGAAGATTGGACTTAATCCCTGGATAGTTCAGTGGATTTCAAGCTGGCTGAAGCATAGACATCAGAGAGTTATTGTTAATGGCGAGTATTCTGAGCAGAGACAGGTTACAAGCGGTGTGCCACAAGGGTCTGTTCTGGGTCCTATTCTTTTTAATATGTTTGTGAGTGACATAGGGGAAGGTTTGGTAGGGAAGGTTTGCCTATTTGCCGATGACTCTAAAGTGTGCAATAGGGTTGATATTCCTGGAGGGGTCTGTAATATGGTAAATGATTTAGCGTTACTAGATAAATGGTCAAAGCAATGGAAACTGCAGTTTAATGTTTCCAAATGTAAAATAATGCACTTGGGGAAAAGGAATCCTAAATCTGAGTATTGCATTGGCAGTTCTGTGTTAGCAAAAACTTCAGAAGAGAAGGATTTAGGGGTAGTGATTTCTGACAGTCTCAAAATGGGTGAGCAGTGTGGTCGGGCAGTAGGAAAGGCAAGTAGGATGCTTGGCTGCATAGCTAGAGGTATAACAAGCAGGAAGAGGGAGATTGTGATCCCCTTATATAGAGCGCTGGTGAGACCACATTTGGAGTACTGTGTTCAGTTCTGGAGACCTCACCTACAAAAAGATATTGACAAAATTGAACGGGTCCAAAGACGGGCTACAAGAATGGTGGAAGGTCTGAAGTATAAAACGTATCAGGAAAGACTTAATGAACTCAATCTGTATAGTCTGGAGGACAGAAGGAAAGGGGGGGACATGATCGAAACATTTAAATATGTTAAAGGGTTAAATAGGGTTCAGGAGGGAAGTGTTTTTAACAGGAAAGTGAACACAAGAACAAGGGGACACAATCTGAAGTTAGTTGGGGGAAAGATCAAAGGCAACATGAGAAAGTATTATTTTACTGAAAGAGTAGTAGATCCTTGGAACAAACTTCCAGCAGACGTGGTTGGTAAATCCACAGTAACCGAATTTAAACATGCCTGGGATAAACATATATCCATTGTAAGATAAAATACAGGAAATAGTAAAAGGGCAGACTAGATGGACCATGGGGTCTTTTTCTGCCGTCAGTCTTCTATGTTTCTATGTTTCTATGAATAACACCTCAATTTTATTTCCATATAGCCAGGTATCAGGTATTTTTTTGGTATGAGAAAAAAACATTTTATTTTATCTTATTCCCCTTGCACAGCTGGCTAATTGAGATCTTGGGTGCAACTGGGTTTAGGACACAAGAGCAATCCTGGAGTTTGCTGATTATAAAGAACGTTGCTAAATCAACCCCAGATGGCTCCATATATTGTCATAATCTTGTGTGCTAGAAATGTTCAGGACAATGAAATAACTTTGTATTTCACTCACTAAGTTTCTTACATTCTTAGCAAAGCAGATAAAGTCTAAAAATATTTTTTTTAAAAGATCAGTTTTATTTCAAAATACAATAATAATAGCATGTACCCATTCTGCACTGTTGTATTTTATTGAATAGTTATGGTAGCTGATTGTATTATTTTCCATTTAGCTTTACAGTATATAACTTCAAATAGAAACATAGAAACATAGAAGACTGATAGCAGAAAAAGACCTCATGGTCCATCTAGTCTGCCCTTATACTATTTCCTGTATTTTATCTTACAATGGATATATGTTTATCCCAGGCATGTTTAAATTCGGTTACTGTGGATTTACCAACCACGTCTGCTGGAAGTTTGTTCCAAGGATCTACTACTCTTTCAGTAAAATAATATTTTCTCATGTTGCCTTTGATCTTTCCCCCAACTAACTTCAGATTTTGTCCCCTTGTTCTTGTGTTCACTTTCCTGTTAAAAACACTTCCCTCCTGAACCCTATTTAACCCTTTAACATATTTAAATGTTTCGATCATGTCCCCCCTTTTCCTTCTGTCTTCCAGACTATACAGATTGAGTTCATTAAGTCTTTCCTGATATGTTTTATACTTAAGACCTTCCACCATTCTTGGTTGTTGGTTATGACCAACAACATTCCAGTGTTGGTTATGACCTTTAAAGCCCTTCATGGCATCGGACCAGAATATCTCCGAGACCGCCTTCTGCCGCACGAATCCCAGCGACCGATTAGGTCCCACAGAGTGGGCCTTCTCCGGGTCCCGTCAACTAAACAATGTCGGTTGGCGGGCCCCAGGGGAAGAGCCTTCTCTGTGGCGGCCCCGGCCCTCTGGAACCAACTCCCCCCGGAGATTAGAACTGCCCCTACTCTCCCTGCCTTCCGTAAAGTTCTTAAAACCCACCTTTGTCGTCAGGCATGGGGGAACTGAAACACCTCCCCCGGCCACGTACAATTTATGTATGGTATGTTTGTGTGTGTGCTTGTTAATATAGTGGGGTTCTTTTTAAAACTATTTTAAATACTTAAATTTATTGAATCTATTTGGATTTGTACGATTGTTTATATTTTTGTTGTGAGCCGCAACGAGTTCGCGGAGAGGGGCGGCATACAAATCTAAATAATAAATAATAAATAAATAAATTCTTGTAGCCCGTCTTTGGACCCGTTCAATTTTGACAATATCTTTTTGTAGGTGAGGTCTCCAGAACTGAACACAGTACTCCAAATGTGGTCTCACCAGCGCTCTATATAAGGGGATCACAATCTCCCTCTTCCTGCTTGTTATACCTCTAGCTATGCAGCCAAGCATCCTACTTGCCTTTCCTACCGCCCGACCACACTGCTCACCCATTTTGAGACTGTCAGAAATCACTACCCCTAAATCCTTCTCTTCTGAAGTTTTTGCTAACACAGAACTGCCAATGCAATACTCAGATTGAGGATTCCTTTTCCCCAAGTGCATTATTTTACATTTGGAAACATTAAACTGCAGTTTCCATTGCTTTGACCATTTATCTAGTAACGCTAAATCATTTACCATATTACAGACGCCTCCAGGAATATCAACCCTATTGCACACTTTAGAGTCATCGGCAAATAGGCAAACCTTCCCTACCAAACCTTCCCCTATGTCACTCACAAACATATTAAAAAGAATAGGACCCAGAACAGACCCTTGTGGCACACCGCTGGTAACCTGTCTCTGCTCAGAATACTCGCCATTAACAATAACTCTCTGATGTCTATGCTTCAGCCAGCTTGAAATCCACTGAACTATCCAGGGATTAAGTACAATCTTCACTAATTTATCTATCAGCTCTTTATGTGGAACCGTATCAAAGGCTTTGCTGAAGTCCAGATAGGCAATATCCACGGCACCACCTTGATCCAACACCTTTGTGACATAGTCAAAGAACTCAATGAGATTAGTCTGACACGATTTGCCTTCAGTAAAGCCATGCTGATTTGGGTTCAATAAGTTATTGTTTTTTAGATGCTGATTTATCCTCTTTTTGAGTAGAGTCTCCATCATTTTAACTACAACTGATGTCAAGCTAACTGGCCTGTAGTTACCAGCTTCTTCTCTACTGCCCTTCTTGTGGATAGGCACAACACTGGCCATTCTCCAATCCTCAGGAACATCTCCTGTTAACAGGGATTGGTTAAACAAATCAGTCAGGGGGGTAGCAATGACAGATCTGAGTTCTTTAAGAACTCTGGGGTGGATGCCATCTGGACCCATTGCCTTATTTATCTTTAATCTTTCAAGTTCTTCTAAGACATCTGCTTCTAAGATCACTGGAGCTGAATCCGTACAGCTGGAAGCAATGCTATATCCCTCTATAGTATTATTTTGTAAGGTGTCTTTTGAGAAAACTGAACAGAAGTAGCTATTGAAATGGTCAGCGATCTCCTTATTCCCATCAATGCATGTATTATTCCCGGTACTAAGCTTTGTGATGCTGCAGTTTTTCTTCTTCCTATCACTAATATATCTGAAGAAGGTTTTATCCCCCTTCTTTACAGATTTTGCTATTTCTTCCTCTTTTGAGGCTTTAGTAGCATATATTATCTGTTTCGCCTCCTTCTGTCTCATTTTATACACCTCTCTATCAGCTATACTTCCAGACTCTTTATACCTCCTATAGGCAGCCTTTTTTTCATTGACTATAGCCCTTACATCATTGCTAAACCATAGCGGTTTCTTCTTCCTTTTACCTTTAGTTACTTGCTTTACATAAAGTCTTGTGGCTTTTAAGATGGCCTTTTTTAATACAGTCCACTGGATGCTCACTCCTGCCATTTTATCCCTCCCCTTTAATTCATTATTTAAATATTCCCCCATTGCATTAAAATTTGTTTTTCTGAAATCCAATACTTTGGTTGCAGTATAGGATTGCTCACAATCCTATACAAATCTGATTAAACTATTAAACTAATCAGTTTTTACATCAAACCACAAACATAGATGGTCACTGCAACCTAAATTTTCTCCCACCTTGACCTCTGAAACCCAATTCCCATTTGTAAAAACTAAATCTAGAATATTCTCCCCTCTAGTTGGTGTCTTATCTAGCTGTGCCAGAGCTGCTCCTGTAAAGGCCTCTACTATATTCTTACTTTTGCATGTAAGGGCACTGGGGATATTCCAGTCAACATCAGGCATGTTGAAATCACCCATAATCACAATATCTCCCTTTACTGCCATTAGGGTAATCTCATCCACCATCTTGTTGTCATGTTCCTCAGATTGCCCTGGAGGCCTATAGATCACCCCAATTCTAATGACAGAACCGTCTTTATTTTGCATGCAAATCCAGAGGGTCTCCAGATCTTTACATGTATTTTGAATTAGTATTATTTTTAGACTTTCTTTAACATAAATGGCTACTCCACCTCCCCTTCTCTCTATTCTATCCTTCCTATACAGTGTATATCCTGGTATGGATATTTCCCATTCATTAGAATCCTTAAACCATGTCTCAGTTATGGCAACCAGATCCAAATTATCTCTAGATGTTATGGCCATTAACTCACAGAGCTTGTTGCTCAAGCTTCGAGCATTCGTGTACATTACCCGAAGAACATTATTTTCATTATTAGTTTGCCCCTTATCATCAACAACTACATCTATTTTATTTACAGCTCCCTTTTCATAAGCTTCCAGAAACTGATTTATCCTCATTGGTCGGGGACAGAAATCATCCAAATCTGGTACATCTCTGTCCCCTTTACCTAGTTTAAATGCCTGTCCAAAAAAGTTCTGAATTCCTCACCGAGCACCTGGGTACCTCTGTATGATGGATGCAAACCATCCCTCTTAAACAACTCCCTGTTAGACCATCTACTGACATCATGACTTACATAACCAAAACCTTCAGCTTTACACCACTGCCTTAACCACAAATTAAACTCTCTGATACAACTTGTTTTACCCTCCTGGCCACAAACCGGTAACACCTCTGAGAAAGTCACTGAATCAGTTATTTTACCCAGCTCCACACTTAGACATTGAAAATCTCTTTTTACTACATTAACATTTCTCTGGGACAAATTGTTTGTGCCAAGATGCACCACCACATCAACTTTATTACCTTTACTCACAGCCTTGACAATGTTTGTAATCCGCCTCCTGTCCCTGTGGGCAGTGGCTCCTGGAAGACACCTCATCACCTTCACCACATCCTTCCTCTGTCCCAAATCAACACCTCTGACAATCGAGTCACCCACAAGAACATGTGTCCTCTCTTTATTTCTACTAACTGGACTTGGTTTGGTGACACTATGCTCCTCATTTACAACAACTTCTCCTTTGAACATCCCCTCATTCTCCGCCTGAGGGGCCTTGCTAATATCTACAACATCCTTACTATTTAAATCTGCAAGAACATTATAGGAATTGGATACAGAGAGACCAAAGCTGTTATGTTTTTGTTCAACTGCACGTAATCTTCCTGAACCAACAGTTGTCCAAACAGCCCTCCTCCTCGGGGGGCGCTGTGGAAGTGGAGGCTGCACACATGGCTGCATTATAGCACGTGGCTGGGACAATCTTTCCACTTCTGCCTGCAAGCTACAAACTAAGGACTGCAATCTAGAGATCTCGCCATCTAATCTAGATGTCCTAATGCAAAGAGGGCAGTACCCCAAGTTCCACAAGGTACTACGGAACACAGCAGCCAAACAAGTGTTACACTGCACCAAGCCAATCATCTTAACAATGTATTGAAATACAGGTACTTAGCAAGAAAATGAACCCCTATTGCTACCAAACTTTGCTGATTTTGGTTTATAGTTATATAATTCGCGCGCGGGCCACTAGTTATCTATCCTCTTTCTCTGTGTTCTGAAAGTGCAGTTTAAAATGGTTTTTCTCACTCTTTTATACTTCCCAGTCTAGTCCCCTCCTCCCTGAATTCAAAAACACAATCAGCCAATAGAATTTCCCCTTACAGCCAGTTATATCCTCTCCCCCTTGAATTCAGAAATACAAACTGTAAAAACTGTACAAACTGTAAAAGAGCACTAGTTATCTATCCTCTTTCTCTGTGTTCTGAAAGTGCAGTTTAAAATGGTTTTTCTCACTCTTTTATACTTCCCAGTCTAGTCCCCTCCTCCCTGAATTCAAAAACACAATCAGCCAATAGAATTTCCCCTTATAGCCAGTTATATCCTCTCCCCCTTGAATTCAGAAATACAAACTGTAAAAACTGTACAAACTGTAAAAGAGCACTAGTTATCTATCCTCTTTCTCTGTGTTCTATGTTCTATGTTCATGCACATCTTTATGTTCTATGTTCATGCACATCTTTATGTGAGAATTCTAATGCAGCAATTCTCCAATCATAGTTTATAGAAAATTTAGTGATCTCAAATTTGTTACTGTCAAGAGTAGCAATCCTGGGTGATATTTCATTGTATTACCATATAAGGTAAAAAGCAGAATGTAAAGCATGTTAATGCTGAGTCATTGGGTATGAACTGCAACTTGATTGGGCCAGAGCATTATAAGTTGCAAATCAACTTCACCATTCTTTCTGTCTGCTGTTGTTTGCTGTTGATGGTGGTGGGTAGTGGTTGGCTGGCTGGAGCAGTTTGATTGTGAGTTAAATATTGAGTAGAATAGTAGCAGTGATATAAAGAACCCTGGGTTGGTTTAGTATCTACTAGAAACCTGGATTGGTTTAGTATCTACTTGTAAGTAAGCTGAATATAGCTGATGTAAAGTTCCTGTATATAGTAGATTGAAGCAGAAGATATTTTGCATAAGGAAGGGTGTGGCTAGCTGATGAGGCCAGAACAAGGCCGAAATGGGACCATCCTAGTCTCCCTTAATTTTAAAATCCAGCTAAAAAAACATTTGACATATATATATATATTGTTCTGAGTTCGGGTTTTGCCCCGTGTAATGTTTTGAGTGTCTATGCGACGTTTCGGTGAAATCACATTCACCATCATCAGGCTGAAGTTTTGAGCTTCATGCTGTTGTAAATATTTCCATATTTACAACAGCACGAAGCTCAAAACTTCAGCCTGATGATGATGGATGTGATTTCACCGAAACGTCGCATAGACACTCAAAACATTACACAGGGCAAAACCCGAACTCAGAACAATCTACATACATATACCCGTGAAAATCTACGAAAACAAATTATATATATTATATATATCTCCCTTAATTTTAAAATTCCAGCTAAAAACATTTAAAACATATATATATATATATATATATATATATATATATATATATATATATATATATATATATATATATATATATATAAAAGGGGAAGCTCTCCCACTGAAAGCACTTTGTATTTGTTGAAATTTATTTATTTATTTATTTATTTATTTATTTATTTATTCCAATACATAATACACATTGAAGAGAATAGATATTTAGTAATATAACTAAAGAAACGAATAGAAGAAAAGATATACAAGTATAGGTGAACAAATTTGAAAGGAAGAAAAGATAAATGAGATAAGGAGAGACAATTGGACAGGGGACGGAAGGCACACTGATGCACTTATGTACACCCCTTAAATAAAGAAATAAAGAAACATCAATTATATAAAGTTAATTTTGCTTGTATTACTGCTTAAAGCCACAGCTACATGGTACATATAGATGGTATAGACATTTACATACAAAGGTATCATTTATTCAGCTATTTGGTGTAGTTTATATTACACCACACAATTTTGAGGACAATTATAATGAAAGTCCACAATCTAGCTATAATTTAACAGGCTTCTTTCTAATCCCACAATGTTTTTCTTTCTTTAAAAATCCCACCAAATAAAAAGATTTGTGTATCCTCCCCCCCTCCCCAAACAGTGTTCCCTGATTCAACTGTCTGAAATGTTTGAAAAGATTTATCTTGTAAATATAATCATATTCAAATTTAAACTTTTAAAAAGTCAAAATCAATGAAACCTAGCATCAAAATCCTTACAGCAACATGGCAGATGTTGTGGAGTGGTGATAGATTTAATTAATTTGTGGTGTTCCCATGAGCTCCTATGTAAGACAAAAGCATCTGGATTCCTGAAGTTGCATAGATCTTTCTTCTGCATCAAAACTTAAATGAAATATTTTTGATACATATAACCATCATAATTTTTTAGAGCAAAGGTTTTATTTTTCCCCTCTCCCATTCAATTATATCAGATTCTTGGAGACTGCCTGGACCAACCCCTGCATTTTTCTTGGTAAAGTTTTTAAGAAGTGATTTGCCATTGCCTCCTTCCTAGGGCTGAGGGAAAATGACTGGCAGACGATCACTCAACTAATTTTGTGCATAAAGCAGGATAGAACTCAGTCACTCAGTTTCTAGTCTGATGCCTTAACCGCTACACCAAATTGATTCTCTCCTACTAGTAAGACTCAATTATATTCCCAGGATATGTAAACAGATGGGGATAATAAAACTTGATATGAAAAAAGTAACAGTGTATTTTAGGATTAGAATTGTAAAGATGCATTATGTTAATTTAAATACATTAGCAACAAACTACTACCTACTATCACCAATTGCAAATTATGGACGGGGCAAAGGTTTATTCTGACATGGAATTCTTTCTGCAAATGGATATTCTCCCTCCACCCACCTCCAGGGCCCTCTCTACATATAAATATATAAAACAGTTTGTGGTGTGCATGTTACCTGTAAGGTGCTGTGGTCTTACATATCTCCAGTTATTTATGAATCTATTTTTGTGTCTGTTACTTTGCTATAGGACAGAATTGTCTATGCTGCTGCTTTCTGCACAAATGGTAGCTTCTGAATACTCTTCCAGGGTAGACACATGTAGAGCACATGGCAATAGTCCAGATGTGAAATGACCAAAGCTTCAATGATTTGAACACAGGTAATCCTGATCCAAGAAAATATGTATGTATCAGAAGTGGGTTCCTACTGGTTCCAATTGGTTATGTAGAACCGGTAGTAAACCAGTGGTGACATCATGGAGCCAGTTCTGTCAGTAACGGTCCATGGCTGCCACCGCCATCTTTTTTCCTTCTTTTGCTATTTTTTGCTGATTTTTTTTTCTGTGCATGTGCTGAAGCCGGGTTTTGGGCAGCACAACATGCATACACCCCCACAGCGAGCCCCTGAGCAAATCAGCAGCAGGAGAAACCAGATCATACCTCTGATATTTATGTATGTATGTATGTATGTATGCATGCATGCATGTATGTATGTATATTTTGAAGACAAAATAAAAATTAAGAAAAAAATAATGCAGAATAAAGTAAACAAATACAAAGAAATACAAAACCAAAACTACAGAAAGGATTAAAAGAAATAAAACCAAGAAGCTTCCTATTTATCTTTGTGGAAATATAATTCCAAAGTTACTTCTTATTCTATGTCCAGAAGGTGCGTTTTTTTCAAAAGGAAACTTCACTCATGCCCTCATCACCTCGAGGCTCGACTACTGTAACGCTCTCTACATGGGGCTACCCTTGAAAAGTGTTCGGAAACTTCAGATTGTGCAGAATGCAGCTGCGAGAGCAATCATGGGCTTCTCTAAATATGCCCATGTCACACCAACACTCCACAGTCTGCATTGGTTGCCGATCAGTTTCCGGTCACAATTCAAAGTGTTGGTTATGACCTATAAATCCCTTCATAGCACCTGACCAGATTACCTCAGGGACCGCCTTCTGCCGCATGAATCCCAGTGACCAGTTAGGTCCCACAGAGTGGGTCTTCTCCAGGTCCTGTCAACTAAACAATGCCACTTGGCGGGACCCAGGGGAAGAGCCTTCTCTGTGGCAGCCCTGGCCCTCTGGAACCAACTCCCCCCAGAGATTAGAATTGCCCCCACCCTCCTTGCCTTTCGTAAGCTACTTAAAACCCACCTCTGCCGCCAGGCATGGGGGAATTAAGATTTCTTCTCCCCCTAGGCCGTTACAATGGTATGCATGGTATGTTTGCATGTGTGTTTGGTTTTGTATATTAAGGGGTTTTAATTTGCTTTTAGTATTGGATTATTATTGTATACTGTCTATGATTGCTGTTAGCCGCCCCGAGTTTTCAGAGAGGGGCGACATATAAATCCAATAAAACTTGAAACTTAAAACTTGAAACTTTCTTATTTTTCTTCGAAGACATTTTGCTTCTCATCCAAAAAAGGCTTCAATCAGAGTTGAAGAATCTTCTTGGGATGAGAAGTGAAACGTCTTCAAGGAAAAACAAGAAAGTCCAGTTGTCTCTTGTAAAAAAGCACCTTTCAGACAACCATGACCTGAATGACTGAGAATTTCCACAGACATTTATGGCTTATTCTTATTTTATGGTTACAAATCACTTTACATTTTCCTATTTTTTTCCTCTAATCACCAAAATCATAAGCCATTAGTGATGTTTTATTTTCCTTCTCTTTCATGCAAAAAGTTGTCTTTGTTGTCTTTCATCAACAAAGCCACTTTAGACCTGTCTGAAAATCCAATCATCTTCATCAACCATTCCTTTGTTGTAGATAATGCTGATCCTTTTCGCATTTGAGACATAGATGCTATTTGAGAAGGTTTTTTGTGGTGAAGCAGGAAGTTCAAGCTTTTACTCCATTCTAATAACAAGTATGCTTCTTTTAAAGAAAAAAATCTTAATATTTTGATGAACTGCTGAACTCTGAGGAAATTATACAAGACTGTTGATATTAACATTTGAAATATGTTCCGCTTTCACTGAAACCTCGTGAAATTTTCTAACCCTATAGAAAATTTTACTGTACTGTATTTACAATGTATGTACAATTTTACTGAGTGCTGTATTTTTCGGAGTATAAGACATACTGGAGTATAAGACGCACCTTAGTTTTGGGGGAGGAAAATAGAGAAAATAATCTGTTTACCAGGTATTCATCTAGCTAGCATCCTTAGTCTGGTCAGCTTCAGCTCATTATTTTATCCCCTGGTTAAGGGCTTAAAAAATATTATTCTGAGAGAGTAAAAATGAAAGAGCTTGCAAACCAGTAAGAGTTAGGAACATCATTAGCATCTGGAAAAAAACAGTTTAAGCAAGTAAAGCAATGGAAAAAAACCCTGCAAAGATCTAGGGCTTGAAAAACATTATTCTTTGCAGAGAGTAACAATGAAAGAGCTTGCAAGCGGGTAAGAGCTGGGAACATCATTAGCACCTGGTTAGGGCTGGAAAGAAACATTTGGGACAACTTAGACCAACGGGGAAAAAAAACTGCAAAGACTTAGGGCTTGGAAAACATTCTTGGCAGAGAGTAACAATGAAAGAGCTTGCAAGCCGGTAAGAGAATAGAATAGAATAGAATAGAATTTTTATTGGCCAAGTGTGATTGGACACACAAGGAATTTGTCTTGGTGCATATGCTCTCAACGTACATAAAATAAAATATACATTTGTCAAGAATCATGTGATACAACACTTAATGATTGTCATAGGGGTCAAATAAGCAATGAAGAGGCAATATTAATAAAAATCTTAGGATATACGCAACAAGTTACAGTCATACAGTCAACATGGGAGGAAATGGGTGATAGGAATAATGAGAAAAACTAGTAGAATAGAAGTGCAGATTTAGTAGAAAGTCTGACAGTTTTGAGGGAATTATTTGTTTAGTAGAGTGATGGCGTTCGGGGAAAAACTGTTCTTGTGTCTAGTTGTCTTGGTGTGCAGTACTCTGTAGCGACGTTTTGAGGGTAGGAGTTGAAACAATTTGTGTCCAGGATGCGAGAGGTCAGTAAATATTTTACCCACCCTCTTTTTGGCTCGTGCAGTATACAGGTCCTCAATGGAAGGCAGATTGGCAGCAATTGTTTTTTCTGCAATTCTGATTATCCTCTGAAGTCTGTGTCGGTCCTGTTGGGTTGCAGCACCAAACCAGACAGTTATAGAGGTGCAGATGACAGACTCAATGATTCCTCTGTAGAACTGGGAACATTGTTAGCACCTGGTTAGCACCTGGTTGTAAACCCCATTATAATGAGTTTAAAAGTCTTTAACAACCTATCTAATCAGACAACATGCATACTAAGTCAGCCACAATTCGGCCATGACTAGTTGTTAACATTCAGGGTCGCCAGGTCTGCCGGCAGAGCCAGGTCTTCATAGCCTTTTGGAAGGACAGTAGAGTGGAAGCAGTATGGACATTGGGGGGTTGGTTCCACATGGCTAGGGCAGCCACAGAGAAGGCCCTCCCCCATGGGCCTGCCAACCTGCATTGTTTAGTTGACGGGACCCAGAGAAGGTCAAGCCTCTGTGATCTAATTGGTCACTGGGAGGTATGCAGCAGGAGATGGTCCCATAAATAGTCCGGTCCTAAGCCACATAGGGCTTTATAGATAATAACCAACACCTTGAATTCTGACTGGAGACTAATTGGCAGTAAGTGCAGCACACTGAGCACTGGTGTTCTGGACTATCTGCAGTCTCCGAACACTCTTCAAGGGTAGCCCCATGTAGAGCGTGTTGCAATAATTGAGATGGGAGATGATAAGGGACTGAGTGACAGTGCGCAGAGCCTCTTGATCCAAATAGGGCTGCAACTGGTATACCAGGTAAACCTGGGCAAAGGTCCCCCTGGCCACAGCTGAGAGGTGGTGGTTAAGGCTCAGCTGTGGATCCAGGAGGACTCCCAAGTTGCAGACCCTTTCTGAAGGGATTAAAGTTTCTCCCTCCAGAACAAAGGACAGAAAGATTCTGTCGCATCTGTAAATGCTTTCTCAATAACCAATACAGTCAAAGCAATTCACAATGGAGTTGTGAATACAGGAAACAGAGGCTAAGTTGTTGTATACCTCAACATATGTTTCAGAGCATTTCACCACTGAGCAGAAGTTGTATCCACCCTTCTGGAATGGACATAGATAAGATGTACTACCTTTCTGCATTTACTGCCTCTGCTTCCAATCACTGCAATCATTTAATTTCCTTCCAAGGATAAACAGATGTTAGATATTTTGAGGATGCCTTCCAACAACATTGGAGTAAGGAGGATCCTCACGGATGGGTTCCGGATTCTTCTACTGCCAGTTTGCTCAGGAATATGATATGCAGGTGGGCACATATTGCATGTCCCCTGCATGCATATGCAGTACTAAAAAAACTTCTGCATGCACAGAAATAAAAAACAAGATGGTGGCACCTATAGTGCCACTGAAAGAACCAGCTATGGGGCTGGTCAGGCTAGGGTTGCTGCCAGTTTTAGCCACCCAGGCTGCCAAGTTACTAACGATTCTATACAACCTGTCTGAACTGGTAGGAACCCATCTCTGATACAGCTGCAAATTATGTAACTATTTCTCTTCATCAGCTGAGGACAAGATAAAGGCAATGTCCTTGGAACATGGCAGTAAAAGACACTGCTAGGCTATGTTTGCCTGTAATTAGATGCAAATGTGGAAAGACTCATACACAGGAATTATAATCTGGATGACCACAGATTATCTAAAGTCATTTTGGTTATTCATGTTTTCATTTGCTTAGTTTACAGAGTCCCTTCTCTCTTTCAAACTCGGAGGGCTTTACGTACCCTGGCTTTGCCCTGCTGTAGTGCTTTAGTGTAGCTGCTTGTTGTTATATGTCTTCTAATGGAATACCTTTGCCTGACCCCTTCCTGCACCTCCAGCATCTGAAGAAGATAGAAATCCCACTGCCAGTGAACAAAGGCTTATAAAATAGATCAGATAGCCACCCCCTAGATCTTCAGTGTGAAATGCATTACTAGGGAAACCATCCCTTGTCCCTTTGAGCTAAATCAATCTCCCAGGCAATAAATAGCATTGTTTAAAAATTAATAAAAAGAGAAAAGAATATGGAAAACATTCCTTTGATGGCTTTAAATAGCCGTATATAAGATATAAAAACATAGGCAATATCCTATAGAAAAGGCATAAAGGACATTCTAAGATTTTCAGCAGACACAAGATGATAAATCTTTTATGCATTCATTCATTCATATCAGAGGTGGGTTCCTCCCAGTTTGGACTGGTTCTATAGAAACGGTATGGAGTGATGGGCTCCTACGGGTGCAGTCAGGTACGCAAAACTGGTTTAAAAAAATTTGGTCAGGTACACAGAACCGGTGGAAAAATAATTTTGATTTTTTCCCCCCCCTTCTGGGCTCTGGGTATGTTTTTCCCATCTCAGTAAATGAGTTTGAATGTGTATAATTTGAGAAGAGCTGTGCATGTACATATACATACACTTTATATAGTAGATAATGTATATTTTTGTGTGCCTATGTGTAATATGTATGTACACATATGGCATATATACATAGAATTACAAAGTATATTTTGGATATTCAGTAATAGATAGGGAAAATGTATCTCTTTGAGGCGAGGAGAGACCAGCACCCTAACCCTAACCCAAACCCTTGATGTGAGTGATGTCAAGTTGGCCACTTTTAAGCCAGTCACATGACCTTTAAGCCACCCACAGTCACATGATTGTCAAGTCACTCCCACCTGGTCACATGGCCAGCAAGCCACACCCACAAGATAAGCCACGCCCACAGTGTTTTTTGCAGCCCTTCACTGAACGGTAGAAACTAGACAGCCTGAGTCGCTAGAACTGGCAGCAACCCAGGCCTGCCACACTGATTAGCCGGTTCTCCGGGCAGTGTCATAAGTGCCAACATCTTGCTTTTTGCTTCTGGGCATGCAAGGAAGATCCAGTCTGCAGAAAATACACAATTACTTGTATGCAAAATATAAATATCATAAAACTATAAAACATTGAACAAACAGAATAATTATTCTGTGTTCCTCCATGGAATAGGTGACCCTTGGATCAAATGTTATATCTGTTCAATGCCTGGAAAATCTTAATTCTAACACATTCCAACTTTCAGCTCATTTTGGAAACTGAAAGGAGAAGATAAAACTCATTTGTTTCTTGCCTGTTATCTTGCAACTTGGCTAGATTTTTAAAAGGGAGGAAAGGTTGCCTTTATTGAAAAGGAGGGGAGTAAGGGAGTCTGTTTGTTGGATGCAGTCGTTGCTCAAACACTTGATCTCTTGCTTGAGATTGAGAGACGTCTATGTATCCCCTGTATGGAAAATCCTGTAAATGCTCTGGGTGGCATTAAAATCCTTAAAAACAACACCAGAATGACTTTCTGTAGGTTTTAATGTCCATATTTCTTCTCCTTTATTGCTGTTTTCAGTAAAATAATGAATTTTGCTACAAGTGAGTTTTTTTATTGAGAAAGTGGGCAGAGATAGCATGAAATAATCCAATGGAAGGTGTAGAGAAAGACATAAGAAATAAAGCATAACAGTGCAATGGGCAATACAGTGGTACCTCTACTTAAGAACGCCTCTAACTAAGAACCTTTCTAGATAAGTGTTATGTCCAGAAGTTTCCACAAAATTCTGTAACTGGGTAAAGTTTAAAACATGAGTTGTTAAGCAAGATTCACTATTTATAATAAGAATTGTTTACCTACTTCTCATTGGCTGCTGTGGTTTGGCGCCAATCTTGGAGAGCTGTCAGGCGTCGCTTGTTGCCGGGCGAAATTGTATAAATAGAAGTGCCTCCGGTCTTACGCGTCTTCTGCCGAGCATGCGCCAGAGTGAAAGTGTTTCCACGGCTTGTTGGTCTCCCGCTGAGAATAAAGAATTAAAGTTAGAAACCGTGTTTCTCGGTCATTTCACTGGCGACGAGGGTCTAGAGGCGATTTTTTCTTTACGGAAAAATCATTATGGCAACCCCTTCGATAATGCTGAACTGTTTGACCCTGAGAGGTCAACTTGGACTGCCTATATGGCCAAATTTGAAATTTATTTATTTTTTTTTTGCAAATCTTTTTATTGTTTTATAGATACATATATCACAATTTGTTTATACAGTTTACAGGTCTTATCCAACTTTTTTACCAGTTACAGTTGTTATATGGATAATATTACTATGCAATGCAAAGCAGGGTAAAAACATTCAAATGGTATTTTCATTTTTTTTTTAAGGTTTGTACTGCTATTTTGTATAAGGTTATACAAATCTTTTCCTTTGAATCCACTCGTGCCAATTGTTCCACATGCTTTTAGTTTCGTTGATTCTGTTTCCCTTAAGTAGGTTTGTCAATTTATCCATTTCTGCACATGTATATATTTTTTCTATTATTAAATTTACATTGGGGGTCTGTTTGTTCTTCCATGTTTGTGCAATTGCAATTCTTGTAGCTGTATTTATGTGAGTCACTAAAAAAAGGGTTTGTTTCGAGTAAGATTTTTTCCAAATTCCGAGGAGCATCCCCTCCGGTGAGTACTCTATTTCCTCCTTCGTGATTTCCTTTAACCATTTGTAAATTGTTTCCCAATTTTTTTGGATTTTAGGGCAGGACCACCACATATGGAAGAAAGTTCCTTTTTCTTTATTGCATTTCCAACATACATTTTGTAGTGCTGGGTAAATTTTGGCAAGTCTTGCCGGTGGTAGATACCACCTGTAGAATAGTTTGTAATAGTTTTCTTTATAGGCTGATGATAGGGTAATTTTGGTTATTGTATTCCATGTTTTCTCCCATTCTGCTATATGGATTTTTCTTTGTAGGTTTTTCTCCCAGGCTAACATTGGATTTTTAATCATCTCTTTTTCTTTCTCGTGTTCTAGTAAAATCTGGTATAGTTTGGTTATCTGTTTTTCAGCATTTCCTGTTAAGATCTTGTCTAGAGTTTGGGTGGAATTTGCTATACCTGGTATTTGTTTATCCTTATTATATCTTGATTTTATTTGTATATATGTCCACTCGTCCATCCTATAATTTTGTATTTCCAATTCTTGTTTAGTTTTAAGTTCTCCATTTGGATGTAAAATATCTTTATATTTTATGGTCTTGGTAGGGTCTATCAAATTCGGATATACTATGGCTTCCATGGTAGATAGCCATCTAGGGATTTTGTTGTAAAATTTTCTTTTAATCTCATACCAGGTTTTAAGAAGAGATTTTCTTATCATGTGTTTGTTAAAAACAGTTTGTTTTTGTTTATCGTCTTTCCATAAATAGGCATGCCACCCCAACTGTAGATCATGGCCCTCAAGTACCAGTATTCTTTTATTAGTAAGATTAATCCACTCTTTTAGCCACGTTAGGCACGCTGCAGTGTAATACTGTTTCAGATCGGGGAGTCCTAATCCTCCTCTGTTTTTGGTGTCTTGGAGGTATCTGAATTGAATTCTGGGTTTTTTATTTTGCCAAATAAATTTTGAAAAAGTTTTATTAATCTCTTTAAAAAAAAATTGTTCGATATTAATAGGGGCAGTTTGGAAAAGGTAGAGGAATTTGGGTAAGATGTCCATTTTAATCACCGCGATTCTACCTAACATGGATAGTTGCAAATCTTTCCATTTTTCTTGAAGTCGCCGGCATGAAAGATGCGGATGATGGCCGGAAAAGGGCTTTATTTCTAAACTATTGTGGCACACAAATTTTTGATTTGGCCGGTACTTTGACCGACCCTGAACCTGCTAATTCAGTGCCATGGCAAACTTTGAGAGAAAAGTTGGCAACTCATTTTAAGCCAACTAAACCTGCACGGGTTTTCAGACACTAGTTCTCCCGAATGGCTCAAGCCGAGGGAGAAACTATTAACCAGTTTGCCACCCGCCTCAGAACTATATTAGCCAAGTGTCAATTTGAAAATCCTGAGGCAAGGTTGACAGATTCCATTATCTTTGGTATGAGAAATGTGTCCATCAGGAACAAACTGCTTGCAGCTGACGACTCTTCCCTACAGGATGTAATTAAGGCTGCTCAGACAGCAGAAGTTGCGGAAGCCGCTGCAGCTGAATTGAAGTCTAATGACAAGCTGACTACTGTCTGCAAAATTGCTGAGGCTCCGCGCGCCCCCGTCAATCATTCACATGACTACAACTCCTCTGATTTCGATGCGTATGAGGACCACTGCTGCCAGCTTCGAGGACCACCTGCCAGACAACCTCGTCCGCCTTTTCAAGCCTGTGCCGGATGCCGGGGTCAACATCCATGGTCCAGATGTCCCTTCAAGGATGCCTTCTGCCGCCGCTGAGACAAACGAGGCCACATTGCCGCCGTCTGCCGAGCCACCCTGCCCGATGACAGCCCCTTCAATCAGGACCTGCTGCCTACCTTTCCTGCTCAATGGTTCTACCGCCCATTCAGGCAACAAGGACGAGGAAACCGATGGCCATGGAACAACCGAGGTAACCGTACACACACAGACTGTGGCACCTTTCCACCTGCCCCTAATAAAATTGTTGTTCCTCTTTTGCTAAATCGGCACCCATGACACATGGAGCTGGATACGGGCTCCAAATTTACCTTAATGCTGTGGCATAAACTGAGACTTTATATGCCTGGGTTATCACAGGACTTTTGCAACCGCTGGACATTACAATCAAGGACTTCCAGGGGCACCCGATCAGGGTTTTGGGAACCACTAGAGTGCCTGTAACGTTTAAGAATGTTCACCATCTGTTACCTATTCTGATTGTTGAGGGGGCTAATCATTCCCTTTTGGGTCTAAATTGGATGGCTCCCTTAGGGTTAGCTGTTACAGGTCTTCACAAACTGACTTGTCTGAAGGTACCTGATTTTGTACAAGAATTTCCTGAGGTTTTTAAGGATGGCTTAGGTACTTATAAGGGGCCCCAAATTTCTTCCTCCTTAGATCCTGCTGTTCCCCCCCTTCAATTAAAACCTCGCAGGGTACTGCTACCACTAATGGATAAATTGGATGCCCAGTTACAAAAACTCCAGGCTCAGGGGATCTTGGTTCTTGTCGAACATGCCCCATGGGAAACCCCTGTTGTAACCCCCCTAAAGCCTGACGGATCCCTGCGGGTTTGTGCAGATTATAAATCTACCCTCAATAAGGCGTTACAGCACAACTCGTATCCGATACCTGTAGTGCAGCAGTTGCTGCATACCCTGGGGTCTGGAAAAATCTTCGCGAGGCTGGACCTCGCACAGGCATACCAGCAGTTGCCCGTGGACGATGCCACAGCCCTAGCGCAAACAATTGTAACCCACAGAGGTGCCTTTAAATGTACACGGCTGCAATTTGGCATTAGCGTGGCCCCGGGTATCTTCCAGAGGCTCATGGAACGCTTACTTTGGGGAATTAGGGGAGTGACGACATATTAATTTGTGGGGACACTCCGGACCAGTTGCACTGCAGAATCTGACAAGTTCTGACTCGATTACAAGCTAAAGGCTTACGGCTTAAACCAGAAAAGTGTGTGTGGGGAACCCCCTCGGTAGATTTTTTAGGATTCAGGATAGATGAAGCAGGGATACATCCCACTGAGGAGAAGATTAGAGCCATTAAGGATTCCCCTGCCCCCACCTGTAAGACGGAGCTGCAAGCCTTTCTAGGGCTATTGAATTTTTATTCTGTTTTTTTTAAACAGAAAGCCTCCGCAGCTGAGCCGCTTCATCGACTTCTCCACAAGGGAGTGGGTGGAGAGTGCCTTGGGAATGGAGTGAGACAGAACGACAGGCTTTTAATGCTGTTAAAGACCTCTTAACATCGCAAAGTGTAGTGGTCCAGTACAGTTCTACGTTGCCCCTTAGGCTTACATGCGATGCATCCCCATATGGGGTGGGTGGGGTCCTAGCCCATGTATTACATAATGGCCAAGAAGCACCAGTGGCCTACTTTTCAAGAACATTGTCCCTAGCAGAACGCAATTATGCACAAATAGATAGAGAAGCATTAGCATACCATACTGGGGTGAAAAAATTTCACAACTACTTATTGGGGAGACCATTCCAATTGGTCACAGACCATAAACCTTTGTTAGGATTGCCCACCCCTCCTTTTATGTCCCCCCGCATGTCCAGATAGGCTATTTTTTTGGCAGGCTACGATTATATCCTTGTACATAAGGGGGGCTCCCTAATAAATCATGCAGATGGGTTGAGTCGCTGTCCATTGGGGCAGAGGGTGGAGGACCCAGCCCCTTCAGGGGATGTCCTCCTCATTGACTTAGGCACACCATCCCTTGTGACTGCTAAAGAAGTGGCCATTGAAACCAAACAGGACCAGGTGTTAGGGAAAGTCCTGCAGTACATTCTGAAAGGGTGGCCACCAAATGGGGAAGACCCCTCAGTGGGTGAATATAAAACTAAGAGGTTGGAACTCTCAGTGATGCACGACTGTATTTTGTGGGGTGACAGGGTGGTTATCCCCACTGCTCTTAGGCCACAGGTCATGCAAATGTTGCATCAAGGGCACCCAGGGGTGGTCAGAATGAAAGCCTTGGCCAGAGGATACTTATGGTGGCCAGGGTTGGACAAGGGAATTGAAGACTGGGTTGCCACATGTAGCCCATGTCAGGAAACAAGGCCAAATCCCCCCAAAACCACCCCTGCACAGTGGGACACTCCCCAGGGGCCATGGTCAAGGGTGCATATTGATCTGGCTGGGCCAGTGGGCATCAATATGTTTTTGATTGTGGTGGACGCATACTCCAAATGGTTAGATATAATTTTATTAGGGTCCACCACATCTACAACTGTGATACATGCACTAAGGAAACTGTTTTCAACTCATAGGTGTCCAGATGTCCTGGTCTCGGACAATGGGCCCCAATTTACTTCCAGGCAACTAGAAATGTTCTTAGCCCACCTGGGGGTCAGACATGCCTTGGTATCACCCCACGCAGCTTGGGCTAATGGTATGGCGGAGAGATATGTCTGTGTGGCCAAGGAGGCCATCAAGAGGTCATCACCAGGGGACATACAGGAGAGACTGGATACTTTCCTACTCACACAGCACATCATGCCAAGCATAACAACAAATAAGAGCCCTGCCTAGCTACTCATGGGGAGAAGGTTGAGGTCTCCCTTAGATAGGCTGCACCCCTCTTATGTAAAATTGAAGCCTGAGAATGTAACAACCCCTGAGCACTCAGTGTTTGTGGGTCAAAATGTATATGTCAAAAATTTTGACAGGGGCAGACAGTGGGAGAGTGGAATAGTGACCGATCAAACAGGTCCTAAAACTTATATGATCAAACTGTGTGATGGCCGCCTCTGGAAGAGGCACATAGATCATATACGGGGGAGACTGGAAACAGCCAGTATAAGGGAAAATATGGCTAACACAAGTAATGGGGTCTCTACTCCTTCACGCCCCACAGGGAGTTATACCAGACCTAGCAGAACCCAGGAACAAATACACTGGGACTTCCAGCGCTGCCTCAGCTTGGTCATGTTCCAGCCGTGGAAACTCTGCACCAACAACACCCGAGGAACCATCATCTTCTGTGGACACCCAGGTCCTGAACGAGCCTCGCAGGTCGGAGCGAATACCCAGGAGGCCTGCCCATTTGGACGATTTTATTACTTGTTTGTCTGAATAAACATCTGTAAAAAAATCCAGCCAGAAGGGGGAGGGGTGTTATGTCCAGAAGTTTCCACAAAATTCTGTAACTGGGTAAAGTTTAAAACATGAGTTGTTAAGCAAGATTCACTATTTATAATAAGAATTGTTTACCTGCTTCTCATTGGCTGCTGTGGTTTGGCGCCAATCTTGGAGAGCTGTCAGGCGTCGCTTGTTGCCGGGCGAAATTGTATAAATAGAAGTGCCTCCGGTCTTATGCGTCTTCTGCCGAGCACGCGCCAGAGTGAAAGTGTTTTCGCGGCTTGTTAGTCTCCTGCTGAGAATAAAGAATTAAAGTTAGAAACCGTGTTTCTCGGTCATTTCATTAAGAACCAGGTGTTCAAGATTTTTTGGCCTCTTCTTAAGAACCATTTTCTACTTAAGAACCCGAGCCCAGAAAAATTTCCCAGGAAATTTGAGAGCGGCACGAGGGCCCGGCCAGTTTCCTGCCATTCCCCCTTTAATCCCTGCCATCTTTGGCTTTTCTGGGCTGCCGGAGGAGCCTTTCGGTAGCACTTAAGGAGGCTTTGGCAGTCCAGAGTGAACGAAGCATTTTCCTTTCTCTGGGCACTTGGAAAGGGAATAAACCTCTGCCAGCATCCAGAGAAAAGAAATGCTCCCTTCGCTCTGGGCAGCTGAGGAGTCACCACAGCAAAGAAAAGGCGGGAGGAGAGGGGAGCCCTTCAGCATGGGAAGGAAGAGGCAGCAGGTAGCAGCAGCAGTAGCCAGTATATGGGAGGCAGTATATGGGAGGCAGCCTCGCGCCAGATGTATTGGAGGTGCGTGCTCCTCCTCGCCACCTCAGAGTCCCTCTTTTTAAAAAAAGAAAGCCTTAAAGGTTTGGATTTTTTTGATTCCCCTCACCTCACCTTCCTTCGGCAGCGACTGTCCTCCTACTCTTCTTCCTCCTCCTCCTCCTCCCACCCAAATTCCGAACTTTCATTTCTTTCCTAATGGGTTTGCATGCATTATTTGCTTTTACATTGATTCCTATGGGAAAAATTGCTTCTACTTAAGAACCTGGTCATGGAACGAATTAAGTTCTTAAGTAGAGGTACCACTGTACTTCCATTTGTTGCTTCATCCGTGCCTTGCTCCACCATTTTCTATTCCATTCCATTCTACTTCTATTTTCCTCTCTCTTTTCTCTATTTGTTATTATTCTTGACTTTAGTTTTATAACTGATTTAGAGGGTTTCTACATTAAAATGGAACAATTACTGTACAGTGGTACCTCAAGATATGAACCCCTCGTCTTACGAACAACTCGTGATACGAACCCGGGGTTCAGAAAAATTTTGCCTCTTCTTATGAACTTTTTTCGAGTTACGAACCAGCGTTCGGAGACTGCTGGGAAGCCACGCGGCTGTTTTAAAAGGTGACAGCCGGGCGGCGGGGCTTCCCAGAAGCCTCCCGAACGCCGGTTCGTAACTCGAACAAAGTTCGTAAGAAGAGGCAAAATTTTTCTGAACCCCGGGTTCGGTTCGGGAGGTTGCTGGGAAGCCCCCCAGCCTGGCTGTCACCTTTTAAAACAGCCGCACGGCTTCCCAGCTGTCTCCCGAAGCCGAATGCGGAAGTTCGGCTTTGGCGTTCGGCTTCAGGAGACAGCTGGGAAGCGGCACAGCTGTTTTAAAAGGTCGCAGCCAGCCTGGGGGGCTTCCCAGCACCCCCTGAACCCCGAACCCAGGTTCGGGGGGGTGCTGGGAAGCCCCCCAGGCCGGCTGTCACCTTTTAAAACAGCCGCGCGGCTTCCCAGCAGTCGCCGAAAGCCTTTTTTGCGGGGGGTTTTTTGGTTGCACGGATTAATTGACTTTACATTGGTTCCTATGGGAAACAATGTTTCGTCTTACGAACCTTTCGTCTTACGAACCTCCTCCTTGCACCAATTAAGTTCGTATCATGAGGTATTACTGTATATTAATGAATAATAATTAAATATGTTAATGGAAAACACTGTGTAAATACAGTAATGGAAAATATAAATAAGCATGTCAGTAAAATTAGCCATATTATAAGCCTAGAGATTATGTAGTGTAGTTATGTGTATTGTATGTATTGCTTCAATTTTGTATATACAGTGGTACCTCGAGATACGAGTTTAATTCGTTCCGGACCTGGGCTCTTAAGTCGAGCAGCTCTTATCTCGAACGACTTTTCCCCATAGGAATTAATGTAAATAATTTTAATTGGTTCCAGCCCTCAAAAAACTCACAAAGTTAGTCTAAATTATGCAGAAAGACATGTTTTTAATGAAGAAATGTACATGTACATATAAATGAATAATGAAGTTTCTTTCACTTAACTTGTAAACTTTCTTAAACTTTTAAATTTACATATGTTCAACTTCTCTGCCACCCAATCCTGTAGGACAGAGGTCCCCAACCCTTTTTGCACCAGGGACCGGCTTTAAGCGATCAAGAGAGGAATGGGTGAATGAATGGACGGAGGGTGGGAAGGAAGGAAGGAAAGAGGGAAGGGACAGGAACAGAGGAAGGAAGCAAGGAAACTTATGAAAGGGGAGAGTAAGAGAGGAATGAGTGAAGGGAGGGAGGGAAGAAGGTGGGAAGGAGAAAGAAAAGAAGAAATAGAGGAATGGAAGGTAAAAGAGAGAAAGAAAAAGAGCAAGAAAGAAAGAAAGAAAGCAAGAAAGAAAGAAAGAAAGGGGGAAGGGACAGGAACAGAGGAAGGAAGCAAGGAAACTTATGAAAGGGGAGAGTAAGAGAGGAATGAGTGAAGGGAGGGAGGGAAGAAGGTGGGAAGGAGAAAGAAAAGAAGAAATAGAGGAAGGGAAGGTAAAAGAGAGAAAGAAAAAGAGCAAGAAAGAAAGAAAGAAAGAAAGAAAGAAAGAAAGAAAGAAAGAAAGGGGGAAGGGACAGGAACAGAGGAAGGAAGCAAGGAAACTTATGAAAGGGGAGAGTAATAGAGGAATGAGTGAAGGGAGGGAGAGAGGGAAGAAGGTGGGAAGGAGAAAGAAAAGAAGAAATAGAGGAAGGGAAGGTAAAAGAGAGAAAGAAAAAGAGCAAGAAAGAAAGCTGCAAGCCCCCCCCCCCCTGAGCCCCCCAGGCCGGCTGCAACCTTTTAAAACACGCGCGCCGCTTCGCAGCTGTCTCCTGAAGCCGAACGCGGAAGTTAGCGTTTGGCTTCAGGAGACAGCTCCTTGGCGCTTGTATCTCGAATTTGGGCTTGTAAGTAGAACAAAAATATCTCTCCCCTCCCAGCTCTTATCTCGAGTTGCTCTTAAGTAGAGCAGCTCTTATGTCGGGGTTCCACTGTATGTTCTTTTTGTAACAGTTTTTTTTTTAAAAAAAAGGTTTTAGAGGGTTTCAAGTCTGCTAAAAGTCTCCCAAGCAAAACAAATAATTGGTGCTTATTGGAAAATCAGTACGTAAGGCTATCATACAATAAGATTTGTGGATCTAATTAAGACATATAAATGTGTCTTTCAAGTGGAAGTTATAGAAGCATTTGTCTGCAATAGTTAAATTTAGATTCAGACACTGAACAGGGCTTAGACTTGATGGCCTCTTTCAACTCTAATATTCTGTGAGAACTTCTAAAGTAGAAAAGTGAAACATTATTTTAAAATATATAATTAAAACTGAACCATGGAAGACCATTTTAAAAAATTATTTGGCATAATGCATTTTATTTTTGTCCGTTCAGAATCTTGCTTTTGCTGGTGAAACAACTGTTTTACCTGAGGTCTCCACTTTTGTTGTATATCAGAATTACTGGTGCTGTGATGTTTCAATACAATGAAAGAAGGACAAGCAAGCAAAAATGTTAATGTATTTATTCTGGCCCTTCGGCTTTCCCCGGTCACTGAGTATTTTCGTTTCAGTACTCAGAATAGCTGGGAGGAAAAATGTATTTCCCCACATTAATTGGTTTTTGCTATACCAACTCTGTGGTAATGAATGCAAATTATTTTAGGGCAACTAGCACTTGCATTAACTTAACACAATATCAATTATTTATGGACAAAAAAACTTGTTCCATCCTTCACCCACATCCCAGGGCAAAAGAAGAAAACCGTGATTCTATTGGACACACTATTAGGCAAAATGTTCCCCACTCTGTTAGTGCTTACTTTTCTTCTTTTAAAAATGCACTCTTTAAAGATGTGTACAAATAGAAGTAATATATTAAAACAGAGAAATTATATTGGATTAATTTAATTTTAGAAAACCTCTGTGGTGAAATTGAATGCATCAAAGAAAAGAAACCCTGTGTTTTTCATTAAAAAATAAATCTATTAAGTGCTATCAAGTTGGTGTCGACTCTTAGCCATCATAAGGGTAGATTTTCTCCATGTTTATCTATCCCTAATTTGTTTCTTCAGCTCTTGCTGTTGCTCATCTTTTTCCTTTCCCAATATTAAAACTTCTCCAGAGAGCTGGGACTTTGCATAATGTGTCTGAAGCAGGATATTTTGAGCCTGGCTATTTGTGCCTCCAGTGAGACCTCATTTGTTTTCATTTTCCATTTGTCAGATATCTATGGAGATTCTCAGTCATCCAGGTCATGGTTGTCGCAAAGGTGATATTTCATGAGGCCACTGGACTTTCTAGTTTGTCTTTGAAGACATTTTTCTTCTCAGATGAAAGTAGCTTTTTGGATGAGAAACAAAACACTTTCAAAGTCATTGCCTGCACCATTAGGTTCTTTGTAGGTACAGAGGCATCACAGCACCTAAATGGCTTTCCCAAAGCCTTCATAGCTACCCTACCAGGGGCTACAGTGTGGAGTGTTTCTGACAGTTTGTTCTTTTATTATGGATGGTTGATTGTAAAAGGCAGAAGCTATTTACAACTTCAGTATCTTTATTGTCAGTTCTAAAGCTAATTGCTGTTTCTGTTGTTATTTGTTCTTATCTATCTATCTATCTATCTATCTTTCTTTCTTTCTTTCTTTCTTTCTTTCTATTTATTTATTTATTTATTTATTTATTTATTTATTTATTTATTTATTGTTAGAGTTGGGAGGGACCATGCGGGTCATCAAGTCCAACCCCTTGCCTAAGCAGGAACCCTATAGCATCCTAGCCAAATGGCAGTCCAATTTCCTCTTTAAAATGTCCAGAGTATTGGAGTTCACAACGTCCGCTGGTAGGTTGTTCCACTAGTTGATCGTTCTGACCGTCAGGAAGTTCTTCCTTATTTCCAGGTTGAATCTCTCCTTGGTCAGCTTCCAGCCGTTGTTCCTCGTCTGGCCCTCCGGTGCCCTGGAGAATAAAGTGATCCCCTCCTCTCTGTGGCAACCCCTCGTATACCTGTAGACTGCTATCATGTCCGCTCTGGCCCTCCTTTTCTCTCTTCGTAAGTCTTGGTTTCTAGACCCCTGATCATTTTGGTTGCTCTTTTCTGCACCTTCTCCAGAGTTTCAATGTCTTTTTTGAAGTGTGGTGACCAGAACTGAACACAGTACTCCAGGTGTGGTCTGACCAGGGCATAGTAGAGTGGTATTAAAACTTCCCTGGTCTTGGAGTGTATTGGCTTTTTTGGCTGCTGCTGCATGTTTAGTTGATTATCCACCAAGACTCCGAGATCTCTTTCGCCGTCGCTACTGCTGAGAGGGGTTTCTCCCAGGCTGTATGTGTGTCCAGGTTTTTTTTTTACCTAGGTGAAGGACTATGCTCTTGTTGATGTTGAACATCATTTTGTTGGTGTGGGCCCACTGTGTTAGTCTGTCCAGGTCTATAATTTGAGCCTGTGTTCAAGGGTGTTGGCCGCCAGCTTGGTGTCGTCTGCAAATTTGATTAGTTGCCCTTCTATTCCCTCGTCCAGGTCATTGATGATTTATATTTAGTTTAGTTCAATTTTTGCACTGTGCTACTTGATTTTTATTACTGGAGCTTGCAGATGTGTTGCATTTTCAGCATTCATCTGATGTCAGCATAGTAAAGGTTATTGGTGTTTCTTCCTCCAATTTTAAGATCATACCCATTTTCATGAAACCCACTTTCCCTTAATATATGAGGGAAGAGCTTTGACTCACTCCTTTGTCAACTAGGAGCTCAGTCTGTTTTATCATGTTCTATCTATAAGGAGTTTTCTTATTTTTTGCAGTGAGGCAATGAGGTGTGTGAGGATTCCCATTTTTCTAATAAACACATTCTACAGGACGATATGAGTGACACAATCAAAGGTTTTTGTATAATCCGTGAAACACATACTGACTCCTGTTTAGTGGTATTGGTGGTTTTTTGTTTTTGTTTTTGTTTTTAGTTTTTTGCTCTCTCAGTTATCCAAAGTGTACCAATAATGAGGTTTCATGTTTTTCAGCTTTTTCTAAATCCAGCTCAAACATCTAGCAACTTTTTAAATAGCACTCTGAGATCTAAAGATCTTTGGATGATCTTAAGCATTGTTTTGCTAGAACGTGGTAATTTATATTGATAGTTATATAAGTTATTTACTTTTATTTGGTTATTTATTACAATGTTGCCTCATTGAAGATTCTAGGAAAATTACATTTCCAAAAAAGAAAAAAAACATATTAAAATAACAACTATGAACAACATCATTTCAACTGTATCACAATGAACCATTGCCAAGAACACTCTTGAATTATGTTCTACCCTTTGGTCTGAAGGTTTGAAGCACATCATCTTATTGATCTTTAAGAATGTTAACAGAGCATTGCAAGGGCAGGGTGAACCTATTCAAGAGTTACTATCAAGAAAACTGATGTTAAGTCCATGCTTTTATAACCTCTGTAGTCAGACAAAGCTACAGAATGCCATCTGTGATTCTACTTTGAGTGGACAGTCCTGAAGATAACAAGCGTAATAACCTTTATATATAATTACCACCATACCTATAAGCCAACTAGCAATGCTGCTCTTACAGTATGAGTGTTCTTCTCCTGTATTGCTTCTTCTTCATTAACAAATGTGCAGCTGCGCAGAATTGTCTTCAAGAGCCATGGAGAGGAAAAATAGTCCAAGCATGAGATAAAAGCATGTTGCCATTGCCAGAAATCAGAAAGATGACTAAATTGAAATCTAACCTACCAATGGTATCACCCTTGTAGCCATGGAACTGAAGAGTTTCTGGACAAACATTGCTTTTCCCTGCTGGGATTCATCTGAATCAGTAATGGATACGGTGTGGTTCTACAAACTGGTAGTGGCGGTGGTGGGAGGCTCCGCCCAACTGCCCTGGATGCTTCTGCTCATGTGCAGAAGCTTCACGTGCAAGCATGCAGATGAACTGGTAGTGATGGGATTTAGAAACCATCACTGATCTGAATCCTTTTCGCCGTTATCCAATACCTTGGATTCACAGATCTTCTATACATTGTTAGACACATGTAATTGGGGGGGGGTTGATGAAGAAAAATAACAAAGCTACTTGAAGAGAGAAACATGGAAGATACATACTCAGCATTACTCTTAATACGTCTTTTATTTATGTGTTGCTATTTTGTATATGTGTGTGAGAGGGATTAAGTAATTTCAATAGCGTACAGTATATAATTAAGAACTCCAACCTTCACTCATGCAATCAATCCATGGAAAAAAGAAACAAAGCATCCAAAACTATGTATTGGTCTGGCATAATGTATGATTTCCAGTAGCCTTACAAAATATATGCATTTAAAATTTTTATTTTCTTTATGTAATTAATAGATATGGCAGCCCATCTCATACACATGGTTCTAGGCAACTAACAGTTAAAACAATAAAAACAAAGTAAAAACAACCCCGATTAAAACAACATAAATAATACAAAATTGCATAGCAGCCAAGAACATTTGTGACATCTTTTCAATATAATCATGAGCAAGAAATTATCTCACCTTGCAAATGCCTTTTAAATGCTATTGTTCCTATTGAATTGTTATTACTCCTTATTAAGTATACCATATTTACATATAACATTGCAATTTTCAGCAATGATCATTGTTAACTGAAACAGTAAAAATTGAATGCATAGTATCTCTATTCAGTAACATTCATACAGAACATCTGTTAAGTCATAATCCTATTCCCCCTTTGGACACTCAATGAATATTTGAATAATATATAACACCAATTCAAATGATATGATTTACTCAGTGGGAACGAAGATTCATCAATTAAGTCAGAACTCAGTAACATTTACTATATATTTGTCAAGAGAGTGAAAAAAGTATGTCAAGAAAAGAGATCTGAATAAATACAAAGTTGCATCCTAATAGATGGTCCCTCACTTTGTTTCTGATCACTTTGAAAATTGGAAAGGGTATGAATTATAGCTAGTCAGCTTCACATATTTTGCCTACTTTTTTTTAGCAAACTTTCAACCTTATCCATATGTGACTTATCCTCTTTTTTACTCTTCTCCCTGTTTGATTTAATCAACAAAATCAGCTCACCACACCACTCTAGGTCTATTGATTTTTGTAACATATTTCATGACAACCTGCAAAAAGAAGCCAAAATGTGCTGCCTTTTTATTCTTTGAGTGATACTTTCTTTTACCATAGATGACAAAGTGATAGATGTACTTAGTTAACTCCTACAAAATCATTAATGCCACCCTTACCAGCTGGCTACCCGGGTATTGGTTAAATTGCTGTCATGCATTTTGCTACCAGAAACTCTGCAATACTGAGTAAGCAGACCATTGATTTGCTTTCAGGGTCCATAAAGAATAATAGATATGAAATGTCACAACTAAAGTGGAGTGACTGTCCATGTACTGCATTGTATTGGACATTTTACTTATTTGCCATCAGGAGAGAATGAAAATGGTAAATTATTACCTTTTTGAGAGCAAGGTCAAGACATGAAAATATGACATTAACCTGTTTTTACTGAAAGCCTCCTTGCATTAGGATAGGGCAGGGAAAAACACAACTAAGATCCTTCAGGTGTAGGAACCTTTGGTCCATATTGCAAATATTTGCAGGAGTGCCATGAAGCTATGCAGTTATGAAAGACTCTTGCTTATTGAAGTCAGTCTTTTCTGCTTCAAAATGCTGGATCTGTTCCATCAGCTGGCTCAATCTAGCTTCCACTTACTTCCTTATTCTACTGCTCATTTTCTGCTCCATTTAATAACAATACTGACTGAAGACTCAAAGATTTAATACCGGTACTTTACTACATGTGATTAAAGACTTCACAAAGACTACCTATCCCTCTGCCAAGTTGAGTATCTGACACTGCAGTCAGAAGAAAAGGAGCTGGAAAGAAGGATACGAAGCTTAGGAAAATCTGCTTCCAGATGTTGGACAACATCAAATGCAAATTTGAGAGGGCCAGGTTCAGGGGTCAAATGCTCCCGGTTCATTCCTGCCTGTCGGTCATTGGAGAGCTGGTCGTGAAGGCCGTGCAAGGCTCCACCAACCCGCACAGATGCCACTTAGGTTATTTTTCCCTCTGTGCATGCGGAAAGCATTCTGCTTACATGCGTGGGTTTGTATCCCATCCTCGTCGCCAGTGAAGAGTCGGACACCATTCAGTCGGAATCAACACTTTATTGAGAATAGGAATGAATACACAACAGACAACAACTAGAACCAGCAAGTTAAACCCTTATATAAGTCCAGCAAACTGAGGGAAGGACCAATCAGCTTCCCTAGAATTTCCCGCTCCCGTTTGTCACTACCCGATTGTCACAGTCTATGAGAATGAGCCATTATCTACCAATCCGGCTCGTCTCCAGGCAATTCCCCTTGTGTGGACGGGGACATAACACATTCTGTACATGTGCAGAGGGTAAAAGAACTCAAATGGCAATGTCTGGGTGGGTGGGTGAAGCCTGGTGCTGCCTTCACAACTGGCTCTCCAATGACCAACGAGCGAACCGGGAGCACTTCATCCCTGGCCAGGTTCTTCAATCACCTCCCTAATTTTGTTAATGCCCATTTATTTGCTACTCCTGGATCTCAATGAGCACTAAATACCAAAGAAAGGGGTTATTGGTCTCTTTCCTTGGTTTTCTCACTCCTCATTCTGGACACTGCCACAGTGCTCATGAGTTGAACTGATTTATTTCTGTCTCCATCCGTTTGAAACTGAAGCAATACTGCATTTTCTTTGGTGAGGGTTTGAAATGTTGAGCCTGGAGGCAAATCTGCCAATTTTCAGATTACTAAAAATTCCTGCCTCATCCCTACTGTCTTCTCAATTTTATCCTTCACTTACTTCACCTAGATTATACCACACTGAGAAGCGTTCCAAGCATCTCCAAACATTCAGACTAACTTGAATTAGTATTACCCTATACCAGTGAAATGCTACCACATGTGGGCGTGGCTTATGTAGGATGCCCTGCATTTTCTTTTAACATCTTTCAGTGCAAATTGAGTGCTCTGGAATGGACCTCCATTTTCGTCACCCCACTGCGTTTCCCCCTGTTCTGGCAGTAGCCCACCCTGCCCTATACTTACTGCACAGTTGGATTTTTACTGGTTCAGACCAGTTCCAGGGAACAGTTAGTAACTTGACGGCCTGGATTGCTGGAATCTACAGTGACCCAGGCCTGCCACACCCCTGATCTGGTTTTCTCAGGGGTGCCATAGGTGCCACTGTTTTGTTTTTTGCTTCTGCGCATGCACAGAAGGTTTTTTTAGTACTGCACATGTGGGTGAGTGTGCACACGATGTCCCTTCACAGTGCACAATGCATGCATGTCCACATGATGCATCTCTGAGTGAACCGACAGTAACAGAACCCAGAACCCACCCCTAACATACTGCAATTTACTGCTGATGCCCCCTCCCCAAAAAAGGGCAAAACATATAACTGAAATATTAAATGTATTGCACAAAATGCCTGAGTGCAAACACTGCCAGCATGCTGTCCTTTCCGATTAGCAGCTTGCAGTGGCTTATAAACAGAAAAAGGAAAGGGAGATATTGAAATTGTCTATGTACAGCATATATTTCAAAAATCTGGTAAAAAAGCTTCATCAACTCAAGACTAAATTATTGTAATATCTGTTTCAGGCTGCTTTTGAGGACAAACTTAATTCAGTGTAGAATTTAGCTGAAGGGTAACAGCAATACAGCCATGCTATTCCTGTACTAAGATTCTGCATTGGCTACTCATGTTTCTAAGTTTAATTCAATGAACTGAAAAGTCAATGGGTATATCTCTGTGTTCATGGTACTTTTGATATAGGTGAAATACTCCCGGTTTGCTCATGCCTCTTGGTCATCAGAGTGCCAGTTGTGAAGGCAGCTTGAGGCATTTTGATGTGTGTTGTTTTCTGTTTTTCTTATTTTGAAAATTTGGCTGTTTTGGAAAAACTAACTAGGGCTGTTAATAGAACTCCATGAAATTCCAGGGATATAACTAGACTTGAGAAGCTGAAGGTCTTGGCATATTCAGGTTTCTTCCAGTGTAAGTTTCAGAGATTTCTGCGACGTTTCGACGAGGTCCCACTCGTCATCTTCAGGCTGGTACTTTTGTCCTTGTGTTCGCCCTAGCACAAGGACAAAAGAACCAGCCTGAAAATGACAAGTGGGATCTCATCGAAACGTCACCAGAAATCTCTGAAAATTACACGGGAAGAAACCCAAATATGCCAAGACCTGGATATCTCTATGGAGTCATCAGGGCTCAAAAAGGACTTCAACATACTGATTGACTCAATACTGTTGTCTCCAGTCTACACTCAATATTTCCAGCATGGCAAAAGTAAGGCCAACTTCTAACAGCATTAGAGGGACTGGGAAATACAAGTGTAGTAGAAGTGCCCTCAAGGTAGCAGCAGATGCAATACAAAAACAGTAAGTACAGATGTGAGAAGAATACAAAAAACCCCCAACCCTGTAGAAATATTGGAAAACTGACAAAAGCATCAAAAGGGACAAGAATCTTAAACAAACGCAGACAAATTTTGGGGGGAGGGCATTGCCCTTAACCCCTGCCCCCAACAAGGCTTTACATTTTAGCAGCTATATAGTAGGATCAATTAATTGTGGTAGGAATTTAGCAATAGCTCTGGGATCCATGGTAGAAGCCCAACACATCTGACTCTGATTTGGGATATATATAATCAAGGGAAGGATTTAACCTGGCAAACAACATGTTTTTTTTTTTAAAAAAAACACTATAATCACCTAAATAAATGTATAATTTTAAATACAGTAATGCGATGCAGTTAAAGCTGTTTTTTATTTAAAAATAAAACATATAATTTGTATTTACCTGGCAAATGAGTGAAATTAGAGCAGATAAGAAGCAAATGGCTTCACCTCTCCATTCAAAGTCCATATTATTGAAAATAATGATTAATTAACCCAGAAGGAGATGTGGAAGCAAGATTAAAAATAGGGTTTTTTGCCAATTTTCCCACCCTGTAGTCAAACTTTTGCAGCTCCTCATTGTGTTGGGGGGGTGAAAATTTGCAACACAAAAAGCAAGCAATGAAAAAAGGTCCCATATTTGTTATTTATTTGATTGGGGTGACATTGTAATAGTCGTCTGACATTCTTGGTTAGAACTGCAAGCTCAGACATCTTATCTCAGCAGCAAACATAACAGCACAAGCCACTGGAAATCTTTAGAAGGCTGGAAATGATCACTGTGAACTGTCCTAGTTTAGGGGGAAGAAAATTTATTAAGGCAAGAAGGCAATTGTTCGCTATTAAAGTCTGCTTAAAATTATGATCATAGAGGATGTTTTTGGCTGATGAACTAACATTTTATTGCTAGCCCACAAAGATCAGAACCTTAATTTCTCCTATAAAACAATAACCATTCTTTCTGTGATGGATTTGCGGCTATATCTGAAGCAAATGTCCATTACTTTCATTGAGCTTTAAAGAAAATAGAAAGGGAGAAGAAAATAATCAAAAAGTGAAATAGGGATCACCTTCAAAGGGTCTCATGCAGCTAAAAATAAAATAATTTTGTTTCATGGAGTGATCTGTTTTAATGCTTTTTCTCCCTTCAGACTTACCAGGAAAAGAAACTTAAAATCTGCAGCGAAAGGGGAAGAAGAGGGATGTTTGTACACTTTTTCTGAATAGGGTTGAGAGAGGAGACAAATACAATGGTACCTCTTCCTAAGAATGCTTCTACTTACGAACTTTTTTTTAATTTTTTTTATTTTATTTTATAAATGTGACATACAAGACAAAAGAAAAAACATACATAAAAACATATACATACAACATTTGGGAAATGAAAGTTTCCCCACTTTTTTTTTGGATATTTGATCAGAGAATTACACTTCTTTTACATAATATTAATTTTTGAATTATTTTATTTGACATGTTGCTTTGCATAATTTTTTATTTATTTCTTTATTGTTCTTTTCTTTAGCCATTCATAAAATTTTGCCCATGTTTTATAGTAATCTGATTCTTCTTTTCCCTCTAATTTTTTGGATAGCCTGTCCAACTCCGCACAGTCTAGTATTTTTTTTAATTATTATGTTTTCTTCCAGTATTTTGTCTGTTTTCCACTATTGGGCATATACTATTCTGGCAGCTGTTAGTATATGTATGACTAGGTATCTTACCTCTTTTTCTATTTTTTTATTAAAAATACCCAATAAATATACTTACGAACTTTTCTATATAAGAACCGGATGTTCAAGATATTTTTGCATCTTCTGAAGAACCATTTTCCACTTACAAACCCAAGCCTCTGAAACTGTAACCGGAAAAGGCAGGGAGAAGCCTCTGTGGAGCCTTTCTAGGAATCTCCTGGGATGAAACATGGCCGGAAAAGGCAAGGAGAAGTCTCCTTGGGGCCTCTCTAGGAATCTCCTGGGAGGAAACAGGGCCGGAAAAGGCAAGGAGAAGTCTCCATGGGACCTCTTTAGGAATCTCCTGGGAGGGAAGAGGGCCTCCACCCTCCCTGTGGTTTCCCCAATCGCACACATTATTTGCTTTTACATTGATTCCTATGGGAAAAATAGTTTCTGCTTACAAACTTTTCTATTTAAGAACCTGGTCACAGAATGAATTAAGTTCGCAAGTAGAGGTATAAGGCAAAACCCAATAAAAAGGAAGCACAGAAGGCAGGTATTGTGACTTATTTTGATTTTCCTCCTTCTATAATTCATCAAATATGAATCAACCAAACAAAAAAGAGTCCCAATTCTTATTCATGTATTTTTTTTGTTCACCCAAACTAGTGGGCTTTTCTCTAAAGCTTGGGGGACACCATTTTTTGAATTTTTCCCAATAGCCAAAGGAGGCATTGTGCTTTTTTTATGTAATATGTCATGTCTGTGTTGTTGTTTCTACATTCTGTATGGGTGTGACTATTTTAATCTTACAGCAAGTAGTAGACATTCATTAGAGTGCAAAGGTCACTCTACCCCCCCTCCCCCTTGGGACCTCTGCTTTGGTAAGTCCCATCCTGAAGGCTGGTTCCACCCCAGGATGGAGAATAGGCCTGAACATCTCTTCTTATCCAGTGGAACCAGTTTTCAGTCCCTCCACTTTAATTATATCCTTATCTATGTGTTCTTTTCCCTCCAAATTGCTACCTCACAGCCACAGGGAGTGGAGGACCACTATCTGAATAGGAGCCACGCATGAGTCTAGTCTTCAGGATTTTATGCAAATGTCTGACTCGATCCTCCAGATATTTCCACCAGATGAGAATAGACATTCAGGTAAGGTCACAAAGCCTATTTCCATCCTTAATCCAACACCTCAACCTTCCTATCTTTGGTCTTGAAGAAACATCCAAAGTGTTCTCTCCTCTTCTTTCCTCCAATGTCCCACACAGTAACTATTCTGTTAGATTCTCCCATTACCTGATGAACTTCAGTAGCAGTAGACATACTCAGACATCAGTTTTGCCAGAACCTTAATCACTGCTTCACACTGACTTATAGTTTGCAATTATGTGGCTCAAGATAGATTTTTGCCAAAGTCTTAACACTTTGCTGTGTTAAAAAGTGAACTGGAATTTTACTTAATGCTACTTTTATGGAACTTTAAGATTATACTGACTATCAAATATAGCATTCATTCATTCATTCATTCATTCATTCATTCATTCATTCATTCATTCATTGGACTTGTATGCCGACCAACTCCCAAAGGATTCTGGGCAGCTCACAACAAGTACACATAAATGTAATATAAAAACCCTTAAAAAAACAGTTCAGAACAATTAAAATCAACAATTAGCAATAAAAACAGTTTTAAAAACTATGCATGTCTTTAATTGGTCAGATCCCGATGGTGTGCCATTTGATCAACAACCTCAGGCCTGCTGGAAAAGTCTTTAAGGCTTTTCGGAAGGCGAGTAGGGTGGGGCCAGTTTGAATCTTGGGAGGCAGCTGGTTCCAAAGAGTCACAGAAGCCACAGAGAAGGCCCTCCCTCTTGCGGACCAGCCAGCTCACATTATTTAGCTGATGGTACCACAAAAAACAAATCCTGTGGACTCTTATCGGTCGCTGGGAGCTATGTGCTAGGATGCGCTTTCTACCATTTACGGCTTTAACACCTTGAATTGCACCTGGAGACCAATCGGGAGCCAGTGCAGTCTGTAGAGAATTGGTGTAGTGTGAGTATACCTAGGTGCACCCACAACAGCTCATGCAGCTGCATTCTGCACCAGCTGCAATCCCCAAATGTTCTTCAGGGGTAGCCCCATGTAGAGAACACTAATAGGGGAAGACTGAGAGTGCACTCTGATACTATGAATGATGGGTCCATTATTTGAACTTTACATATATAAACGATTCCATCCATTTCCAGATTCTGTTTTGGCCATTGATATGAAAAAGAAGCAAAACTGGAACTGGGACGTAGGTGGTATAAAGGGTGGCATTATTTAGTCCATTTTTCAAAACTAAACAGGATTGATCATGGTTAGATTTGGGTGGAATGAGTGGGTTAAAAAAACCCTCAGAGCTTGGATCTACACTTGGAAAATTTATTTATTTGTTTGTTTGTTTGTTTGTTTGTTTGTTTGTTCGTTCGTTCGTTCGTTCGTTCGTTCGTTCGTTCGTTCGTTCGTTCATTCATTCATTCATTCATTTATTAGATTTGTATGCCGCCCCTCTCTGTAGACTTGGGGCGGCTCACAGCAACAATAAAACAATGTACAACAAATCTAATAATTTAAAAAACACTAAAAACCCAATTAGTTTGCGAAAGGCAAGGAGGGTGGGGGCAGTTCTAATCTCAGGGGGGAGATGGTTCAAGAGGGTCGGGGCCACCACAGAGAAGGCTCTTCCCTGGGTTCCACCAAATGACATTGTTTAGTCGACGGGACCCGGAGAAGGCCAACTCTGTGGGACCTAATCGGTCGGCGGGATTCATCATTCATCATCATTCATCATCGTCCTCCTGCAGGCAAATCTTTTCTAAATTTTTGTCAGGAAAACTATATGGAGATGTCCTTAAACACATCAAGAGTTGATTACTAAGTCTTCAAGAAAACTTCCCCTAATGTTGCATACTCATTAAAGTTCCCCTCTGACATAAACACTGGTGAAAAACTAATGAAACACTCTTCATGTTGATTCAGCTGCATAACATTGCACAGAAAACTTGATGCTCTACAGATGTATGAATTGTACTTTTAAAATGTTAAATTCCTCAATGTTATGATTATCTTTGATTACTATTGATGATATGGCCTGTATTCTCCTGTTTTTATTTGTTGAGCATTATTTTTATTGAAATAAATTCCTTCAACGGGTATTCTGTGGCTATGACTGACTGAAAATCCTTCTTGTAGGTATGTATGGTATAGGACAGTGTTTCCCAACCTTGGCAACTTGAAGATATTTGGACTTCAACTCCCAGAATTTCCCACCCAGCGAATGCTGGCTGGGGAATTCTGGGAGTTGAAGTCCAAATATCTTCAAGTTGCCAAGGTTGGGAAACACTGGTATAGGAGACAGTAAATTAAATTATAATAAAAGATCTTAAATTCTGAGATCTCCAGTTCTAGAAGGTAATAATTTAATAGAATAGAATGTAGAATAGAATAGAATTCTTTATTGGCCAAGTGTGATTGGACACACAAGGAATTTGTCATTGGTGCATATGCTCTCAATGTACATAAAAGAAATGATACATTTTCAAGAATCATGAGGTACAACACTTAATGATTGTCATAGTGTGCATGGACAATAATATCAAATATTATTCTTATGTGTACATAAACATTACAAATCGGGACACCTATCCTAGAAAGCATGCTTTTTCTCTATACTGAATATTAACTAAAAGGCTCATGAACACAAGGCCTTTTTTAAAAACTTAAGTGAGAGAAGATTACGTATCTTTTCATCTGACTATGTCTGTAGATGGTGCTTTTCGATTGCATCTTGTAAGAGTGCTGCTGAGTTCATGACCTTCGACATTGAGAAGCTTCGTTTGTACTAGAGAGTTTATTGGGTCAAACAATAGCTCCTCCTCATGGAACTATTGCCATGCAAATCCTTCTATGGATGTCTGAACCATCCCTACATTTTCCTCAGCTGAGCTATATACAAAACAATTTTTATGGAGTGGGATTTTAAGCCTGCATTTAATGTTTGATAGAGTAGTTATCATGGCTGTTACGCTTGCTTTAGAAAATCCTCTTTTCAAATTACTCTGAATTTTCCAGAGTAATTGGGAAAAGAGTAATGGCTTAACAACATCGGATGACCTTCTCAGTACTATTAGAAGAACATAAGTCAGTTCTGATAATAACAAATAATGAACCAAATGTTCTGTTCAAAACACAAAACAGATGCAGTCCAGCTGCGACTTACCAAAATATCAGATACGCAAAGGCTTTGAATGAAAGGTTATTTTTATTCAAAGAATAAGCAAAAATTGTTCAACCCTTTATTTAAGAATAAATTAGATTGTGATTGAGAATGGTTGTTTCAAGCATAGTTTCTTGAGTACCCAAAGCTTCATATGACATTTCAAACCCAATGAACCACATTTTGGGACCTTTTATTTATCTTAGATGGTCTTCCTTAAATTACTCAAGGTTATATTTTAATAACTCCCTCCAAACTTCCTTGCTTTTTCCTTCTCTTTTTCTTCTGTTAAATCAACCTACCACTGGGTGGCCTAAGGAAATTAATACAGCTAATGGGCCATGGGGGGATAGGAGGAAAGATTGAAATTGTTCCTCCTTGTGAAGAAACAGCAGCAATAGTTTTGAAGGAAAGGACATAAGCAAAGAGAATGAAATGGTGATATGCTTTTCTACAGTGTAAAGAAGTATGGTGTCTGTTAAATATCAACAATACTTGATAAAGGAGGATGCTATCTGTGAGAAAAGCAGCTCATTGTGTGAAGTAAGGAGATGGGGGAGGGAGGAATATTGGGACCATATTAGATATTTTGTGGAAAATGTAATCACATTTCATTTTCAAAAATTAAAATAGCAACTATGGATATCCTTCTTCAGAATAATAATGATACATATGTAATTTAAAGTTTAATCATCTGCTACAGTTCTGAGGAAAAACATCCAGCACAGTATAAACAATTTCTAGAGAGCAATTTTATGAGGATCGTTTTGTAACTGGAAAGTCTAATTTCAGTCAGGGCACCAACTTTCTCTTCTATCACTGAATAACCCTTACCATTAAGAATTTTTCCCCAAGGATTAGCCAAAATCTACTCCCTTTAAATGCAAAGCCTCCAGTTTTCTGGATCTCTAAATAATTCTACTTTGTTTTCTACATGACAGTCCTGAATACTTGAAGGCAGTAGTGTATCATATTATCACCTTCAACCTCTACTCACTTCAGGTTTTCTCTTCTCCAAGTTAAATCTATTAAAAATAATTGGATTGTTTGTGATTTTTTTCCCTTCCATTTCTGCCATCCAAACTCTTTATCATCTTGAATGTCTAGGATTGCTTTACTTATTTTATAATAATTTTACACTGCTAGTGTAGTAGAACTACAATGGTAGTTTATGTACCATGTTGAACAACCAGAAACCACTAGTGCTGCTGCTCACTCTGATGTCCTCACCCCCCATAAAACTGTTTCATTTTTCTTACCCCAATGTGAGAGTTTGCAGCTGTCCAGGATGAAATTTATCTTGCTAGTTTATGCCCATTGTTCCATCATGTCGAATCTTAACAGTCTCCTTTAAATTGTTTGCTATTACCTATCTGCAAATTTTTCTAAGTTTCATCCAAGTTATTTATGGATATTTTGAACAGCCCAGGGCATAGAACAGAGTCCCAGGTACAGTCACTCAACACTTTCCTATAGCTAGATACAAAATCATTGACACATAATGGTTTGGTATAATTGTTCCACCTGCTCTGGATTCAAATAACAATTCATGGTTTTTAATTTCGTTTATGACTATGTTATGGGAGACTTTGTAAAACTGTTTTGCTGAAGTCAAATGGCATTTTTATGGCCCACTGATCATTTATCAAAAAGGAAATCAGATTGCTTTGGCATGGTTTATTCTTAACAGATTCACACTTGCTTCCAATAAGCAATAGCTTTTTTATCAAGTGCTTACAAAATATATTTTTCTAAATGTTTAGTTAAATGAATCCCTGTTTGTCATCTGCAATATTATAATTTAGAACTTAATTGCTACCATATGAAGCAAGCAAAAAAGAGTGTTCTCTATTATCTGTGAAGCATCCCTTTAAATAACTGAAGATAATATCTTACTACTTTTCAATTATCTCCTCTTCAAGTTAAGTGCTTTTAAGTCATTCAATTTAACTATGTAGAACTTGCTTTCCTAATCTCTTCCTTTCCCAGAACTTCTGGTGAATTAAAAAAAAAATCTGACCATCTGATTCATATGACAAACCATTGTTTTTCAATATTAAAGTTTTACTGCAGTGCCTGAATGATATAGCTATTTTATCTTCAATAAAGAAAGGATAAAGAGAGCAGGACATGTTTCCCTGGGATGCAGAAATGAAGGATTTTTTAAAATATCAATAGAACCTTTGAGTTCTTATCTATAGCCCTAATACTACAATCTAAATACAAATAGATCTGACTTTTTAAGACTCTTGAGATTAGCCAAGGATATGTAAGTGCTGCTAGTTAAATTTGCCTACTGCAAGTAGCAGACCAAAAATTCAGTGAAAAGCATGGGCTGACATTTACCACTCATAATGCTTTTCTACTGGCTGCAAACAGGACACTATTTTATTTTCCTGGTGCTGCCCTAAAAATATTATGCATGTAGTTCAAAAGAGAGAATCATAGATACATAGACAATGTTCACACATGAGATAATTTTTTTAAAATGTGGTTTGGGTTGCACAGTGTAGTTAACATCCATAATAAGCCATAAATCATGTCTTAGAAGCAACAGTGGGTTATCAGTTGCACAACATTTTTATTTTATGTTTGAAGGATAAACAGTTGGAGAAAAAACATGGGACTTTGTTTTTTATATACAAGAACTTCAGCAAGGTTTTGGTATGCCCAGGGATGAAAAGACAAAATCCCACAATAGAAAAATAGCGGAAAATCAATTATCCTGATTAAAGAAAAGACTTTGTTTAGTTTTGTTTCTATGTGGAAACTACTGTTAGACTTTTTATTTGAAACCAAAATAAATGCTATCGTTGTGGCCCATCCACATCACAGCTAGTCATGGATCCCAAGGATCAAGAGGCGGTTGTGGCGCAGTACCATTTACCCATGCACCTGGCACCCAAGTCCGATAGCAAGCAGGTCAGAGAGGATTTGGTGTCAGAGACTGAAAGCCAACCAGTGCTTTCTGCACCTCCCAAGGTGCACATGAGTGACTCAGAAGGGGAGGAGCCTATTCTTGATGCACGGACACACAGGGCTGTTAGGAGGCAGGAGTGGCAATGTAAGAAGAAGTCTTTTCATGAATAGACCTGCAGGCTAATTGTCCATGCCCTTAGACTATTTAAGGTTTAGCACATCATGTTTCAATGCAGAAGTCAGCGTTGTTCCGTTCCAGATGTTCTGTTTGGCTCTTTTTCTCTGAGAGTTATTCAGCTTGTGAAAAAAAATAAGTTTTCCTGATTCTGCTTATGACCTCAAGCATAGTTCCCTCTAACTGAGCAGTGAGCAATCGCTCACTTAAATATAATCATCAACTCAGAGTTTTCCAAACCTGCCCAGAAGCCGAGAGGGAAAGAGTGAGAGGGAAGGAGAGAGAGAGGAAGAGAGAGAGAGAGAGGAAGAGAGAGAAACAAATAGAAAAAACAGAGGAAGGAAAAGAAAAAGAAAAAGAATGGGAGTAAGGAAGAGAGAAAGAAAATCAAAATCTAGTTTGAAACTAGCTCAACTATTTAAGTGGCATTTTGATATTGATAGTTTTGCCCTATTATGAGCTCACTGTTATAGACACACAGTGCAGTATTTTATTTTGAAATTCTCTGAGGCAAAACAGGGTGGGTTTTTTATTTGTTTGTTTTTGTTTGTTTGTTTGTTTATTATTTCTGTGCCGCCCAGTCCCGAAGGGACTGCCGCTCAGACACTATACTTTTCCGCCCACCCCCCCAAAAAATTAGAGGGAACACTGACCTCAAGTCTTTCTGCCAACTTTTCATAAGTTTCAGGAAAGGATATCTGCTTGTACTCTGGCCAGTTGTTAAGACATTAATTAGCAGCTGACTCACCGAAAAGACTTATTTAGGATTTCCTAAACTTTTAAAAAGACCCAATTGCTAGGAAAATATTAGAAGTAAATGATTTGTGTTTTAAGTCAGTTTGTGTGTGCATATTTCTTGCCGCTAGGACAGAACAGCTATATTAATTTGGGGATTTTACAGTTAAAATTGTTCATGATTATAAGAATATTGTGGAACACTGAATTTTATATTTAACTTTAATGCATTTTATATTTATAACTTTTTTTTATTTATTAATAAATACAGTACATTCACCTTTTCCTTTTTGCCTTGTTTTATTTTTATGAGAAATGTAATAAATGTATTTTTTTTAAAAAAAAAAAAAACCTAGTCAAGCCACGTAATGGGTTTGTGCAATGAATGAACTTTGATACAATGTAAGATACTCAACTCTACAGTGGTATATTTGTAATAGATAATAAATTGACCAATACATTTCTCTCCTTTTATTTGGTGATGAAAAGGTATTCAGTCTTCATTTCCTGTTTCAGGCAACGTGGGTATTTAATATGTCCAAGCAGAGGAGGCTTTCTTTAAATACATAAAGAGTTGCAAAATATATGCGTTATATATAACTAGTCCTCGACTTGCAACAGTTCATTTAGTGACTGTTCAAAGTTACAAGAGCACTAAAAAGTGACTTACAACTGGTTTTCACACTTACAACCATTGCAGTATCCCCATGGTCAGATTATCAAAATTCAGATGCTTGGCTGATATTTATGACTGTTGCAGTGTCCTAGGGTCATGTGATCACCTTTTGCAACCTTCTGACAAATAAAATCAATGGAAAATCCAGATTCACTTCACAACTGTGCTAATAATTTAACAACTGCAGTGATTCACTTAACAACTGTGGTCCGATAGGTCATAAAATGGGGCAATATATTAATATATTATTATTAATATTGACTGTTTCCTGATTGTTTATTTGTACCCTATTAGAATAATTAAATGTTATACCCCATGATTCTTGACAAATGTATCTTCTTTTTTATGTACACTGAGAGCAAATGCACCAAAGACAAATTCCCTGTGTGTTCAATCACACTTGGCCAATAAAGAATTCAATTTTGTTCTGTTCTGTTCAAAATTTACTTAACAAATGTTTCACTTAGCAAGAAATATTTTGGGCTCAATTGTGGTCATAAATCAAGGATGACCAGTAGTTTCTGGTTTCCTAATTAATTCATGTTGCTCTGCTTTTCATTTATTTAAATTCTCTCTCTCTTTCTCTCTCTCTCTCTCTCTCTCTCTCTCTCTCCCTCCTCCCTCCCTTTTTTACTTCCTTTTTCATTTCTAGCTGGATTTGCAGGAAATGTTTTCTTTCCATGCAATTTGTTTTTCAAGATCTTTCTTCTACATTTTTAATGGATATAAGAATCTACATTTTTGCCCAGTGAAAAAATTTCTGAGGAAGAGTCAATTTCGGCTGCCAAAAAAAAGTGTTTAGGATGGGCACCAAATTCTGGATGCAGTTATCCTGATAAGGTGTTTGCTTCATAGAATGAAAATGATATACCTGCCTACTAGCTGAGTCTTTATCCCTTTCTTCTTTTACGCTTAGCAATTTCTCATTCTGTAATTTCTTTCCCTTATCTTTTCCCTGCACGCTTTAACTCACTTTCTGTAGTTTTATTTGGTTCCTTCCCCTCATCTCCATTTCCATTAGGTCTTTGAACAGATCCTTCTGAAACCCCTTATTTCACCACTAATTGATTGCGCTTTCTGTTTCAGTGAAACTGGTGCTTGTTACACATTAAATTAGTGTCCTTTAGGATTCTCTTGGCTGCATCAACTTCTCCCCTCTGAGAAAAGTTCTAATGAACTTAAGAAAAGTCTGGTCTGACTTTTGTTGACCCCTACTCCTACTCCTGAGTTGGCACATCAACTATCTTGGAAATGTGTTCTGGCTTTTGCAATTAAGTCCTCTTTGACTTAATTAAACTCAACACATTAAATAGGAACTACACTCTTACTGGGAAAACACAAAACGCTTTCAAAAAGTATATCCCTTTCACGCATTTTTATTTATTTATTATTAGAGTTGTAAGGGACCTTGCATGTCATCTAGTTCAATCCCCTGATCGAGTAGGAGACCCTATACCACTCTAGACTCCAGATGGCAGTCTAATCTCTTTATGAAAGTGTTGAGTATTGGGGCGTTCACTACCTCCGCTGGCAACCCGTTCCATTGGTTGATTGCTCTCACCATCAGAAAGTTCTTCCTTATTTCCAGGTTGAATCAGTGTTCCCTCTAATTTCTTTTGGGGGTGGGCGGAAAAGTATAGTGTCTGAGCGGCAGTCCCTTTGGGACTGGGTGGCACAGAAATAATAAATAAATAAATAAACAAACAAACAAACAAATAAAAAACCCACCCTGTTTTGCCTCAGAGAATTTCAAAATAAAATACTGTACTGTGTGTCTATAACAGTGAGCTCATAATAGGGCAACTCTATCAATATCAAAATGCCACTTAAATAGTTCAGCTAGTTTCAAACTAGATTTTGATTTTCTTTCTCTCTTCCTTACTCCCATTCTTTTTCTTTCTCTTTTCCTTCCTCTCTTTTTTCTATCTGTTTCTCTCTCTTCCTCTCTTCCTCTCTCTCTCCTTCCTTCTCACTCTTTCCCTCTCGGCTTCTGGGCAGGTTTGGAAAACTCTGAGTTGATGATGATTTTTAAGTGAGCGATTGCTCACTGCTCAGCTTAGAGGGAACTATGGGTTGAATCTCTGTTTGGTCAACTTCCATCCGCTGCTCCTAGTGTGACACCCCCCCTCTCTGTGTCAGCCTCTCAAGTATTTGAAGACTGCTATCATCCCCCCCCCCGGACCTCCTCTTCGCTAGTCTCTCCATGCCCAGTTCCATACACACAAACGGTAAGCATACAGAGAGAATACACCACTTGAATTTTCATGGCAGGAGGTCAGTGTAAGCAATATTAATATCTAGTTGAATGAGAATTGATTTCTTTTTTTCTTTCACAAAGCAAACAGTACAACTGTTTGTAACATGTAACATTAAAAAGAAACAACTAGCATAGTCACAAACAACAGGAATTGTGTGTTTAATGTGTTTCCTCTTCTGCAAACACAATCAAAGTCAGGTTCATAATGTTGTCTAACAATATAAACGTGGATCAGAAGGAGACATTCCTATTGATATGTATACTTTTTATTTTAAATTTTCCTCCTCTAAGGTCTGTAATAAAACTATACATTTTAATCTGATGATAAAAATAACTGAAGATCCATGTTGGTATTAGCATATTCCAGACTTAAATTTATGTCATAGTCTGAAGCCACCAATATAAATGTCAACTTAAAGCTGTCTTGTAAAAACATGTAAATTAATGAGCATCCCTATCGGGTGATTAGCATATTTCCTTGGCCTGCTGTAACTAGCTATGCTGTTTTGATAGTTGTTTTGTAACTATTGCAATGTCCTTAATTCTCTAAATTCCTAGAATAAAATGGCTGGCAATTCCTGGCCTGTAGACCCATCTATACGTGTGAATTTGCATGCTTGTGTCCCAGTAGTGGATTCTAAAGCCTGTTGTTACCATTTCTCATGCATGCTTGCATGCTTGCATGATGCTTCTGTGCATGCACAGAAGTATCCCAGGGAGGTGAGCAGAGCCTCCTACCATTGCTGCTTCAATTCACAGAACCGGGCTGAACCAGGAGTAACCCATTGCTGTTGTGACCATTATGTCCTGAGTGTCCATGTTCTCATACAGAGTTTTTCTCTCTCAGTCTGTTAAACACCATTGTGTCAAATTTGACTCTGGGATCAATGTTCACCATCTTGATATATCTTTAATGAAGGTGATATAATAGGCTTCAGTATATAGTATGCGTGATGGGTATAATTTCATTTTGGTTTACCATGTTTTTTGGAGTATATGGTGCATATTTTAACCCCCAAGAGAGAGTGAAAACTTGGCTGCATCTTATACACTGAATGTAGCTGCACCCAGCCGCCCCAACTCTTTGGTCTCTGCCTGCCAACAATTTACCTCCTTGCAGCAAACAGCAGCAGAGCCTGATTAGCATTAACCACTAATTACATTGGGGAACAATTTGTAACACAATTTCTGTTGAGTTTGATTTTGAGCTTTTGTATAGTTAATTAGGCACGATAGTTTCAAAACTGTAGTTAGTTTTCTTCTATCACGTCAAGTTTTTTCTTTACACCATGTGTGTGTGTGTGTGTTTTCGTAGATTTTCACAAGTACAGGTATGAAGGTCTTGGCATATTCGGGTTCACTCTAGCACAAGGACGAAAGCACTAGCCTGAAGATGACGAGTGGGACCTCATTGTAACGTCATCAGAAATCTCTGAAATTTAGGCAACAACTGCATTTTTTACATAGCCATTTTGCTAACTTCCCAGAAAATCTTGGTGCAGTCAGTGATGAGCAGGATGAGTGGTTTCACCAAGATTTGAAGGTCATGGAGGCACAGCATCAAGATAGATGGGATGTACATATGATGGCTGACTATTGTTGGATTAAACACTTCAGAAAAAGCTATAAGCCAAAATTTTTACCTTAATATGTATAATTACTGTTCAATTAAAAAACAACTATTAGTATGAATACAATTTAACTTGCAGTAACTATTCAGAGACACTAGCAAAACATCAAAATTCACCATTACCTCAATAAGTTATGCTCGACCCAACAGTTTTCAAAAACTATCAACCAAGCTCCAACCTTACCATTTGGGGGAAGATTGTTGAGAAGATAGTTTGCAGAGGAAATACTATAAAGCTTTGTTTTGATTGCCTTTGTTGAATGCCTATGGTTGAGCTGGAATGGTAATAGTGTATCTATCCTTGTATTCCCTGATTTTTCAGCAGCTTTTGATGCTGTCAATCATGCTGTCATTCTGAGTTGGCTCCATACATTGGGGACTGGAGACATTGTTTTATGCTGGCCCTCTTCCTTTTTCTGGGGTCAGTTTCATTTGATGATGTTTTCAGTTTTTTTCTGCCATCCAGTTTTGTCATTCTGACATCTTTACTTTTCTTTTCAATTAAACAATGCCATCTGTCAAGATTCTGGAAGTATGCCTGCTCTTTGGAATGAGATTCCTTATGAAGACTGATCTAGATTTTGATAAATAAGGCCTTCTTCTAGACGAGGGGTCTCAAACTCGTGGCCCGCAGCCAACTGCAGCCCTTGGAACAATAGTTTGCGGCCCCCACCTCAATATAAAAGTTTCATGTTAGTGCAGCCCGAGTTTGATATGAATGGCACCTTTCCGTGTTGTGTGCAGAGCTGAATGAACCTACCAATCATAGTGGGGTATATTGCTCTAGAAGGCGGGACATCAGCCAGGCATATTGCGAACATGCGCCATTACCTTGGGCTCAGAAGTGGAGGTGGAAATTGCTACTCAGCAGGACAGAAAAAAAGCAGAAAAGACGCATCGGCTAAAGTTTAGTCACTAAACACTGAAACAGTGACATCAAGTGGAATTTTATATTACACAGCCCCAAACATGTCTTTTTCAAAGCCTGCAATGAAGAGAAAGGTTGGTGATGAGCACAAACAATTTCAGGAAAAGTGGGAAGTGCAATATTTCTTTGTTGAGCACAGGGGCATTTCCTCATGTCTTATTTGCACAGAGAAAGTTGCGGTGCACAAAGAACGCAATTTAAAACACCATTACACAACTAGACATGTCACGCTGAGAATTGCCAGCCAACAGAGACTTTCCTTAGTTAAAGTGTTGCTGTGTTTCTTTATTTGCTCTGATCACACCCCCTCTTACATCACTCCCACAATCCTTATCTTTCTCTGTTTCCTATATATATATCCGCTTGCTTATGTGAGCGAGCACATTCTAATCTAACCTTCTTGTGTGCTTGTAGCCATGTTTTTGTTAGAAGCTGCTTGATAAAGCGCAGCTGGCTCAATGAACTTTTTCTGTTTATAAAATAAAGTTTGTTTTCACTATGGTGCCTGCCTGCTGAAGTCCTGCTTTAAAATCCATCCCCAACATGGTACGCCGAGAGATGGTTCGTTTATTTTTATTTTTACTTTAATCAGGCTGATATGCCTGCTAAGAAACGGCGGCAGCAAGCTTTTGATTTTTCTTCTTCTGAACTTCAAAGCATCATGCCGACTCCGTCTGAACATCTGCCGGGCCTCGCTCAAAGTAATTTTTCAACTCAGCAGACATCCATCGAACAGATAAGTGAAGTTACTAACTTGCTTAGTTTAACTGAGCCTGTAAATCAAATAGGTGATGCAAGGGCAATTAGCCCACATTTTCAGGCAGAGATAGCTGTGAATCCTAGTTTACCGGAACAGCTAGGAGCGAAGCCAAAAGTTAGATTTCAACAAAGTTTCATGTCTAAGCCAACTTTATATGAGAGCAACCTTTTAGACGATGACATAAATATTCAAATTACTAAGTCCTTGGCAGATGATTTAAAGCATGATATTGCTGCAATACAAAAATGTTTATTAGATTTGAAACTGGATAAAGAGTCAAAAGACCTCAGCCAGTCTGAAAAGGAACTTGCCCAGTTCTACAGTTCCCAAATTATTGACAAAGAAAACAAACTGAGCCGGATAAGAAGTGCACAAGTAGAATACTGTGAAGGGAAAATACATGACTCATTAAAATTGAAAAATATGGTCTCTGTTCAAAGACAGTCTGTTGAGGCCACGCATTTACCAGCATTCAAGGAACTAGATGCAGCACCACCCAGTGGCCAAATTGAGAAAACACCCAGTTTAACTTTTCCTCTGGGATTTGGCTCAATTTCAAGTCAGATCCAAAATGCGCCACCTGGTGGACAACTTAAGCAACTGCATCAAAATGTTGTTTTATCGCCAGAGAATTCAGGAGCGCCATCTAGTGACCGTTTGAAGCAATATAAGTTACCAGATGATCGGAGAAATGTTGATTCGGCGCAAATTCCACTTCAACCAGCTCAGCCATTATTGGCACCACGCCCTCAATTGCAACAACAGATGCCGGCTGCATTTCCAAGACAATTCTCTACCTTGTCACCATTGCAAGGTGAGTCTCAACTTCAAAATAATGGGCGAAATTATAAGACGTGGTTACACCAGATCACGCTGATATTAGCTGCAGAAGGGGTTGACACCATTGTATTCAACCCACCAAACAGACTCTGGACACAAGAAGAAAGAGCCTTAGATAGAAGAGTGACCATTTTGATTCTCATGTCTTTAGTAACAGATGTATCTATTAGATTCTCTCTTGCCAATACTGCAAACGCCGTAATTACCGCGCTCGATGAACTGTACCATCCTATCTCTCCTGAGGGCACATGCCTGTTGTTCACTGATTTTTTTAATGCGAAATTACAACCTGGAGAGAAAATTGCTCCACACTTGTCGAAGCTTTTGGCGTTGCAGAAGGAATTGATCGAAAGAGGATACAATATTGACCATATACAAATGACTACTGCAATCCTCACGTCGTTAAATGAGGACTGGAAAGAAGCTATCACGAAGTGTCTTAGTATACCCATACCTCAACGCACTACAACCAGAGTTTGCCAAATGTTGACCGAAGAAGAAATCATTATGGAACGAATGCGGAAACCCAGATTCACTACTATTAGATCTCCAGTGAGTCGTGGTTACCAACAAAGGAGTAACCAGTCTAGAAGATCAGATTTTCAACGCTCTCAATCTGCTGATCCACAACGCTCTCAATATCCTGCCCAGAATAGAGGAAGACGTTCCACAGGCAGTAGACGCAGAGGTTCCAGTACCTATAGGTCAGCCCAACGAGGTCCCGGAAGCGAATCACAATCAAAAATCAATACTGTGCTTCAGAAAAACGTTCCTGACTTAAATTGTGAGTACAACACAAAACGTTTATGGACTATAGATAGTGGAGCTGCTTTTCATATTACTCACCAAAAAGAACTTTTTACGGAATTACGTGAATCTGACATTAAGGAGGTGTATGGATTCTCAAAAAACTTATCCCGAGTCGAAGGAGAAGGAACAATCTACATAGATGAACTGGACCAGACGATTCCACGCGTTCTCTACATTCCAAATTCTGAAAGCAACATACTCAGCCTTCATCGCCTAAACAAAGACTTAGGCTACAAATCAATGCTATTGAACTCTGATATCCACATGATTAGAAATGGCACTGTTGTCGCACATGCCATTCCGATTGGTGGTGTTTTCTACCTCAAGCCGAACTTTCATTCATTGGTAGATGTAAGTATGAGCGTTCCAAAACATGAAAGCGCAGGCCCAGAGAGAAAACCTGCTGCTATTATAAAATCAGAGGCTCATAAAGCCAATGAATCACAAGATGTTCCGCATAATGTTGCAAATGCTAAACCATTACTAAAAAATAAACCTTTTCATTCTAGGTGCATCCACCGTTGGCATCGACGTTTGGGCCATGCTTCCTATGATGTATTATCTAAGATGCCTGAGTGCGTGAACGGTTTCAAAGTTGATAGTAATTGTCCTATTTATCTTGATTGTTTTGTTTGTAATAAATCTAAATCAAAGGCTGCCCAGAATAGAGGAAGACGTTCCACAGGCAGTAGACGCAGAGGTTCCAGTACCTATAGGTCAGCCCAACGAGGTCCCGGAAGCGAATCACAATCAAAAATCAATACTGTGCTTCAGAAAAACGTTCCTGACTTAAATTGTGAGTACAACACAAAACGTTTATGGACTATAGATAGTGGAGCTGCTTTTCATATTACTCACCAAAAAGAACTTTTTACGGAATTACGTGAATCTGACATTAAGGAGGTGTATGGATTCTCAAAAAACTTATCCCGAGTCGAAGGAGAAGGAACAATCTACATAGATGAACTGGACCAGACGATTCCACGCGTTCTCTACATTCCAAATTCTGAAAGCAACATACTCAGCCTTCATCGCCTAAACAAAGACTTAGGCTACAAATCAATGCTATTGAACTCTGATATCCACATGATTAGAAATGGCACTGTTGTCGCACATGCCATTCCGATTGGTGGTGTTTTCTACCTCAAGCCGAACTTTCATTCATTGGTAGATGTAAGTATGAGCGTTCCAAAACATGAAAGCGCAGGCCCAGAGAGAAAACCTGCTGCTATTATAAAATCAGAGGCTCATAAAGCCAATGAATCACAAGATGTTCCGCATAATGTTGCAAATGCTAAACCATTACTAAAAAATAAACCTTTTCATTCTAGGTGCATCCACCGTTGGCATCGACGTTTGGGCCATGCTTCCTATGATGTATTATCTAAGATGCCTGAGTGCGTGAACGGTTTCAAAGTTGATAGTAATTGTCCTATTTATCTTGATTGTTTTGTTTGTAATAAATCTAAATCAAAGGCTGCCCCATTGCTAAACATGCCCTTCGTTTGTCTTCACGCATTTTCGATTTGGTTCATACCGACATTGTCGGTCCATTTCGGCCTACTAGGGGTAACAATAAGTATTTTTTAACAATTGTTGATAGTTTTTCTAGATATGGCTTTGTGTATCTAATGAAACAGAAATCAGAGACATTTCAGATCTTTACAGACTTTGCTGCAAAGGTCTTCAATCAATTCGGTGTCCGTATTAGAAGAATCCAAAGTGATTGTGGTGGTGAGTTTATGTCTCAGCGATTCCAGAACTGGATGAGACGCAAAGGAATACGGCACCAAGCTTCAGCACCTTACACTCCGGCCCACAATGGGATAGCTGAACGAAGGCAAGGTGTTCTACAGACTATGTATCGCTGTCTCTTAGAAGACGCTGATCTCGATAATGCTTATTGGGGCGAAGCATTAAGGTATGCAAACTACCTTGTTAATCGTACTTGGAGCAGTGTGTTAAAACAAACTCCGTACTATATGTTTTATGGGAAGAAGCCTGACATTCAAAACCTTCACATATTTGGCTCGTATGCCATGGTTAACATTCCACTGGCTCAAAGAAAGAAGGGTGGTCCAGTGGCACAAAAATTGAGATTTATAGGTTTTGATGAAAGTTCCAAGTATTATAAATTTACTGACTCTAATTACAGAGCTATTGTTTCCAATTCAGCAAAATTTGAGGAAGATACAAATTGGTCCAGGATACACAGTAACGACACATCAGTTTATTTTCCTAAAGATGTTCAAGGTACAGCGCAACCTGACTCTCAGATAGATGTTCCAGATGTTCCAGTTGTCCCAGATGTTCCTGATGTACAGTCTTCATCAGTCGCAGATGATGTTATTAGCGATGTAAATGAAGATGGAGATGACCAAAATGAATGGACCACGGTTCTACGACGTTCCAAGAGAACCACAAAAGGAGTTCCTCCTCAGAGATATCAAGCGCAAGTAGCTCAAAAATTGTTTCCTGTTATTTGTAACAATGTTTTACTTCCTCCCGATAATTTTTATCAAATAAAACATTTACCTGAACCTGAACAGGAAAAATGGTATAATGCCATGCAAGCTGAACTTGACAGTTTAAAAAAATTGAAGGTGTACAAACATGTTGACCCTCCAGAACATAAGAAAGTTATTGGCACACGATGGGTCTATAGAATTAAGCGAAAGCCAAACGGTGAGGAACTATACAAAGCTAGATTAGTAGCACAAGGCTACTCTCAGACTTTTCCTGATGATTACACCGATACTTATTCACCTACTGTCAGAAATGAAAGTGTCAAAATTGCCTTAACAACTGCCGCTGCCCTGAATTTAGAAGTTTTCCAGTTTGATGTTGAAACTGCATATCTGAATGCCGATCTAGATGAAGAAATCTACGTGAAAGGCGCACCCGGATTCCAGGACCAGGAAGGATGTGTCTGGCGACTGCAAAAGAGTCTATACGGATTGAAACAATCTGGTTTAATGTGGCATAGATGTCTAATTGACAAACTAAATTCAATGGGCTTTATTAAGTCCGACTCTGATCAATGCGTGTTTACAAAAGGGCAAGGTAATGTTTATGAAATTGTTCTTGTGTATGTTGATGATATTGTGTATATTGGTCCAAATCAACATATGAGTGAGAATTTTGCAAAGGGTTTAGCAAAACATTTCACACTAAAAAGCTTAGGACACATTCATGATTACTTAGGGGTTCAAATTCAGAAAACTAAGAAGGGGTTTAGTCTCTCACAATCAAACAAGATTGATCAATTGTTACAACAATGCAACATGGCTGATGCACACCCATGTCGGTCTCCAATGCAGACAGATTTTTATAGGTTGACATACCAAAATAGTCCTTTGTTTAAGGACCAAACACTTTATCGCTCAGTAATTGGGTCATTGTTATATATTAGTAGTTGGACAAGACCCGACATTTCACTTAGTGTGAATTTGTTGTCACGACACGTAGGCAACGCGACTGTATTTCATTGGTCATGTATAAAGAGATTGCTCAGATATATGAAGCACACGATGGACATAAAGTTGTTCCTGGAACCAGAACAAAACAAGTACCCTAAACTGATTTGCTATGCAGATTCTGATTGGGCGAGTGACATTGAAACTCGTCAAAGTACTTCTGGTTTCATAATGTTTTTGAATGGGTGTCCAATATATTAGAAAGTCAGAAAGCAGAGATTTATTTCTTGTTCCTCCACTGAGTCCGAATATGCTTGTGTTTCTGACTGTTGCAATGATTTAACCAATGTTTCTGCTCTCGTTACTAGTATCTGGGCAGAGCCAATAAAACCTATTGTCATTATGGAAGATAATATTTCAGTGAAATTCATTGCTGATGCTGAATATGTGGGAGCACGTTCACGGCACATCGATTTACGATATAAAAATGCGAGAAAATATGTGCAACAAGGATTCGTGACTCTACAATATGTGCCTTCAAATGAACAGATCGCTGATGTGCTGAATAAGCCACTGCCAGCTGACCAACACGAATACCTTTCTGAGAAACTGTGCCTGAAGTGAATCAAAGTCCCTGATGACTGCCAAAGAAGGGGTGTCACGCTGAGAATTGCCAGCCAACAGAGACTTTCCTTAGTTAAAGTGTTGCTGTGTTTCTTTATTTGCTCTGATCACACCCCCTCTTACATCACTCCCACAATCCTTATCTTTCTCTGTTTCCTATATATATATCCGCTTGCTTATGTGAGCGAGCACATTCTAATCTAACCTTCTTGTGTGCTTGTAGCCATGTTTTTGTTAGAAGCTGCTTGATAAAGCGCAGCTGGCTCAATGAACTTTTTCTGTTTATAAAATAAAGTTTGTTTTCACTATGGTGCCTGCCTGCTGAAGTCCTGCTTTAAAATCCATCCCCAACAAGACATGCTGAGGAGTATGCAAAATACCAGGGAGATGAGAGAGCAGTATCTGTTTCAGGTACTGCCGGGGGGGGGGGGGGCTATCAGCATCCAAGTTTAGAGAGTGGGACAAAAAACTTAATTACTGCGTTGAAGAAGATAAGAGACCAAGAATAAGAAAACAGTGGTTAATAGCAAATGAAAAAGAGGATGGATGAGGAGTTCCTTGTTTGGAGCTGTATAGGGAAGCATTTCAATTTGAAAGATTAAGGGAGTTGCAATTATTCGAGAATAAATGGGTGAAACTGGAAAAACAGATAAACGGGATGAAGAATAGAGAATTAATCTTTATAAAGTGGAATAGGAGCGACTTAAATAAACTAATAGGCCCCATGAAAGGGACTATGGAAATTTGGAAAAAATGGCAGGGGAAAATAGGATTATATAAATCAAAATTGTCAGCGATTTATGTAATAAATAAAGATAATGAAATAAATTTAAATAGGGGTATAGGAGAGTTGAAGGCAAGAGGGATAACTAAGATAGGACAGTTATATGAGAAGGATGGAAGGCCAAGTAGAAATCGTATAGAATGGTGGTTGGGTAAGGGAAGATGGCTACAAATAAATGCAATATGTAAATATATGAATGAAAGCACTATTTAGGGAGGAGATAGAGTTAGAGAAAATAATAAGAGAAAAAACTGAGGGTACTAAGGCGCAAGCAAGCAATATATATCAGATGTTAGTGAAGTCAGACAGGGATGTGATCCAAGGATTGACTAAATGGTGGCAAAATGAGATACAAGTAGAGATGCAAGAGATGGAAAATACAGTAGAGAATATAAGGAAAATCAAGAATACAAGAGTTAGGGAAATGAGAAGGAAAATATTACATGTGGTATTACACACCCGTTCAACTTGCACACTTTCAGCAGAACGTTAAAGGTATCTGTTGGCATGGGTGCCAAGATAAAGGAGTATTTATGCATATGCTCTGGGAATGCCCAGTGGTGCAGAACTTTTGGCAAAAAAGTGCAAGAGGATATTAATAGGATATTAAATATAAGATGGATGATTACTAAGAAAATGGCAGTATTAGTAAAAAGTAGTGAGATGGGAGAATACAGAGAAATAAAACAAGCTAGATAGAAACTACAAACAAGATAGAAAGATAAAACAAGATAGAAAGCACTCAGGCGGTAATAGTCTTGGGGTAGAAAGATGCGACAAAATGGACAATGCAAAATTGGTATAGGTATATGGTGGACCACATTCAATTTGAGATTATGGATAAAAGGATGAATTCGATTAATGAAACTGATTTGCAACATCTGATGGGGCAATGGGACAAGGTAAGACGATATGTGGCGAGTAGGATCCGAGACCAAGCTATAAGAAACAAGTTGGAATCACTCTATAATATGTAAAGAAATATTTCACTCTTGAGTTTAAATGATTTATACAAGAAATACCCCCCAACTGGTGGTGGGGTATGATTGATTGTCTGGTGGTTGGATCACTGAGCACATGTTATATGTTATATGTTGTGTGTGTGTTTTATATTATAAAAATCAATAAAAATATTAATTAAAAAAGAGAGAGAGCAAACCGGGTTGTTAATCATAAAACATATCTACTGAGGCAACAAGATTTCTTTAAGAAAGCAATCAAAGAGAATGATGCAGCAGTCGAAGCTAGCTACGTGGTTAGTGAGATGACTGATAAAGCAGGGAAGCCATTCAAAGAAGGTGAATTTGTAAAAAAAAGTGCATATTACAGGCTGCAAGTATTGTCTGTCCAGAAAAGAAAGGTCAGTTTAGCAATATCAGCCTTTCTGCCAACACCGTAGCAGAGCGCATTTCTGACCTGTCAAATGACATTTATGATCAACTGTGTGAGAAAGCAAAATGTTTCTGTGTACACTCAGTCGCTCTTGATGAGACCACAGACATCACCGACACTGCCCAGCTCGCAATCTATGTCCGCTAAATATTAAAGAACTGTTAATACAGACATTATTATTACAGAATCTGAATAATAATAATTACATTTCTCTAGTCAGCAACTATATGTGGTTTCTTCAGTCTTCTTTATCTGCTGTATTATTATTATTATTATTATCATCATCATCATCATCATCATTATTATTATTATTCATAATTTTCCACCCCGAGTCTACGGTGAGGGGCGGCATACAAATCTAAATAATAATAATAATAATAATAATAATAATAATAATAATAATAATAATAATAATAATAATAATTTTCATTTTATTTATTTATTACTGATTTATTTTATTTTTTTCTTATGAATTTTTCTTATGAATTATTTTTTAACACAAAATAAGATGAAAAAAATAAAGACATTTGATAACATTGGAATGTTTTTGTAAGAGCTTTTCTTGTGGAAAACCTGATGCAGCCCAGCCTCAACCAGATTCTACTTCCAGCGGCCCCCGAGTAAATTGAGTTTGAGACCCCTGTTCTAGACTATGGGTTGTGTTTCTTTATCCTCATCTACTTTTGTATGAAGCATGATGGCTTCCATGGTTAGGATGCTAGCTTGACAGGCAGCAATCCCTCGTTCAAGATTTGAGTGCTGCCTTGGGGTGGGGTGAGTCCTGGTGCTTTGCTCCAACTCCTGCCAAGCACATGAAAGGAGCTCTCAACTGAGCATCCCCTGAGCAATGGTGATGTCACCAGCCAAACCTTTCAACCAAGAAGCACCTTGGCGCTCCTGATATAAGTGCAATTTAATTTGGTCATCCTGACATAATTTACTTTTCTTTCTATCACTTGTAATTTTGCTTGATTTTTTTATGTTTTGAACAATATGTAAACTGCCTGGAATAACTCAGAGTTGTGTAGCATATAATTTTAATAAGCTGTTATTGTTGTTGTTGCTATTATTATTATATTACATCTTTAGATGCTCTACGTGGACAATTTTTTTACAATAGAATTATGGGAGAAATAATAAAGAGTCTACCAAAATAAATAGATAGATGGAATAATATACATTGAAGCAAATATGGAGTTTGTACAGTATATATGTAAGAAATTACTACATTTGTAATCCAACTTCAAAATGTGCTGAAATGATATTGAGTGTATGAGAAGATTCACTATGAAAAAAGCATGACGTTACTTTATTTCTTGGAAATGTTTCTCTTTTTTAAAGAAGCACGATGGTTTTCATGGCATTGTAATGAAATAAAGAACTGGCTTTATGGTGGTATATATGGTATTAATAATGAAGGTCATGAATTTATCTGAACAGATAAAGGTTTTCCAATACTGAAGTTTTCTGTTGGCTCGGGCCCTTACTGTAGCATAAAGAAAATTCAACATTGTTGACCATGAAACTTTAGAGTACAGATTTATGGATTCCAATTTTAGTGTGACGTTTTGCTCTTCACTGTATTGATGCACCCCCATAAACAAAGATGCATGGTTTATTACTCTTCAGCCAAGGTCCTAAAACACTCACAACATTCTCTTAAGAGTCCTATATTTTTCCCCTCTGGTTTCCTAAGCTAAAATCAGAGATAAAATTGTGATGAAGACTGGTTTGGAAATGCCATATAACATTTATTGAATTGTTATAATTTTTCTCTTCCTTTTGCTGTATCTACAATTAGAAATCAATTATTTTCTTTATCCTAAATCCTTAACTTTACAACTAAGCCTGGTTTGATACTACATCAGTGTTTCTCAACCGTGGCAACTTTAAGATCGCTGGACTTCAACCTTCTTGATTATCTTCAAGAGTGCCTTGTACCACATAGTTCCCAGCAACCAATAAGGCCTCACAGAGTTGGTCTTCTCCGGATCCCATCAGCTAAACAGTGTCGGCTGGCAGGTCTGTGGGGGAGGGCCTTCTCTGTGGCTGCTCCGACTCTCTGGAACTAGCTACATCCTACCCTCACCCTACTGGCCTTTCAGAAAGCTGTAAAGACCTGGCTTTTCTGGCAGGCCTGAGGTTGTTGATCTGATGGTGCACCACCGGGATTCGGCCATGAATGGCATGCATGATTTTTAATTCTCAGTTTTAAATTGTTTTTATTTATTTTTTTAGAGCTTTTAATACTGTACGTTTTAATTCTTCTGTTGTGAGATGCCCACAGGCAGCAATGGCAGCAATGAGAAGGATCGCTAATGGCTGCCATGCTTTTTTTGTCCATTACCATATATTTTTACAAAAACCTGCTGGGATTTTTCATTTTGTTAAGGCAAGAAAGGAAAGGAAAATGAAATAATTCCTCTTTAATGAATTAACAATATAGTTTAGTTTTATGTATTTTATTTATTTTATCTTTATTGAAAGATTTTTATTGAAAGTTTTTTTAAAAAGCTGACGCTTATGACATATACAAAAAAGTACATAGAAAACAAAAAATAGAACAACAAAAAGAAAAAACACAAACATATATACATATATTCATATTAGTTTTCGTAGATTTTCACGGGTACAGGTATGACGGTCTTGGTATATTCGGGTTTCTTCCCATGTAGGATTTGGACATTTCTGGCGATGTTTTGACGAGGTGCCACTCGTCATCTTCAGGCTGGTGTTTCTGTCCTTGTTCTAGGGCGAATATTCATATATAACTACAGCATCTTACATCTTATATAGAGATATTTTATTTATACCACTAAGATAGGGTTGCAAAAACTTTATGCCATGGACTACTGCTAGCACATTTTCTGCAGATGGCAGATTCTGCAACAAAATCCTGGAGAAGAGGTTTAAGGAGCGAGAAAATAGACATATATATTGCTTTTTATTCTCCTTTTATGCAATATGTCACTAAAGAATACCCCCGACTGGTTTAAAATACCTCTTGTCTATTGTCTTTAGAGACTAAAGCTTGCCTAGCTGTTCTAGGCAGTTGTCATTTTGAAGCAGCTTTTTACTCAAGAGTTGAAAATACCACGTTCTACTCAGATCACTCATCCCCCCCCCCCGGTTGTCTCTTGTTTTTAAGCCTCATGACACAACAGCAAGCAGAAATTGATGTTTCACTGGATATCTTTCTGTTTTGTTGATTTATACTTAAAACTTAGGGCGTGCCTTAGTTTGGGACTTTCTGAAATGTAAATTGCAAATTTAAAACGTATTAATTCACATTCAAACATGCAGGTTCGTTGGGGCGAGAAAATTCTGCCTTTGTTTTGAATATACTGTATCTTCAACTTTTACTAAGAAATAATGGGTGCCCTTGTTAAGTTGCTGACCAAGTTTTACTTCACTGCTTTTTTTCACTCCTTGGAAAACTTGCAACACCCCAAATGTGATGCTGGTTTCATAGATGCGGAGAGGGATTCAAGCTTGAATGAATTATGAGAATATAATGAAAGACTTTTGTAGCAATCCAACAAAGCAGATTTATGTGCAAAAGGTTGTTTTGATGCATTCATTGAATCAGATATATGTTCTGAAGTAGACTAGATAAACATGCTTCATCAGGGACCATGAATTATTGCTTGCAAATAAATCATGAACTGAGCCCACAGGCTTCAAAGGAAGACTTTACTATGTGTCTAGAGACTAAATTCAAGTCAGAGCTAAATTAGTACTCTATATGCAACTAATATATTCATTTATCATTTATTATTACAGCTATACCTGCTGTAATCAACCAAAATCTCAATAGCTTACAGTATACAGTATACAACTGCAGCAGCTGGAACATTAACATTATAAATAATAAATTTGGAGTCACAGCTATCTTCTACTCACATTCAGCTACAATCATATAAATGCAGAATCAGGCTTCTACAGTTCTAGGAATATGCCCATGACAATCATTGCACCCCATCAAATACATGGTCCATCGATCTTAATAGGTATGGTTACTTGTCAATATCCTGATGAGTAATAGCAATTCCAGTTTTCAAACCACACTTTCCCCCCTTGGGTCAACCTAAAAACATGGAACAATTGAACCTGACTTATAAAAATTCCTTCTATGACCAGGCTCAGTCTATCCATAGCTGGAAAGAGATTTGCATATAAACACCCAAATGAATGCTGTGCAGGATTCTCATTTCAATCCAGCATTATGAACTGTGCATACAAAACTCTTCAAGCATAGTCATAGCAACCATATGAAGGTTGTGAGAAGAGTTGGGAGAGGCATATTTTTCCTCACTCTTCCTTTTAAAACAACAGATGGGATTAGTCAGGGGTGGAGCCTAATTTACCTTGCTGCCAGTTTGCTGCTGAGGTGCACCCAGTGAAGGGCTACCAAAATTTTTACTACCACACTGTGGGCGTGGCTTATGCAGGATGCCCTGCATTTTCATTCAACATCTTTCAGTGCAAATTGAGTGCTGTGGGGTGGAGCTCCATTTTCCCTACCGCAATGTGTTCCCTGCCCACCCCTGGGTGCACCCATGCATGCAAATGCACAGGGCAAACAAATCCAAAAAAATTCCCCCAAAAAACTGGAAACAAAAAACTGGAAACAAACTCAGCTTCTGTGCAAGCACAGGAGGGGGGGGGGGAATCTAAAAAAAAATTCAAAACAGTTTTTTTTTAAATTAAATAAATAAATAAATAAATAAGATAGTGGCACCCATGGACTGGCACCATCTTAAAGGAAGTACAGTGATCCCTTGTTTTTCATGGGGCATGCGTTCCAAGACCACCAGTAAAAAACAAATTTCTGTGAAGTAGAGGAAAGATATTTTTTAATGTATTTAACGAGTATTTGGACTTTTAAAACCCACCCTTTGCATTAAACAGTCATTCTATAATGTTTCTCAGCTGGAACTACATGTGATATCCCACCAGTTTCTTTAATAGAGTACAGAAGTACTGTGGAAGAATTTTATAAATTTTTAATGGATTTAAAATTTTCAATAGATTTAATGGATTTAAGCCCCCTTTAAAAACCTGTGAAGTAGTGAATCCGCAAAATATGAAACGGGAAGTAATGAGGGATTACTGTAGTTCAATTCTCTCTCTGGCTCAGGGTTGACTCAGCTTTCCAACCTTTCTAAATCAGTAAAATGAGGACCCTGATTGATGGGAGCAATATGATGATTCTGTAAACCACTTAGAGAGGGCTGTAAAACACTAATTAAGAAGTATATAAGTCTAAGTGCTATTGTTATTGCTAATCCTTGCTCCTTTTATAGATCTACTGCAAATGCTGCTGCGTATACATATATACAATCCACTTAAAATAATTCATTATCTAGAATTGAGAAATAATTAAATATCATAAATTTAAAATAAAATAGATTAAAACCCTTCTAGAGGTAATGTGATAAAATCATTCTAGGTCAAATTATAGAAAAAATAAACTTTTCAGATCTCCAATTACTGACTGCAATAGTTGTGAAATGTAGACCTGGTTCTGCATTTGCTTCTATGGACTCCTAAAATAAACAGAATAACTCCACCCATTAACAGAAAAAGTGCAGAGGATGGATCCAGAAAATATTATCTCACTCCACATGTTTAGAAATGTTAATATGATTTGTTTGCATTGTGTCTCTTGATCTTTAAGGTCTCAAATATTTCTCAAAGCAGTGATGGAGCAGAAATGATATTATACCAATCAAATCATCATCCATCAAGGGTAATTATATTGTTAACTGTGTGCCACATTATACTGCGGGTTGCTTCTTATTCTCCCTATCTATCTAACCCAGTGTTTTTCAACCAGTGTGCCGTGGCACACTAGTGTGCCGCGAGACATGGTCAGGTGTGCCGCGAAGCTCAGAGAGATAAAGAAAACAAGAGAAAGAGAGAAAGAAAGAGCAAGAGAGAAAAAGAAAACAAGAGAGAAAGCAAGCAAGAGAGAGAGAGAAAGAAAGAAAGACAGAAAGAGAACAAGAGAGAAAGAAAGCAAGAGAGAGAGAAAGAAAGCAAGAGAGAGAGAGAGAAAGAGAGGGAGGGAAGGTGGGAGAGAGAAAGACATAGAGGGAAGTAGGGAGGGAGAGAGAAAGAGAGCAAAAAAGAGGAAAGAAGCAAGAGAGAAAGAGAGATGGAGAGAGAGAGAAAAAAAAGAGGGAGAGAGAAATACTGTAGAGCAAAAGGGAGGAATAGAGAAATTTTTTGTCCAAACTTTTTTTAGCGCCCCCCCCCTCAATGTGCCCCATGGTTTTGTAAATGTAAAAAATGTGCCGCGGCTCAAAAAAGGTTGAAAATCACTGATCTAACCAGTGGAACATGTTTGCTTCAATCTGTCCAGTTGAAAAATAATTTCCTCCCATGTAAACCATCCAGATTTTGAGACCTTGATTCAAAAGTCCTCTTCTGCAAGCCATTTTCACAAATTATTGGATAAATGGAAAGCAGATCATTCTAAGACACTGACAAAATCTGTTTTAAAACTTTCGGAAATATTTATATTCCTTCAAAAGAAAAGCATGTTTTTTCTCTTAATGCTTCAGAATATCTAAAAGGTTTTTAGAACTTTCTCTGAAGGTGCCATTGAACTCATTTTAAAATAGAAAAAGCTACTGTTGTAGCTTTATGTTAGACACACACACACACACACACACACAAACTGTTCTCTCTTTCACTGTGGTTCATGCTTTCCAATCTGAAAAAGCCTTCAAGATGTCTTCTTTGCAGAAATGTATAGTGACATCAATTGCACTGTCAGTATAAGCTGAGTTGCATTGTGCCACAGCAAAAAAGCCAGCTATTCTTAAAGGTTTTATATGGGATATGTTTTGGGCAGGAACTAGTGGACAGCGTGGCTTCCTTGCCCTCTTCACCCAACTTCACCTGATAGGAAGGATAGCACTCATTCTTAGCTCCTCAGAGCACAAAAGTTTAACTCTAAGTTGGACTGTTCACAGAGCTTCATGTATTACTGCTTTCCATGCCACAAAATTAATTTAAATCTCCCAGTGGTCTGTGGTCTTGATTAGCCTGATCAGTCCACAAAGTTAAGTTTGCAACTTTCTATGAATAAGTATACTGGGGGAAAAGTACACAAGATTTATGGAAGTAATAATGATTAAAAACAGATGCCAATATATATGGCAGAAATACAGAGCACCTTGTCATGGTAACCACTATTTACAACAAGATCTTAGGAAACAGGATGTAACAGTCATCTGAAAATCAATAGAAAAGTCATTACTAACAGGATTTTTAAAACTGACATGATTTGCTTAAGGGCTCTGTAAATAAATAAAAACAGGTATGAAACAGGAAAGAGACAGATTGTTCAAAAAACAGTGTTTATTTCAATGCAGTTTTGGAAATTATGAGACTCACAAAAACATTTGCGCTATGGTTTAGTGCCCATTAGCCTGTGAGATAGAATGAATGATCAGATTTGAGCTTGTTTCCTCAAATCTGCTCAAATCTGCTCTTCAGCTGCAGGAGAAAGAAAAAATGATTTGGACAAGGGTAATGCAGTATATTCTAGAACAGGGGTCCCCAACCACCGGGCCGCGGACCAGTACCGGGCCGCGGGGCATGTTGCACCGGTCCGTGGAGTCAGCAGCTGCCGGTCCTCATGCCGCCACCCCCTCCCTCCAGCGCTTTGCCTCCCGCCGGACAAGAGGCTTCGGGAGGCAGGTTCTGCCGGCCACAGGATGATGGATGGGACAGAGGGGCGGGAAGGACCGAGAGGCTCAAGCCTCTTTTGGCTTCTGCCGCGGGGCGCTTTTGCGTTTTTGGCTGGGGGGAGGTAGGAGGGCCAGCCTGACCCCTCTCTCCAGCGCTTAGCTCCCGCTGGGCAAGAGGGCTTGGGAGGCAGGTTCTGCCGGCCACAGGACGATGGTGGGAAAGAGGGGTGGGGAGGACCAGCACCCCCATGCTTAATCCCGCCCCCAACCACGCCCCTTTCCGCCCCCACTGGGCCATAGAAAAATTGTCTTGCTGAAACTGGTCCCTGGTGGAAAAAACGTTGGGGACCACTGTTCTAGAAAGAGCTGCCCTGGAACACCAAACAAAAGCACTGCATTTCATCTGCCAGAATGTCAATATTTCCTGATATTTGTATGGCTTCAACATAACCTTTTCCATACAAATGCAATGCATACTTCTGAGCTCTTATGACCACAAGGATAATTTAGTTTGGTTAAACCAACACTTGATTATACACTTTAAACCATACATTGAGGAGCAGATCTTAGATTTTTATCCTTATATTCCTTTTCCCCCGCATTAAAGCAGCATTTGCACAGGCTCAGGAAAGGCCTGGTAGGTTTGAAGGGAGAGCAGCATCAGTCAGAAGCCAGGATAATGGTCCAAATTATATCACATATACAATGACATCATACAAATGGTAATATATTATAACTGATGCAAATATGTTTTTGTTTAATTTATGTATTGGGAGGTGTTGACACCTAGCAATTGCCCAAACAAGTTTCTACAGTACATGTTGTTGTTGTTGGCAAGATTTCAAAAGTGCTTTGACTTTGCCTACTAAGATTGAGAATGTGTGATTGGCTCAAGGTCACCTAGCTGGCTTTGTGCCAGTTTTTGCTTTCTCTTCTACTAAATATACATTATGATATTCGGATGTTATGAAGAGCAAGGATAATGATCTTAGACCCAATTTTCCCACCCATATCTCTTAAATCCCTATCTCCTCAGTTCTCTCTCCATCCAGAATATACATAGGATGGAGATGCTTGTGTTATTATATAATATATAATATTATAGTTATACTAATAGTATACTAATATAACTAATACTTATACTAACATACTAATAGTTCAACTATGGCAAGGTTGGTGACTATGGGGTTTGTGACCAAGTGTGTTGGAGAATTACATTTGGTTTTTTATATTGCCATTTGATTTGCGTCCATTTATTTTTTTCAGTTCAGAACTGCCACTTCATCTAATGAAAAGTTTCTCAGACATTTGTGATATATGATGGCATGTGCAACTTTGAATGATCAGATATCTCCTAGAGTAATTTACCTCAAAACAAACTTAGAACAAAATAGAATTCTACTTGTTATCACAGACAGTCCCCTGATAAAATTATTCAAGTGTGATTTAACTGTTATTAATAAACATATGGAAAATCACTGTCATAGGAGGAGGGGAGGAGAGGAGAGGGGAGGGGAGGGCAGGGGGGGGCAGGGGAGGGGAGGAGAGGGGAGGAGAGGGGAGGAGAGGAGAGTAGAGGAGATTTGTCTTTGGTGCATATGCTTTCAGTGCACATAAAACAAAAAATAAGTTCATCAAAAATCATAAGGTACAGCACTTAATGATAGTCATAGGGTCCAAATAAGCAATCAGGAAACAATCAATGTCAATATAAATCGTAAGGATACAAGCAACAAAGTTACAGTCATACTGTCACAAATGGGAGGAGATGGTTGATAAGAACAATGAGAAGACTAATAGTAATGCAGTCTTAGTGAATAGTTTGACAGTGTTGAGGGAATTATTTGTTTAGCAGTGATGGCATTCAGGGCAAAAGCTGTCTAATACATCTAATGCATCCCAGAAGGGAATGAATTGCAGGAGATACAGTGGTTATCTTGAGTTCATTATTTCCTTATGAAGATCTTTGCCTCATTTGTTTGCTTGCATCTAACTAGCTATCTGGGGACTGCCAAGATATAAGGTGTATCTTTTTAATGAGCATCTTAGTATTAGAAGTATGTATGATGTTCTAATGTCAAAATACTTCAACCTTAGTATTTTGTCTAATATATCTTTATATTTTTCACTTTTTTCCCAATGAGCCTGGGTCAAAATCAGTTACTCAGATTCCATTTTGTTTCAGATTAAGTGCTCCAATGTCCAGTGACTGGTTTATTTTCTAAATAAGTCTTCCAATTCATAAAGACATGGCCAATAGTTTAGTAAATAAAACAATTGCTCCTTTCTTGCTGCTATAAACTGAAGCTAATTAAGATAGGAGGAGCAGAGAGAGAGGAAGAGTCAGTTAAGTGCATATTTAGAAACAGAACTATCTGAGAATAACAAAAAGGTTAATACCAGCCTTGTAAGTAAATATGATACTGCATTTAAATTCGCCATTATGTGGAAGTTAGAATTCATGAATTTTAATAGTACATTGTGGCTCCATTGTGCAGCATGAATTTGGGGCTTTTGTTTTCAGGGAGACTTCCAGTTGCAGTTGTATGTTCTATGAAAACGCATAACTGATAAGTTTGTCATACAGTGGAATTCTCATGTTGCCAAATACAAAAAACTATTGCTTTGTTATGCTGAATAAATTACTGTGGGTTGGGCTTCTCACCTTATGCCTAGAGAGCCTGAAGATTAGGAGAACTTCGGTTCTGGCCATTTTTTTGGGCACTCCCCTTAAAGCTTTCTACTCTAATGCAGGGCAGTCTAAGAGGGGTTCTGGATCCATTTGAGAAGTGGCACTGGCCATTTCCCCCTCCCAATTGCTCTGTACCATCGTGTGGGGCAGGAAACAGTAGGGTGGAGTTTCTACATCCATTCCTTGCTGAAGTCACCTTCATGCTTGGTCACGAGGGCTTGTCACCCTTTAGCCACTCTTCCAAACGTTGATCACTGGGAGTGAATCCACTGGAGCGAACAGCTGGCATGTCTCCCAGCAGCCATTTTAAAAGTCAACCCCATCGAACATCATAAAACCATTTAAAACCCAATTAATACAGCCATACAATCTTATTGTGGGCGGATCTAAAGGCGTATTAATTAATCACCCCCCCAGCCCTGCTAGCAGAACCAGTCTTTAAAGCTTTCCAGAAAGCCAGTAGGATGGGGGAGAAGGCCCTCCCCCATGGCCCCACCAACTGACACTGCTTAGTCGACGAGACCCAGAGAAAGCCAACCCTGTGGGCTCTTATTGGTCTCTGGGAGCTGTTGTGGTTGGTTCTGGGCCAGCTGCTGCCCCCAAGGACTGTGGGGGTGGATGTGGGTGAAGCTTCCCAGTGTCAGAGGCCTGTTTTATTGCCGACTGCTTCGGACAGCAAAGCGTTGGAAGCAGGGAGTGACTGTGAAATGGGACCCTCAGACAGCCAATTAGGGAGCAATTCATCCTCCTCCTTATCTTCGTTGGACTCAGATGAAGAAGCATTCATTGACATATGCAGCCGCAGGGCAATGACTAGGAAAGAGCAGCTGAGGAAATACTTCAGGAGATAAGGGAGTTTCACCTGTGGTTGGGTGTGGTTCAACTAATTGGGGCTGCCATTAAATTGGCAGCGTTTTGGCCTCAGAATGTGGAAGTTTATCCACTCGGTGACAGTGGAAGTGGCCTTCATCTCAGGATTCTCCAAGGACTCTCTTTGCTTTGATACCAGGACTCTGAACTTAAACCATAGGCAAAGGTGTGAGTTTGAAAACGTTTGAAGGAGAGTGGCTGTGACATCTTCACAGCTACTTGTTAATTGCTTTGTGTTTGTTTATTGTTTTTCACTGCATTCAAGTCTGTTACATTGAAGGTGAGCCCTTTGACTACCAAAAGGGTGTTTTGCGGAGACTTCCGGTTTGGAGGAGACCGCATCTGGTTCTCTTCGGCAGAGCTCTGCCTTGGGAACCTTTCTACCCCCTCCGAAGGTCGCATTTGCGATCGGATCGGGCCCGGATGGCCCGATCCCAGAACAGGGGGCTCCCCTCTGCCCGAGGAGCCGTCGCCAAGACTCCGGAGGCAGCGGTTCGCCCCGCAGCTTCGGAGACGGGAGAACCGCTCCTCTTTCCATAAGAGGATCGGCCAGCGCTTTCTCCCCTCACCCAGCGGGAAGGAGAAAAAAAAGCCAAAGAAGTGAAAGTGCTAAATCGGTTTCACTGGAAAAGAATACAGTAGAGTAAAGACCTAAGGTAAAAAACCCCTTTTTTGTTTCGTGTTTAAAACCAGAAGATTGGATCGTGAAAGTTCTAAGTGAAAGTTCTTTTTTTTTCAATAAGGCGAAGGTGAAAGTTTTTTCCTGTTTGGATTCATCCGCACATAATAGCCGGATCTAACTTTTTCACTTTCATTTTTTCCATCTTGAACTTGAACTTTGGAACTTAAAAAATATTTTTTTTACTTTATGGATTAACAAAATAACTCAAAATTGATATGACTATTTAGAAAATTTAAATTGCCAAAGGAAATCAGTAGTTATGACTAGAATTTGTTTTTGAAAGACTGCTAAAAACATAGTGTTCCGGGCTTAAATTCTGAAGGCGGAGGAACACACTCTTGCTGCCTTTTTTTTCCATCTTGTTGTTCTTTTTCCACAACAATGAAATAACTCAATAACCATAAAATAAATGGAAATTAGAAGTGACTGAAACCTTTCCTTTGGACTATTTACTCCTGGATTAACCTATTTGGATTACTTGCCGAGCCTCTTTGGATTATTTGCTGACTCCTTTTGGATTATTTGCTGAGAACTTTTTAACATCTGCCTTGCTGTACGAAATTTAACCTGACTCCATCTTGGGATTTGTTTCTTTGCTCCTGCCTTGAACTTGGAAAATAAACTGACTTCATTTCAAATATAAGAAAACTACTAATTTGTCTTTCCCTTTGAACTTGAAAGTGAAATTAAACATAACTTTATCCTTTGAGACCTGGACTTACATCCTTACTCTCTAGCAAAACTACAGGACCTATAAGAAGAACATAAGTATATAATATTGATATTGTGTTTCTTGAATAATTATTCCTTCCTTCTTGATCTTTCCTTGACTCTTTTTTTTCTGTGCACTGCCAATTCTAAAAGAAACCTGACTTGAAACATATGCATTGTTAACAAACCTTGGTCTCCTGCTCTATTTTAATTAGTTGAATTAAAATATTACCTCCTTTTTGTTTCTTATTTCCCCTAAAACAATTTCTTCCACTTCTTTTATTAATTTTATTAATTCTCTCCCCTTTCTTTTCTCCATCTCCTTTTTCCTTTCCATAAATTTTCTTTTTCCTGCTTTCTTTTATTTTTTATATTTTTCCTCTATTTTACTTACTTTGTCCTCCTACTAGATTACTCATTTCTAACTCTTACTTTTTACTTATTTTTTTCTAAAAAAAAAAAAAAGTTTTACACCTGCTCTTCTTGGCATTGCATATTTAGAGTTTTAAAAATTATAATAATTTTGTTGGCAATTGTGGGTAATTGAATTATATTTTAAGGGTAATTGTTAAAAATAGTCTGACAGATTTGGAATTTATAGGAATTCTTTTCCTTTTACTACATACAATTGGAAAATAATTTAAATCAATTTAAATTTAAATTTTAAATTTTAAAGAGTGGATTCAAATTAGACAATGTCAAATACTTCAACCTTTGTCAAAACGGTCAAAAAACAAACTACAGCAACAATTCCCTCTCCACAAGGGTCACCGCACCCCTCCCCGTCGCACCAGGTGTTAACCATGTCTACAAAGGACAAAGACAAAGAAAAAACAATGCAGTCTAATTTTGCAACATTACAAGAAACTTTGAACACTTTGAAGGACTTTATGTTTAAATCTCAAGAGGAAGCCACCCAACAGAGAGAGGCCATAAAAGAGGATGCAACACAACAAAGAGAAGCTATAAAAGCAGACCTGGCGGAATTTAAAATGGAGATGGCCCAATTGAAAGTTGATGTGGGTGAGATGAAAGACCAGATAAAGGAGATTCAACAAACATTACAAGAAAGTGATGACCGAGTCAAAAAAGTCGAAGAGAAATCTGACAAAAATGAAAAAAGAATGGACTACCTTGAAGGGAGAGCTGATGCAAGATACAGAAGATATGACAAATCAATCACTCAGTTGGAGATGCAACGAGCTTCGTATGGACTTCGATTTCAGAATATAAAAGAGGAAAAAGATGAAGATTTAAAAATGACTATGGCGGAAACTATTGGAGGAATACTCCAAGAGGATCCCACAGCCCTACTGAAAGAAATCGATGAAGTATACAGAATCTCGAATAGCTACATCCGTCGTCATAATCTTCCAAGAGAGATACATATTAAATTCACAAGAAAAGCTTTGCGAGATGACATACTTCACTGGTCAAGAACTGCCAAACTCCAACATCAAGGAGTTGAAATAAAAATACTAAAACAAGTTCCAAGAAGTGTCAGAGAAAGCAGAAGAGATTACCACTTTCTAACTCAAATTCTGATCAAAGAAAATATAACCGATCGTTGGCTTATCACACAAGGTCTTTCTCTGACATGGCGCTCTACAAGATACAAATTGGAAAATGTAGAACAAGCTATGTACTTTTTTGAAAATAGTGGCATCAGCCGCCGGGACCATGCAAACCAGCAACAAGTGGTTGAACAACAACTAGTTCAACAACAACCAGGGGAAAAACCAACAACTCAGCAAGAAGAAGATCTGGGGGCTACTGCTCAGGTAATAGAGCAGGACCAAGGTGCCAGAAGAGTTCAACCTCAGCGAGAAACCAAAAAACCTACTAAATGATAACAAGTAAAGATTTAAAAATCTTTTCTGTAAACGTCAATGGACTTAATGAACCAAGGAAAAGGAAACAAATTTTTTCTAAAATTAGAAATCAAAATGCTCAAATTACAATATTACAAGAAGTGCATATTAAAAAAAATAACCAAAAATTACTGTTGAATCCAAAAATTGGAAAAATGTATGCTGCATTAGCAGATCAAAAAAAAGAGGTGTAGTGATGTATGTTGAGAACTCTATAAATTCCAAACAAATATTTAAGGATAATGAGGGTAGAATATTGATTGTACAAGTTGATATTGAACCTAGACCTTTAGCTGTTGTCTCTATTTATGCTCCAAATGAAGATCAAATGACATTTTATAAAAATTTGCATCAAACAATAATAGACCTAGCTATTGATAATGTATTAATAATAGGTGATTTTAATGCCATCGCGAATAGACAATTAGACCACTCAGGGGGGGGAGGTAACAATAAAAGCAAAAGAAACAAAAAGACAAGTAGGAATTTGCTACCTAGTACTTTTCAAAAAATGAAAGGGGAATTATTGTTAAATGATATTTGGAGGGAAAGATACCCCCACAAGAGACAATATACTTTTTACTCTAACCCCCACAAAATATGGACAAGAATAGACATGGTATGGGCACCAAAAACGGTGGCAGAACAAATAAGGGATGTAGAGATAGATGCTAACACGTGGGCCGATCACAATCCAATAGTGGTTTCTATGAGAATGAATAACAAACAGAATAATTGGCGGATGAATAGAAATATATTGAATGATAAGAAATATAAGGATTGGATCGAAAAGGAATTTAAAATATTTTTTGAAATTAACAAAAATTCAGAAACTACCCCACAGAACTTATGGGATACAGCTAAAGCTTATATAAGAGGATTAACAATATCTTATACTGCAAAACATAACAAGGAAAATAAATTAAAATATACACAATTAATAAATGAATTGAAACAATTAGAATTTTTATCACAGCAACATATTAAGAACAGAGACTTAAAAACAGAAATAAATGTAATTAAGCATAAAATTAGAATTATAGAACAAAACCAAATAACTGAAAAAATTAAGAGAGCAAAGCAACACTACTTTGAACATGCAAATAAACCAGGCAGATGGTTAGCATATAAACTTAGAAAACAGCGTCAATCAAAATTAATTAAAAAACTAGAAGACAAAGATGGTACAATAAAATATGATACAGAAGGAAAGGCAGATATTGTGTATAATTTTTATAAAGATCTATATGCCAAAGATAATGTTAGTGAAGATGAAGTTTTTAACTATTTACAAGCTTCAAAATTACCACAAATAACAGAAGACCAACAGGCCACCATGGACGGACCAATAACAATGGAAGAACTCCTAACAACAATTAAAAAACAGAAAAGCAACAAGGCCATAGGCCCAGACGCCATACCGGCAGAATGGTATAAGATAGAAAATGAAACAATAAGAAGCCATATGTTAGAAACCTTCAATCTATGTAGACTTGAGGGTAAAATTCCTAAATCTTGGTCAGAATCACTGACAACTTTAATACATAAACAGGGCACAGACCCAGAAAAAATTAAAAACTATAGGCCCATATCATTATTAAATGTAGATTATAAGATATTCATTGCCATTTATGCAGACAGACTTAAAAGAGTTATAAATGGAATAATACACCAAGACCAAAATGGGTTTCTACCAGGGAGACAAATTAAAAATAATCTTAGAACAGTAATAAATACATTAGAGTATTATGAACAATATCCAGGCAAGACAGCATCTTTAATGTTTCTAGACGCTCAAAAGGCCTTTGATAACGTCAATTGGATATTCATAAAAATGCAACTAAATAAAATGAGATTTGGCCCAAAATTTGTTAACTTAATAGATACTATATATTCAAAACAAACAACTAACATAATATTGAACAACAATCAATTACCAACACTTGATATAAATAAGGGAGTTCGCCAAGGTTGCCCTATATCACCATTGTTATTTATCATGATTCTTGAAACTCTATTAATTAAAATAAGAGCGGATCCTAAAATAAAAGGTTTAACTGTAGGAGATGAAACTTATAAAGTTCAAGCATTTGCAGATGATTTAACCTTCATAATTGAAGAACCGATAATAACAGTTCCTACTTTATTGCAAGCTATTGAACAATATGGAAAGGTAGCAGGTTTAAAGATAAATAAAAGCAAAACACATTTTCTGACTAAAAATATGAACAAAATACAAGAAACTAAACTAGAAAGCATCTCTGGAATAAAGACTGTAAAAAAAGTAAAATACTTAGGAATAAATTTAACAGCGAAAACAATAACATTAAAAAATGATAATTATATAAAATTATTAACAGAAATTAAAACAGATTTAGCAATGTGGAATAATCTGAAAATATCATTCTTAGGAAGAATCGCAACAATTAAGATGAATATTTTACCTAAGGTTTTATTTCTCTTTCAGGTAATTCCAATAAATCCAGGGGGGATTTTTTTCAAAACTTTAACAAACCTAGTTAAAAAATTTATATGGCAAGGGAAAAAAGCAAGGATAAAAATGAACTGCTTAGAAGATATCAAAGAAAGAGGAGGATTTGGCCTTCCAAATTGGAAATTATACTATCAGGCTGCCGCATTAACATGGCTCAGAGAGTGGATAACTCTAGACAACAAAAGAATACTTAACTTAGAAGGACATGATCTTATGCTTGGATGGCACGCATTTGTATGGTACGATAAGGAAAAAAATCATTCATATTTTAAAAGGCATACATTAAGGAAGTATCTACTAGAAGTTTGGAAAGACATAAAGAAAAATCACTTTTTAACTATCCCAGAATGGCTAGCTCCCCTAGAAGCAATAACGCATCCAAAGTCTATAAAAGACAAAAAAATAACTTATAGATATAAAGAATTATTAAATGACCAGATGAAGCTAAAATCTAGGATCAAATTACAAGAAGAAGGGATAATAATAGACTGGTGGCATTATGCTCAGATTCGATCTAGATACCAGAAGGATAAAACTCTTTATATTTTCAATAAAAGTAAGAATCTTTTAAGCAATTTAATTACTATTAATTCAATAAAAATGATAGGGAAAATATATAAATTTCTCATCGCTCATAAAAATATAGAGTTGACTTTAAAAGATACTATGATAAGATGGTGTAGAAATATTGGTAAGGAAATAGACATAGATACATGGGAGAAAGTTTGGATTAATAACTGGAAAATGACCAAATCAGTTTCATTAAAAGAAAACCAAATCAAAATAGGATAGCAAAAATGTTTCCCAAAACATCCCCATTATGCTGGAAATGTAAGAAGGATATAGGAACCTATTACCATCAATGGTGGACATGTGGTAAAGCTAAAATATATTGGAAGATGATAGAGAAAATATTAAAAGAAATAATAAAGCAAGATATAGATAATACCCCGGAATTTTACTTATTAGGAGTTACCAATCAGACCTACAAGAAAGAAATTCTTTATTTAATTATACACATATTAACCGCGGCTAGAATAATATATGCGCAAAATTGGAAAGGGGAGGAAATCCCCAAGGAAGAAGAAGTTATAGTTAAAATATTAGATTGCGCTGAAATGGACATGATGACAAGAAGATTAAATGATCAAGAAGATACTAAATTTTATGAAACATGGAACAATGTTTATAAATGGATAGATAAGAAAAAATAAGATATACACATTTATTTTTAGTTAATTTTTTGTATTTGTTTTTACCTAGGTGATAACAATATTAATACTAGTTTAAATGCATTTGTTTTTTTCTATGATTATGACATAGTAGTTTATGTATAACTATAAGTAACATATCAAGAATTTTGATGTATAATAGTTGAAATTAGTTTGAATGTTTTGTTTGATGAATATGGCATTCTACTATAGTAATTAAGATTACATTAAAGGTATTTTTTGATGACTATGTTATACTAACTTTACCTAATATTTACATTGTATTCAAGATTTGTAAAACTTTAACTCAAATTTACTAAACCTTTTAACATTTAACATATATTCAATTATGTATTCTTTTTTTGTATCTGAATGTATACTTTCAAAAGAAGCGGGGGAAATACACCCCCACTTTATGTTTAGTGTTTGTATGTGTGTCTGTTTATTTTATGAAAATTAATAAAAAAACAAAAAAAAAACAAAAGGGTGTTTTGCTTCTACTTTGCTTTGGATAAAGACAGTGTTCCTGCCTTTTCACATGTGTGTGTCTGCTTTGTCTACCTTTGCAATTAATTGGGGGCTCGTGCCATGAGCCCGGCAGAACAGGAGCTATGCAGCAGAAGACAGTCCCAAAGATAGTCTGGCCCTAAGCCAGGCTAATTTTATACTATTGTACAAAAAAAATCAGCATTATTTTTTTCCTTTTCTTTTCAATACATTAAATGACTGCATTTTGCACTATTCTGTATCTTAGTCAATAAACTGTCTAGTTATCCTTATAATTCTCTCCAAGAAGCAGAAGGGACTAAATGAGTAGTGGCTTTTTTCCACTAAAGGACATTGTAACAGATGGAATTCCTTTTCTTTGACTAATGAATGAAGTGCCACCATGTGCAGACTGATATGCCCTGATGGACATTGGGTAGTAATTGGTTTCAAGATTAGAGGTTTTACCTGTTTGCCAATTTTATACAAAGAATATTGAAAGAAACAGTCTCAGATTAATGCACCTTTGAGCACACACATCCACATATTGCTAAAAAATATGTAGGAGTCAGATTTTGGGGACAAAGGTGTGCAATATGTTTGTGCCATGTGGACTGGAGATACTGTGTGAGCCAAGGAGCATGGACTAAAACCACTGGGGGGGAAACAACCACAGTTGAATAGATGATCTCTGGAGCAAGGAAGAATCCATAACTGAAGACTCAACAGGAGCAGGCAGAATTAGAAAGAAAGATCTGAAAAACAGACTGTGTCTAAGGGAAAAAGAGATTGAAGTTGGAAAAGACAGTCCAGGAGTCAAAAAGGAAAAGTATGACCAAGGTTCAGTTCTCCTCACTAGGTTAAAATGAAACTATCTACAAAAAAAGATAACTAAACAAAATACTGATTAAATAAAGGAGGAAGGGATACTCTTGAACTACAAAAAGCTCAGAAATAAGAATTATTTTGCTAAGCCAAGGTCATTGTAAAACAAGAATAAGTACAAGTGATGTACTTAAAGAGAGATGATTGTATGTCTGTGTTTAAATTCCCTTCCATTGTGTCTGTGTCTTTCTCAAACTCAGATCTTCTACTAGGGCAGTGATGGCAAACATTTTTTTCCTCAGGTGCCAAAAGAGCGTGGGTGCGTGCTATCGCACATGTGCGAGGGCCCATACCCATAATTCAATGCCTGGGGAGGGCAAAAACAGCTCCCCCACCACCGAGACCCTCTGGAATCCAGAAATGGCCTGTTTTCCAAATTCTGGTGGGCCCAGTAGGCTTGTGTTTTACCCTCCCCAGGCTCCAAAGGCTTCCCTGGAGCCAAGGGAGGGTAAAAAGGCCCTCCCGCATCCCCCTGGAGGCTCTCTGGAAGCTAAAAACACCCTCCTAGAGCCTCTGTGTGAGCCAAAAATATGGATCCATGTGCCACCTGTGGCACCCATGCCCTAATTTCACCATCACTGTACTAGGGGCTCTGAAATTGACTTCTTAAGAACTCTTGAGGTTCTGTGCAGTATCTTAGATATCCCAAGCATTGCACTCTTCTGGATGTTGTTTTTTGGATCAGTTGAAACAAGTCTCCCAGTTTCAAAGTCACAACCTCAAGTATTCCTACTATTTTATCTTTACTTTCCACATTCTCTCTAGTCCATCCTTCAGGCATTGGTACTTTTCTAATTTCACATACTTATTCTTTCTGATGTTGCTAACATTTAGCACTGCTATATCTATCATAACCAAAATATATAATTTTCCATCTATTTCCCATCTTCCACTGTAACAAGTTATCCAAATTGTACTATAGTTTGTGACAGATCAACAAAGAGATTTCAAAAACCCTACTAGCTAGCTATTCTATGATTCTGATCATTTTGATTTTCTCTGTTTTACAGTATATTGCTATTCTTAGGCAAGTGTATGAATGAAATGCAGCCACAAGCATGTGCTTGGAAGGCACACCAGGTAGGAGTTCCTCTTCGGCGGTGCTACTGGCATTCTCCTGGTGACCGGCATGGGTGTGGGTGCATTAGCACAAGATTCAGCTTCTGTGCATGCATGGGAAGCCAGATCCTGTGTGAGGACATTCATGAGAGCGGGATTTCGGTGATTTTCACTGATATTTTTGCTTCCGTACATGCAGAGAATTTTTTAAAAATGCCCAAAATGGGCAAAATCTCACGCGCAAGTATGTCCTTGCTCAAGATATTTCTTCTGGCACTTGCGCAAAAGCCAAATCTCATGTATGTGCATGCACACCCGTGTCGAGGGAGCAGAGATGCGTGCGCATCTCCATTTCCACTAACAGATCGCCAATCCCACCCATACTGGATGCAACCCACTACTGAGGCACACTGTGATTGTGGACTGCAGAAAATGAAATTTGCTTGAGATCATTACTTAATAGGGGATTCAATTTCAAACAAGGAAACAGAGGAAGACAAGTTGAAACCCTGAGTGAGAATCAAAGCAAAGCAAGAAGGAGTTGTGATGACTCATGATGGGGGAGAGAATCATCAGAACCAACATTTCAATCAGCATCTGAAAGCTGTGTTACTATTCACATTCATCTATAGAAGCATGCATTTGATCTTTGCTGAAACTGGGAATCAGTATTTAGCTGGATCAAGAAGCCTTTTGACTTTTTATTTGAAAAGAATAGAATCTGAAGATGGGAAGCCTCCATCACTGCAAAAGTTGACATTTCATTCTGGAGATTTTAACACATCTATTTTTTAAAAAACAAAAATCCATGTACAACTTTTTCTTAAATTGCTGTAAATACCCAGCTGTCCATATAGTAATAGTTTCTGGAAATGGGGTAGACAGTTTTAATAGAGCACAGAAATGAACCATATTGATTTGTGCCAGTTAAAGCCTAAGCTAAGAATTTCTTTTTTCTACATAGTTTTAGTTTGACTTTAATAATATCATTTCTCCAAAAACTGTTCCTCTTTACCAATCATTTCTATTAGTTTTAATAGAATTATTGCAACATTCTGGTCCTGAGATGTGATAAAGTGTGGTCTGAATGAAACCACCTGCATAAAACCTTTGGACATTGATCACAAATAAATAAAGGGCTTTAAAAGTAAAGTCCCATTCAAGTAAAGATGGATTCCCCTACTGACTTTATAGACTTGCCATGTAGTTTTCTTGGCAATAGTAAGTAATCTCCCATTAAGATTATATTATTTTGCCTGCAACCTTATGATTTTCTGGTCTTCTCTCATCTAAGTACAAACAACTTATAATTTTGCTTAACTTTTCAAAATCAGCCAAGCATAACTAGTACTTTCCATCTATCTGGCTCAAATAGCTTGAGAATATGTCACTTCTTAGTACATTTTTACAGATAAGACAAGTATATTCATGTTATTAAATATTCATTAACCATAGACATTGATAAAAGAAGTGGGAGCATTTATATTGCAACTCTAGAAAACAGAATTAAATTTGCGTTACAAACCAGATTCTCCCCTTTGGAAAAACTACTCAATGTCTGATCTATAAAAGCAGTTAGTCTCAGGAATAAGACTACAACTCAACCCTTTAACTATAAATGTTAGCTCTACAAATTCACTCCCTATAATTCCTGTTTGGCTAGGAGTACTTCAGGAATGAAAGGCTCTTTAAAATATACTCAAGGCTGGCCATATTATTAGGAAAATGTTGAACTTTACAATCCAGAGAAGCAAATCTACCAGCCATCCTTTTTACATATAGCTCTGAAAGGAATTAAAACTTCATCTTCAAGGAATCTGGCTGATATATGAGAAAAGGCTTGCCACCGAAGTGCAAATTATGAAGGGGCAGTTGATCTTCCTCCCACCACAAGTGACAAGAGCTGTTGTACAATAATTTAAAAAGCAATGTAAAAAGCAATGTAACTGTAAGAGGAACTCTAAGTTTATTAAAAGGGGAATAATTTGGCTTTTCAGACATACATTTTGCTTTGTAACCAAAATAAAAGAGAACAAAATCCAATCACCACCTGGTGATGTGATGTGATGTGTCATTTCCTTGATGGCTAAGCCATACCAGATAAAGAGGATCTTCATAAATGGGCAACTTACTCTCAAGATCTTATGAAGCATATGCAAGCTATAAGTCTGTAAGACACAGCTATCCCCAATAACCTAGAGTGGAGTTGAGTGTAATGGAATGGAATGGAACAGAATAGAATACTTTATTGGCCAAGTGTGATTGGACACACAATGAATTTGTCATTGGTGCATATGCTCTCAGTGTACATAAAAGAAAATATACCTTCTTCAAGAATTATAAGATACAAGAGTTAGTGATAGTCCGGGTACAAATGAGCCGGGGTGGTGCAGCAGGTAGAGTGCTGTACTGCAAGTCACTGAAGCTGACTTGTAGATCTGAAGGTCAGCGGTTCAAATCTCATCACCGGCTCAAGGTTGACTCAGCCTTCCATCCTTCCGAGGTGGGTAAAATGAGGACCCGGATTGTGGGGGCAATAGCCTAGCTCTGTTAAAAAAGTGTTATTGCTAACATGTTGTCAGCCGCCCTGAGTCTAAGGAGAAGGGAGGCAAAAAAAATTGAATAAATAAATAAGTAAGTAAGTAAGTAAGTAAGTAAGTAAGTAAGTAAGTAAGTAAATAAATAAATAAATAAATAAATAAGCAATCAAATCCTATTAGGAACCAGTCAATATAAATTTTAAGGATACAAGTTACAAAGTTACAAATAATCAAGCAGAATTAAGAAGACAGCACTAATGTTGGATAATGGCTATTGTTCTTAAGACCTCTCAGCTCTTTTTGTCATTTCCTCTGCCCAACTGAGAGATAAGGGAATTTCTGGGGTAGGCATTGTCAAAATGCAGGGTTAACAGTTAGGACAATGTATGTTAACTGGAAGACAGTGTCCTAACCAAGGATGAAATGCTACCGGTTCAGCCCAGTTCAGGCATACTGGTAGCGCCGGCCACCCATGGTTTGTAGAACCAGTAGTGGCAGCAGTGTGCAGTTCCACCCAACTGCCCAGATGTTGCCTTTTTTATCCTCTGAACATGCACAAAGCCTTCTGTGCATGCGCAGATAGTGAAAAAGTATATCTGATTGGGGGGGAGACAAAAAAAAGTGCATGTGCAAAGCACATACTTCTGAACAGGTGAAAATAGATTTCACTGCTGGTCCTAACCATTAAATTTGTATTTTGAGAATGCCTTCCACAATAATTCCTCCATTCTGATAGTTCTCTGATTAGTGTGGAATCGTATTTTTAAAAAACTCATTTACTTCACTCCTTCCCTTTTCTTTATAAATATTTTTATTGATTTTATAATATAAAAAAACAAACACACAACATATAACAAATGTTCAGTGATTATGCCCACCACCAGACAAACATTCGTACCCCACCACCAATTGAGGGTGTTTCTTGTATAGATTATTTTAACACAAGAGCAAAATATTTATTTACATTTATTTATTTATTATTTATTTATTTATTAGATTTGTATGCCGCCTCTCTCCGTAGACTTGGGGCGACTCACAACAATAGTAAAACAACATATAAGAAATCTAATATTTAAAATAATTTAAAAGACCCTAATTTAAAAACCAAACATACACACAAACATACCATGCATAAATTGTATAGGCCTAGGGGGAAGGGAATATCTCAGTTCCCCCATGCCTGACAACAGAGGTGGGTTTTAAGGAGCTTACGAAAGGCGAGGAGGGGGGGGCAATTCTGATCTCTGGGGGGAGTTGGTTCCAGAGGGTTGGGGCCACCACAGAGAAAGCTCTTCCCCTGGGTCCCGCCAAATGACATTATTTAGTTGACGGGACCCAGAGAATGCCAACTCTGTGGGACCTAACTGGTCGCTGGGATTCGTGTGGCAGAAGGCGGTCCTGGAGATATTCTGGTCCAATGCCATGAAGGGATTTATAGGTCATAACCAACACTTTGAATTGTGACCGGAAACTGATCGGCAACCAATGCAGACTGCGAAGTGTTGGTGTAACATGGGCATACTTAGGGAAGCCCATGATTGCTCTCGCAGCTGCATTCTGCACGATCTGAAGTTTCCGAACACTTTTCAGAGGTAGCCCCATGTAAAGAGTGTTACAGTAGTCAAGCCTCGAGGTGAAGAGGGCATGAGTGACTGTGAGCAGTGATTCTCAGTCCAAATAGGGCCGCAACTGGTGCACCAGGCGATCCTGGGTAAACGCCTCCCTCACCACAGCTGAAAGATGTTACGTATTATAAAGTGATTCCAACTTGTTTCTTATGGCTTGGTCTCGGATCCTACTCACCATATATCGTCTTACCATGTCCCATCGTCCCAACCTTCCCTTTTTTACTTGAAAGGGACATACTTTTTTGCATACATCGTAGAATGCAGAAGTTCTCCACAGATTATAGACTACAAGTTCTTATGGCTGCTGATAATTGGCCATACTGGTTGCAGCTGATGAGAATTATAAACCTGAAGCAATTGTTTTTATAAGTTTACCTTACAAGCCAGAACTCTATATTGCTGCCTCATATTAAATTAAGACAGACAGAAGCTGTGCATAGATAATATATAATAACATTTTTCATTTGCAATGAGCCAGCTTATGTAAATAGATCTTTTGAACCCGGTATTCCACTTCTCATTCATATCCTTGGATTAAACTGCCTTTTAAAACATTGCTGAATTTTTCATGAGCGGAAGAATTTTTGGTTTATGAGCTGTATATGTTTTTTAAAAGCCATGAAGATTTGCATATCAATATAAAAATATAATAACTATTTTTTCCTTGGGGAGTGTTGCTCTATGTGAGATTTTTCTTCAATAGGTTACCTATTGAAAAAGCATAACAAATCCCAAACTTGAAGCAGCATGTTGCTGAAGCACTATAGCAGTTGCTACTTGCAGAGGTGCTGAGAATTTAATTATGTGGAATGCTTCTGATAATGTAGGTCAGTTTTGTTTGCTTTGCCAATGGATTAAAAATTTACTTTTGGCCTAAAACCACTGAAACTGCATATTTCAGTACTCAGATTCTGTAACATCAGAGGTGGGTTCCATCTCTGGAAGGGCTGCAAATTTTTTTACTACTACACTGTGGGCACGGTTTATTTTGTGGGTGTGGCTTGCCAACAATGTGACCAGGTAGGAGTGGCTTGATGATCATGTAATGGGGTGTGTGGCTTAAAGATCATGTGACTGGCTTAAAAGTGGCCAGCTTGACGTCACTCACGTCAAGGGTTTGGGTTAGGATTAGGGTGCCTGGCCTCTCCTCGCCTCAAAGAGATACAATTTCCAAAATATACCATTTAACCCTGCTGTTCTGTTTAAGAAAAATAACAAATCTTATGTTCGGGTCACATACGACCCGGACCGAAAACTCTTCATTTGCAGTGCTTATGTTTGGTCTTTTTGAAAGCTTTTTTCACTTGGAAAGTAGTCTGAACATTTCTGCACACAATGATATGAAAATTGAAATGAAAAAAGTAAATCTTATTGGTTTATTTTGTGGATATAATGCACGCCCCCCCTGTTTTTGTGAAATTTTTTTCAATTTATGGATAGTTTTGCTTGCAAAATGCATTCTATTTTACTACAGTTGCTATGGGATTGGTAGCTTGAACATTTCTGAACATAATGATATGAAAATTGAACTGGAAAAATTGATGCATATTGGTTTATTTTGTTGATGAAATGCACGCCCCCCCGTTTTTTTTAAATAGTCTTCACTTTATGGATAGTTTTGCTAGCAAAATACATTCTATTTTACTAAAGTTGGTGTGGGATTGGTAGCTTGAACATTTCTGAACATAATGATATGAAAATTGAACTGGAAAAATTGATGCATATTGGTTTATTTTGCACATAAAGTATGCCTCAATTATTTCAATTTATATAAAAATTATGCTGTTAATTTCAAACTTACATACTTTTTTTTAGTAAAATGGATTTGTTTCATAAAATTAGTTCTCTGGCTACAATGTGGTTGATTTTCAAAAGGATATTCCAAATATTTCTAGACAAATATGTATAAACAGTGACAATAATGGCACACAGCAAGGCCGAGGGGGGGGTGGCCCTTTTGTGGCAAAAATAAACCAATAAGAACCATTTTTTTCAGTTCATTTATATTTTTCTTATATTCAGAAATGTTCAATTTAGTATATCAAACCTCTTGGGGGAAAATTCCTTAGGGATTTGTAGCCTTAAAAAATAGAAATTGACACGAAATTAAAAAAGGATGGGGGGAGGGGCTTTTTGATCAAAATAAAAATATAAGTCTCAATTTTTCCAGTTCAATTTTCATATCATTATGTTCATAAATGTTCAAACTAGTTTTCCAGTTGAAAAAGTTTTCAAAAAGATCAAATTCAAGTACCTAAAAAAATTATTTTTGGTCCGGTCACATACGAACAGAAACAGATTCAAAGTTATGATTTTTTTTTGCCCAGAAAACAATTAGCCACCACCCCAAAAATATTTTTTGATGATCAGCATTGTTAAATTGAGTAAATGAATGCCTAAGATTTTAAAGAATATTTCGGATTTGGAGCATAAAAAAATAAAAAGTGAAAATGGTTGCAAGCAGCCAAGGGGGGGGGGAGGCCTTATTTCTGATGTTAAAAAACCAATAAGAATCATTTTTTTCAGTTCCTTTATATTTTTCTTATATTCAGAAATGTTCAAGCTACCAATCTCACACCAACTTTAGTAAAATAGAATGCATTTTGCAAGCAAAACTATCCATAAATTGAAAAAAATTTCACAAAAACGGGGGGGGCGTGCATTATATCCGCAAAATAAACCAATAAGATTTACTTTTTTCATTTCAAGTTTCATATCATTGTGTGCAGAAATGTTCAGACTACTTTCCAAGTGAAAAAAGCTTTCAAAAAGACCAAACATAAGCACTTCAAATGAAGAGTTTTCGGTCCGGGTCGTATGTGACCCGAACATAAGATTTGTAACTTTTTTTGCCCAGCAAAAACTAAGCCCCCACCCCCCAAAAAAAATTCTCATAGAGAGAACCCCTGAAATGATAAATAGTCATGAAATTTCAAGTTTCAGATATGCAGGGAAAAATTTTTACAGGGACTCAAACTTGGCTTCGGGTCACATACGACCCGAACAGAACAGTTTAATACAACATCCAAAATATACTATTTAGTTCTGTGTATATATATGCCATATGTGTACATATATATTACACACAGGCACACAAAAATATATATTATCTACAGTATTTATTTATTTATTTATTAAATTGTATGCCGCCCCTCTCCGTAGACTCGGGGCGGCTCACAACAGTATAAAGTGTATGTACACACACACATGCATGCACAGCTCTTCTAAAATTATACACATTCAACCTCATTTACTGCGACATGAAAAACATACCCAGAGCCCAGAAGGGGGGGGGGGATCAAAATTTTCCTACATGTTCTGCTTACCTGACTGTACCCATAGGAGCCCATCACTGGTGGGTTCCTACCAGTTTGGACCAGTTCACCTGAACCTGTAGCAAACCATTGGTGATGTCATGATGATGTCACAGAACTGGTTATTATTATTATTATTATTATTATTATTATTATTATTATTATTATTAATTAGATTTGCATGCCGCCCCTCTCAGAAGACTCAGAGCGGCTCAATTCAGTCAGTGCTGGTCCATGTACACCAGCATCTTTTTTGAGGGGGTGTTTTAGGGGGGGGATTTCTGCGCATGCGTCAGCATCTTGTTTTCAGCTTTTTTTCTTTCATTTTTTACTTTTTCAGCACTGTTCATGTGGATAGCACTCACGCACCCATGAAGCATGGCCACGCAGTGAGAGAAGAAGTGAACCAGCAGTGAGGTAAGTTAGAACCTGTGTGATATGGAATTGCATCTAAAAACATTTTGTTCCCTGCTATTTTGATTCATTATTTCATACATAGGACATCATTCTGGAGGAGGCAAGTCCTGTAATTAAGTTACATGAGTTACATAGAAACATAGATGTCTGATGGCAGAAAAAGACCCCATGGTCCATCTAATCTGCACTTATACTATTTTCTGTATTTTATCTTAGGATGGATATATGTTTATCCCAGGCATGTTTAAATTCAGTTACTGTGGATTTATCTACCACGTCTGCTGGAAGTTTGTTCCAAGGATCTACTACTCTTTCAGTAAAATAATATTTTCTCATGTTGCTTTTGATCTTTCCCCCAACTAACTTCAGATTGTGTCCCCTTGTTCTTGTGTTCACTTTCCTATTAAAAACACTTCCCTCCTGAACCTTATTTCACCCTTTAACATATTTAAATGTTTCGATCATGTCCCCCCTTTTCCTTCTGTTCTCCAGACTACACAGATTGAGTTCACTAAGTCTTTCCTGATACGTTTTATGCTTAAGACCTTCCACCATTCTTGTAGCCCGTCTTTGGACCCGTTCAATTTTGTCAATATCTTTTTGTAGGTGAGGTCTCCAGAACTGAACACAGTATTCCAAATGTGGTCTCACCAGCATTCTATATAGCAGGATCATAATTTCCCTCTTCCTGCTTGTTATGCCTCTAGCTATGCAGCCAAGCATCCTACTTGCTTTCCCTACCACCTGACTGCACTGTTCACCCATTTTGAGACTGTCAGAAATCACTACCCCTAAATCCTGAGTTTTGCTTATTAACTGAAAAAACAAAAGGTTTTTTTATTGCGTCTTTGAAATTTTAAAAAAAAATGAATCAAGAACACCCCTAGCACAAAGATAAAGCTAACAACATCTGTGCCGATTATTTTAAGAACTGACATTCTAGCAGATACATATTCATATCTGCCTGGACCACCTTTCCTATCATGGTATTTAAAGATTAGTGAAACATCTGGAAACAAACAAGGACATGGATAGGAACAGGAAAACAAGGCTGAACATTAAGAAAATTAGCCTGAGATTGTACATCTGATGTCAAGAAAAAAATTGTGCTTAGTCACTGAAAGCTACTGAAATAGCTTTCTTGAGATTCTGTTGAAAATAAATTGAAAAGAATTCACTCTACTTGCTCAATGAACAATTGTGATAAATACTTTTGATCAATATTCATCCTGCAGGTGGGCATCTTTTCTTCCAAGCCATTGTGAAAATAGGGTAGGAAAGGGGGGGACAGGATTGCAGCTTGAAACTGACATAAGTGGAATAGAAATTGTTTCATGAATTGACTGAATCTATATGGCTTGCCCAAATACACCAGGTTGTGGATAATCAATCCACAAATCAACCAAAGCAAAATAAATAAATAAATAAATTATAATCTCACATTTAAATGGGTAACCATGAAAACAGATTTATATCTATTTGGGAAGCTCCGCTTACCCTGTTATCAAAATGCAAGAAAAATCAAAATTTGTACTACGTTCTGAAGACTATCAGGAACAGAGCCAGTTATATTTCAGGAGTTAGGCACTGCAATGGTAATAGCTGGATTATAAGGCAGATACCTTTAAGAAGAGGTGATACGCAAGTAAACTTGTCTTGTAACATGTAAGGCTTTATAAGTGTTAATCAGCACTTTGAATGGCTTTTGGAAAGATTGTTTTTTTCCTATTTACATTGAATAAGCTTAAACCAGTTAAACCCAAATGAATTGCTCCCTAGACCTTTAAAGGAAATTTTTAACAGCAGGCCAGAACTTTATGTATTACGTTTTGAAAAATCCCTCCCAAAATGGAAAATTCTCTGATGGTTGGAACAAGGCAAATCACCTAAAAGCAGGAAAGAAAAATGCAGGAAATTATAAGCTATATAGCATGATGACAATAGGCAAATCATAAAGAGATTTAATCTATAAGAATCTTGGGAAAGCTCTGAGAGTTACACCATCTTAGAGATGAATCTGAACTTGAACATGTCACTGGATCATGTAAAACCTCCATAAATAAAACTCCCAGACTGGATTATTGAAATGCACTCTACATGAGATTAATCTTGAAAAGCATCCAGGAATTTCAGCTAATGTTGAAGAAGGCTGCTTGGAGAGTTAGTTAGTTAGTTAGTTAGTTAGTTAGTTAGTTAGTTAGTTAGTTAGTTAGTTAGTTAGTTAGTTAGTTAGTTAGTTAGTTATTAGAGTTGGAAGGGACTTTGTAAGTTATCTAGTCATACCCCATACTCAAGCAGGAGACCCTATACCCGTGATGGTGAACCTTCTTTTCCTCAGGTGCCCAAAGAACATGGGCGCATGCTATTACACATGCCCAAGTGCCCACATCCATAATTCCATGGCTGGAGAGGGCGAAAACAGCTTTCCCCCCTGGAGGCTTTCTGGAGCCTGGAAATGTCCTGTTTCCCAATTTCTGGTGGGCCCAATAGGTTCATGTTTTGCCCTCCCCAGGTTCCAAAGGCTTCCCTGGAGCTGAGGGAGGGTAAAAACACCCTCCCCCATATCCCCAGAGGTTCTCTGGAAGCCAAAAACACCCTCCCAGAGCATCTGTGTGAGCCAAAAATCAGCTGGCTTGCATACACATGCATATTGGACTAAGCTAGGGCAATGGCCCGTGTGTCAACAGATATAGCTCTGTGTGCCACCTGTGGCACCCATGTCATAGGTTCGCCATCATTGCCCTATACCATTTCAGACAAATGGCAGTCCAATCTCCTCTTGAAAGTCTCAAGTATTGTAGCACTCACAACCTCTGCAGGCAAGCTGTTCCACTGGTTGATCGCTCTCACCATCAGAAAGTCTCTCTTTATTTCCATGTTGAATCTCTCTTTGGTCAGCTTCCATCCTTTTTTCCTTCTCTGGCCCTCTGTTGCTTTGGGAAACAGCCTGACCACCCTCCTCTCTGTGGCAGCCCCTCAGGTATTGGAACTTCTTTTTTAAAAAAAAATATATATTGAAACTTTTATTATTAAAAAAAAGTCATATCATTGTTCTTACAGATCTAATACCGTTTCTAATACCTTTTTCTTCGAAACCAACGATTTGCCTCAAGACAGAGGTATTGGAACTTCTATCATGCCTCCCCGGTCCTTCTATTTGCTAGACTAGCCATGCCCAGTTCCTGCAAGCTTCCTTCGTATGTTTTAGTTTCCGGTCTCCTTATCATCTTGGTTGCTCTCTTCTGCATTTTGTCTAAAGTTTCAATGTCTTTTTTTGTGGTGTGATGACCAAAACTGAATGCAGTACTCTAGATGTGGTCTAACTAAGGCTTTATAGAGTGGTATTAGTACCCTCCTAAGCCTAGATTGTATCCCTCTGTTAATGCAATTTAGGATTGTATTGTCCTTTTTGGCTGCCGCTGCACATTGTGGCTCATATTTAGTTGGTTGTCCCCCAGGAGTCCAAGATCCCTCTCACAGTCACTGCTATCTCCCCGTTTATACGTATGTCTTTGGTTTTTCTTATCTAGGTGTAGGATTTTACTTTTCTTTGCATTGAATTTTGTTTGGGGCCAGTGTACATGTCTGTCAAGATCCATCTGAATCTTGTGTGCCTCTGATATGGCACATGATACGCTTCTGTTTCAATTGCGCTGAATTGATTGCCAGTCTGTCTCTGAGTACAATTCAGGATAGTGGTCTTGACTTTTAAAGCCTTCCATGACAATGGACCAAGTTATCTGAGGGCCTCTTCCCAATTATAATTATTCATCCTTTCAGACCCGACCAGAAAGTTAGTTTTGTTGAGGAAATCTGGTGAGACCCCAAAGACTCACCTTTTCTATTATAGCCTCTACCATCTGGAACATTATTCTACCCAAGGTGAAATTAACCTTATTTCTGTTAGCCTTCCAGAAAATCTTGAAAATGTGGTTCTTCCTTTAAGACTCGGGATCTCAAGACAAGCAGACAAAATGGTTGAATGAAGCTAAAAGATATTTGTCCTGTTGCTATCTTGGGGTTCCTTTATGTTTTCATTCCTTTGCTTTTGTTTTTTATTATTTATATCTGATGTGGGGGTTCTATTATGATATGACTTTGGCTGTTATTCTGCTTCTAGGTTTTCTAGTTACTTTTTATGAGATGGGCAGCTATATGAATTTGCTAAATAAATACAAGTACGTATTCCTGTTCATAGTAGCAAAACATTTCCTATATTTGTTTTGACTGCTCTTCCGACTCATACCTTCTTGTCAGATTTGTGAGTACGCTTGGAGGGGGGGGAGAGAACTGTAATTAGTCCTATACCCCAATGTCTACATTAAGGAAATTTCTATGTTTACGAAGTTTGGTTGGGTGCAACTAGACCAGAGTGGGTTCCTCCCAGTTCAGACTGGATCGCCAAAACTGGTAATGATCTGCAGATGATGTCACGAAAATGGATCGGCTGGTGCAGGTCCGTGCACGCCGCCACCTTTTTTTTATTCAGCTGCTCGAAAAAGGGACCTCCCATCCTCCTGCTGGGTAATACTGACCTTTATTTCTTTGCCCGAAGCACAGCTGATCAGCTCCTCAGCTGTGTCTCAGGCTGATTCCAGCTCCTGAGAATGCACGGAAGCCTAATTGCGTGAGAAGATGCATAAAACATTGTAATGCAAACAGGTGGGGAAGGTAAGTGGAACCCACTCCTGAACTAGACAATGTTAGAATGTTCACTTGGGGGCACCAGGAAGCTTGCCTTTTCTGCAATAGCCCTTCTGGAATACCATCCCTTCTGAAATTAGGATGGCCCCAACCTTGCTGGCCTTTAAGAAGACTTGGGCCTGCAATCTTTAGTGTATGAAGGGTTCCATTTCTAGTTACGCTGATCCTGACAATAATTTTTTTTTCTTGACTGCTATCTGGCTGCACAGAGTCAGTGGTTTATATACATTGAATTAATATATACATGAATGAATGAATATATTTTATTACATTTCACATTTTTACATTTGCTAAATAAATACAAGTATGCATTCCTGTTCATAGTAGCAAAACATTTTTACATTTTACATTTTTACTGAAAGAATAGTAGATCCTTGGAATAAACTTCCAGCAGACATGGTTGGTAAATCCACAGTAACTGAATTTAAGCATGCCTGGGATAAACATATATCCATCCTAAGATAAAATACAAAAAATAGTATAAGGGCAGTCTAGATGGATCATGAGGTCTTTTTCTGCCGTCAGTCTTCTATGTTTCTATTTCACCCACAGAATAAACATTTAACTTCATAATTAGTCCAGACAGATTAGATCAAGGGAATAATTTGAACAGAGGTCAGAACCAGCATTCAACACCTAGGTATACCCATATCACACCAACTCTCTGTGAGCTGCACTGGCTTCCAGTTGGTCTCCAGACACAATTCAAGGTATGCACATGGCTTAGGGCCTGACTATCTTCAGGACCGTGTTCTGGCACATAGCTCCCAGTGACCAATAAGAACCCACAGGGTTGGCCTTCTCTGGGTCCCATTGCCTAAGCAGTGCCGGCTGGAGGGACCGTGGGGAAGGGCCTTCTCTGTGGTAGCACCGGCTCTCTGGAACCAACTACCTCCTGAGATCTGTACTGCTCCCACCCTGCTGGCCTTCCAGAAAGCTTTAAAAACCTGGCTTTGCCAACAGGCCTAGTGCCATTGATCCGGCCACAGAAAGAGTGCATGGTTTTATTAATTCTGGGCTTAAAATTGTTTCTGTGTTGTCTTTTAAGATGTTGTAAACTGCTCAGAGTCCATTGGGAGTTGAGCGGTATTTAATTAATTAATTAATTAATTAATTAATTAATTAATTAATTAATTAATTAATTAATTAATTAATAAACTAATTTCCACTGTGGTTCCAAAGATCCAAACAGTCACAAGCAAATTTCTTTGCTTTACCATTGCTATTTAAAGCTTTAAAAGAAATTCAGCACATAATTATTTGATGCTTGCTTTCCTGCAGTGTTTTTACATGGCATGTGCACATTGATAATATCAGAATGAGTATGTGAATAAGAGAGGAGAGAGATACATATGAGGAGAATACAATGACAGACTGACTGTCTAGAATGCTAAAAACTTCATTTGGGGAAACCATGGAAGGTTTACCAGGTATCTGAACAGAATCTAAAACAGGAAATCAAAACGCCCAACCATTTAGATATGGAGGAGTTTGAGTGTCCTGGAATGTTCTGTTATTAGATAAATTCTTTAACTAGGTGCCCTTTCCTGACAATTTAGATCTTGATCCTGTTAGCTAGTAATGAGATTTGTAATCTGATACATCTGGAGAGATTGCTTACTGTGGAATGATCTTCTGGTTCCAAATAATGAAAACGAAACAAGGCACTATATCTTCTTAGTTTTTGCCCAAAGGTTGGAAACAATCAAGCTCATCCTGCACGACATTTCTAGCACCTTCTTACTCTGATAATCAGGGTAAAGCTATATCCAGGCAAAAACAATTAATTTCTAAACTGATACTAACTGAAGATGTTTTTAATTTCAGGAACACTTCTTATTTATAAGCAGATAATATTGAATAATATAGTGTACTAAAAACAAGTCAATATCTCTGGGACCGCCTTCTGCCGCATGAATCCCAGCGACCGGTTAGGTCTCACAGAGTTGGCCTTCTCCAGGTCCCGTCGACTAAACAATGTCGTCTGGCGGGACCCAGGGGAAGAGCCTTCTCTGTGGTGGCTCTGACCCTCTGGAACCAGCTCCCCCCTGAGATTAGGTTTGCCCCCACCCTCCTTGCCTTTCGTAAACTCCTTAAAACCCACCTCTGCCGTCAGGCATGGGGGAATTGAAACATCTCCCCCTTGCCCATGTTGTTTTGGTGTATGATTGATTGTGTGCTTGTTTTTTATATATATTGGTGTTGCTTTTATGAATTTTTTCATCTAAAACTGTAATTAGATTGGTAAATATTAGATTTGTCACTATGCACTGTTTTTGCCAATGTTGTGAGCCGCCCCGAGTCTGCGGAGAGGGGCGGCATATAAATCCAATAAATCTAATCTAATCTAATCTAATCAATCCTATTTATAGGCACTCTGTGCCTGCACACATACATACGTGTATGTGTGTGTGTTTATGTGGAAGAGGAAAAAAATGAGAGTTCTAGGAAATGATGTTGCTCCTGCACAGCTATTTTGTTTTGTGGCAAATGAAGAACAGAACAAGATAATGGCGCTGCTGTCAGATTAATGATCCATCTCTCCCAACACTTTCTCTACTGGCGCTGGACAGCCAGATGCTTCAGGCAAGTTCAAAAGGAGAATGGGAGAGTGAGATGGATCTCCTGTTGTTAATTCTCTTCATTTCTGTTCAGGTGTACTGCCTTTGCATGCAGAAATGAACATTCTCCTTTTGGCAATCATGTTTTATTGTGCGTGTAGACAGAAATTCCTGAATTTTTTTTTTTTTAAAGGCCACACATTTCTCCCTAAATCTGCTGCACTTTAGAACTTTAGATTATGTTTGTATTCCACTCCAGTGAAGAAATAAAAGTCCATTGAAACCATTAGGTGGGAAAAGTCAAGTTCTTCAGATGTTAATCTCATGACTCTTGTCATGTCTGACCTGGGGTGGGCTACAGCCCAGATGGGGTGGGTGGGAATGCAGAGGGGTAGCAAAAATGGAGCTCTACCCCAGAGTACCCAATTTGCACTGAAAGATATTGAAAAAAAAGTGCAGAGCATCCTGAATAAGCCACACCCACAGTGTGGTAGTAAAAATTTTGGTAGCCCTTCACTGTGTCCGACCACATGCTTAATATACTTTTATCCCATCTCACCGTCCTATATTTTCCCATTCACATCCCTGCCTGGGTACACTTAGGATCAGTTTCTAATACCACTGATAGCTCCTCACATTCTATATATGAAAAATTATACTGATTATATCTAGCTGAATCACCACCTAGTTATGTATTTACATTTATACATGGACCATCCAGGTCCAGGATTTGAGTGGGAGAATGCTCAAACGCGATTGGTTGTTGGGTCTGATAGATCCCTATAAAAGGGCTAGCTGTCAGACTGCAAGTTGCTGGTGGATGGTTTAATCCGCATTGGTTGCCGATCAGTTTCCGGTCACAGTTCAAAGTGTTGGTTATGACCTATAAAGCCCTTCATGGCACCGGACCAGATTATCTCCGGGACCGCCTTCTGCCGCACGAATCCCAGCAACCAGTTAGGTCCCACAACTAAACAATGTCATTTGGCGGGTCCCAGGGGAAGAGCCTTCCCTGTGGTGGCCCCGGCCTTCTGGAATCAACTCCCCCCAGAGATTAGAATAGCCCCCACCTCCTTGCCTTTCTTAAGCTCCTTAAAACCCACCTCTGCCATCAGGCATGGGGGGACTGAGTTATTCTTTCCCCCTAGGCTTCTACAATTTATGCATGGTATGTTTGTATGTATGATTGGTTTATAATAAAGGTTTTTAGCTGTTTTAGTATTGGATTGTCACATGCTGTTTTTACCACTATTGTTAGCCGCCCCGAGTCCACGGAGAGGGGCGGCATACAAATCAATCAAATAAATAAGTAAGTAAGTAAGTAAGTAAGTAAGTAAGTAAGTAAGTAAGTAAATAAATAAATAAATAATCCAGTTGCTAAGTAAAGAGCTATTCTGGAGTCTGTCTCGTGTCATCATTCCCACAATCTAACACGCCTCTTCAGCCAATGAAAGGTTTGTGAGGAAGCAGGTTCCTGGAATACTGATTCCTGAATCCATAGAATCTCAAAGCACTGAAGGAAAAGTTTCAGGTGACATAAGCAATTTGCTAAAATATCTAGTTAATCATACTACCCTGACTTTGTGTTCAGTGTAGTTTTACCATACAAGTTTCAATTCTATAACCCAAAATATCTTAAGAATTCAAAGAAATGGATCCACACCTAACGTATTATTGGAGTGTGTGGCAACTTCAGAAGAGACAATGAACAAACCACAATACACTAAGGTTGCTCAGTGAAAATCCCAGGAGAAATAGGATACCCATTAGATTTTATATCCAGTGATCCATCTGCCTGGGCAAAGCCTGAGAACACTTCAGAGCTACAGAAATATTGAATCACTGAATTGGAAGGGACCCTTGATATCATCTAGTGCAGTGTTTTTCAACCTTGACAACTTGAAAACATGTGGGCTTCAAGACCCACAGTTTCCCAGCCAGCATGCTATTTGGGGAATTCTGAGAGTCCACATATCCTCCAGTTGCCAAGGTAGAGAAACATTGATCTAATCCAACCCATCATTTATTGCAAAATCTGCATTGCAATCCATGGTAAATGGGTCTCCAGCCATTGTTTAAGTGGAAGAAGTGGAGTTTTTTCACACCCAAACCCATAAGGCATTCTGTTCTATTGCTGAGCTATTTCTGTACTTAGAGAGTTTGTCTTAATATTTAACAAAAACGTTTTCTTGCAGTTCCCATCTATTGATTCTAGTTCCATTCCCTGAAGCAATAGAAAAGAGCTCTACTTCATCTTCCTCATGACAGTTTTTTAAATACCTTAAGATAGCTATTAATCTTCACTTCTCCAGGCTAACAAGGTCTTTCAAGCTCTTTCTTGTAGAACTGAGATAGACAACCTGAAGCTTACGTGCTTCACGATGTGCCCTGGTACTCAAAGTTGCTTACCATCATCCCAAGACTGTGCTGCTAGAATTCAGTGACTATTTGGATACTATTTTCAAAATTAAAGCTTGCTTGCAGGTTCTGCAATATGGTGTGGACCTGACCTCTATTTGTTTGTTTATTTATTTTTATTTATTTATTTTGTCCAATACATAATACACATTGAAGAGAAGGAAATGTAATAATCTAAGTAAAGAAAAGAATAGAAGAAAAGATATAAAAGTATAGGTGAACATATTTGAAAGGAAGAAAAGATAAATGAGATAAGGAGAGACAATTGGACAGGGGATGGAAGGCACACTGGTGCACTTATGCACGCCCCTTACTGACCTCTAAGGAATCTGGAGAGGTCAATCGTGGATAGTCTAAGGGGAAAATGTTTGGGGTTAGGGGTTGACACTACTGAGTCAGGTAATGAGTTCCACGCTTCGACAACTCGGTTGCTGAAGTCATATTTTTTACAGTCAATTTTGGAGCGGTTAATATTAAGTTTGAATCTGTTGCATGCTCTTGTGTTGTTGCGATTGAAGCTGAAATAGTCATTGACAGGTAGAACGTTGCAGCATATGATCTTGTGGGCAATACTTAGATCGTGTTTTAGGCAACGTAGTTCTCAGCTTTGTAGACCTAGGATATTTTGTGATGAAAATCAGTGCTGCAATTTGGAGATGTTTTACAAAGTGGAAGGTGAGAATAAAGAGTCAAAAATAGCTCCTGATTATGATTATGGTGTTATCACAACTTCCTGTAGCCTTCTGGAGGTTCAAAAATAATCATATCCCCTGACTTTTTGAATTTTGCCCACTGATGCCAGAGGATTTGGTTTTGAATTTCTCAGAATTATTCTTTGGATGCAGTTCAGTTTGGTAGCACCCTGTATAGCGCCTTGAATTGGACACAAGACTGCAAATGCAGACCAATCTATATTATGGAAGAACTTGGGTATTTCTGTTTTCAAGACTTTGGCTGTTTGCTTGTTTCTTATGTTGATAAATGGCTCATCTATGTATTTCATGAGAAAGACTCCAATTCCCTGCTGCAAATCCTTTATAAAAAAGTTGATAGCTTCAGGGGCAAAGATAGCATCCTATAGCCGTCTTCTGAAAATTTTCTTCCAGACTTTTGTGAAACTATTAAATAACATTATGAACCAGTTTCTGATGTATCTAACATGGATACCTAGCTTTTCAACAATGAAGTCATGGGAAAAATTGTGAAAAGAGTTGCTGAAAAATTAAGCGATAGTATATGCCTAAGGTTCCAGGATTGTTGAGAAAGAGAATTCTACAAAGGAAAGAAGGGAATATTAATACCAGCCTGATATTACTTATTGATAATAAACTAGCTCCTTCAGAGTTTTTTCCTGAATTTTGCTGAATGTAACCACCTCTTTTCATTTTCTTTTTTTTACCTCCTTGAAGTTTGGGACAATATTTCTTTGACTCTGACCAAGCAGACTGCTACTAAAACTATTTTTATGTGGTGGTATTTAGTGAAGCTAGATTGGCAAACTAAATAAATTAAGAATCATGCACCGAGGGATTGTTTACTGCCTTAAAAGTACAATATCCAGCTCTGCTTTTAAAGTCACTACATTCCTCCTCCTTTTCCTTTCCTCCTGTTAATACATCAATTTGCAAGACTTGCAGTGCCCTGCAACTTAGTCTGGACAAGAAACACAACCAACAACTCAATTGTACTACGATTACATCAAGAGAATATTCTCCCCTCCATTCTGAAATGAAGCAGACCACACAGATATCTTGAAGACGGTTCCGTTTATTCAGCTCTCAAGCAAGTGACTTCAGCAAGGAAACGCGTCTGAGCTGTCAGTGTCAAAACAGCTCTATTTATACTTTAAAGGCTCGCGCCTAAAAGAAACAGCCATGCGTCTTAACCAATCAGACGCGACCTTGATTTATTCACATTTTAAATTGACAGAGACAGTATTTTTACAGAATTTCTTTTTACAGACTTAACACCCCTCCCTCATTGGTTGAGTACAACTGTCAATCAGTGAGCCATGTGATGTAATCCTCCAGTCTGCTTGGCCTGCGTGAAGTCCGATCAGACCTGCGCAGATCATTTGCGTCTGGGATTTCCACGGAGGAGGATGGCTCGTTGTGGTCTCTGGTTTGCGGCTGGGCCCGAGTTGGGGCTCCGGCCTGCGGTCGAGGATATGTTGGCATTGCACCGATTCCTGATGAGGAGGACGGCTCGGAGTCGTTGGAGGATACTTCTGGCCGTGGTGAGTCCATTTGATAATCAAAAAGTTCAGGCTGTGAGTGAGAGTCTGCTTGGGGGGAAGAATTTTTGTTAGCGGCCTGTTCGTTGTCAGGTGTTATACGCCCCCGTAAGTGATCTATGTGCCGCTTCCATGTGCGGCCATCCTCTAATAGAATAATATATGTTTTAGGAGCTGTTTGCTGGATTATTTTTCCCTTAAGCCAATTTAAACCCCCTTCAAAATTTCTTGCAAATACATTTTGCCCTAGGTGCAAACTTCTTTCAGGGTTTACACAGATTACATCATTATAATTATTTATACAATAATGGGGGTGCAACCTGTCCAGAGGGGACCTTATTTTTCGACCCAATAAAATTTCTTCAGGACTTTTATTTGTGATGGAATTTGGGGTTATATGCTGCATTAATAAAAATTTATCTAAATTGTGTTGTATTTCCCCTGGGCCTGCCCTGCGTAGTGCTTCCTTGTTCTGCCAGACCATTAACCCATGGGGAATAAGGAGATGTGAGGGCGTGTCTGACCCCCAAATTACTTAAAAAACATTCAAATTGTCTGGCAGTCAATTGTGGCCCGTTATCAGAAACCAGGATGTCTGGACACCCATGAGTGGCAAACAAATGATACAAAGCCTTTATAGTGGCACAAGTAGTGATGTTTTGCATGGCTATTATTTCCACCCATCTAGAGAAAGCATCTACTACAATCAAAAAATTCTGAGATCCAATAGGGCCCGCAAAATCGATGTGTATACGTGACCATGGCCCAGTGGGTTTCTCCCATTCAACCGGTGTTGTCTTAGGGGGATTGGGACGTGACTCCTGGCAAGGGTCACAGTTTGCTACCCACTGCTCGATGTCTGTGTCTAGGCCTGGCCACCACAAGTGTCCCCTGGCCAAACCCTTCATTCTGACAATTCCTGGGTGGCCCTCATGCAGCATACATAACACTTTCTGTTTTAGACTGTTGGGAATGACCACCCTGTCACCCCATAACACACAACCCTTCATGTAGGACAATTCCAATCTTTTTGATTTAAAATCTGTTAGTCCTGCTTCCTCAGGATCTCCTAACCAACCCCTTTGTATACAATTAATAACTTTTAACAATATTGGGTCCTTCTTGGTATATTCAGCTACCTCTTTGGCTGTGGTCAAAGGGTTTTCCTCGAAGTCTAATAGCAATATGTCCTCTGACGGGGTTGGGTCTTTAACTAAGACTGCCATAGGGCATCTGCTTAGGCCATCTGCATGGTTTATTGCTTTTCCCCCTTTGTGGGTTAATTCATATTGATAACCTGATAAAAATAGTGCCCACCTAATTAATCTGGGGGACATGAAAGGAGGAGTTGGCTTGTTAGAAGCCAGTAGACCTAAAAGGGGTTTGTGGTCTGTGATTAGTTCAAAATTCCTCCCACACAGGTAGTTGTGAAATTTCTTCACGCTAGATACTAGGGCCAATGCCTCTTTGTCCAGTTGGCTATAATTTCTTTCGGCCATGGACAATGTTCTGGAGAAAAAAGCGATTGGGGCTTCTGTTTTGTTAGGCATTATATGAGCCAATACCCCGCCTACCCCATAAGCCGAAGCGTCACATGTAAGCCTTATGGGCAATATTGAGCTGTATTGAACCACTACGCTTTTAGATGTTAACAATTGTTTTATTTTGCGAAAAGCTTCGCGCTCAGGTGTGCCCCAGGTCCAGGGAATTCCCTTCTGCAGCAGTCGGTGTAGAGGTTCTGCTGCCGTTGCCTTCTGTTTTAGAAAGACAGAATAAAAATTAAGAAGGCCCAGAAATGCTTGGAGTTCTGTCTTATTATTTGGCTCGGGTGCTTCTGTTATGGCTTTTAATTTTTCTGTTGTGGGGTGGACTCCCTCACCGTCTATTCTGTAACCCAGGAATTCGATGCTGTTGGCTCCCCATACACATTTGTCAGCTTTTACTCTCAAACCCCTGGATTGTAGCCTGGACAATACTTCTCTAATTCTTTCATTTAATTGTGATTGGTTCTCCCCTGAGATAAGGATATCGTCAAAATATGGGGTGGTTCCTTTAATGCCTGCCAATAACCGCTCCATGAGGCTTTGGAAAATGCCCGGGGCTATGCTAACCCCAAATTGTAAGCGGGTGCATCTGAAAGCACCCCTGTGAGTTACTATGGTCTGTGCCAGAGATGTGGCCTCATCGACCGGAAGCTGTTGGTATGCCTGTGCGAGGTCGATTTTAGAGAAGACCCTTCCTTCCCCTAATGAATGCAGGAGCTGTTGGACTACTGGAATTGGATATGGGTGGTGTTGGAGGGCTTTGTTAATCGTTGCTTTGTAGTCTGCACAGACACTTAACGAACCATCAGGTTTAAGCGGTGTTACTATAGGGGTTTCCCATGGCCCTTGCTCCACCGGGACTAAGATGCCCTGAGCTATTAGTTTATCCAGTTGGATGTCCAATTTAGGGAGGAGCGGTAAAGGAACCCTGCGAGGCTTGAGTCTGACAGGGGGAACCTTGGGGTCTAGAGAAAAAGAAATAGGGCCCCCATTATACGTGCCCAATGTAGGGCTGAAAACCTCAGGGAACTCATGCACAAAATCAGGAATATCATTTTCAGCATTAATTTTACAAAGTCCCAATATTTCAATGCCCAGAGGAGACATCCACGTTAACCCAAGGAGGGAGTGTTTAGCTCCCTCAACCACAACCAATGGAAGAGAACATTTACATTCCTTAAATTGGACAGGCACATCTACTTTCCCTAATACAGGTATAACATTTCCCTGAAAATCCCTTATGACCAGAGTTGTCTGCATGAAATCAGATTTAAGAAAATTAGGCATGTACATTTTAAATTTGTCCCAAGGCATAATAGAATACTTTGACCCTGTGTCCAATTCCAAATTACAAGGTTTGCCATTTAAAAGTAACGAGATGACAATTTTGCTCCCTTTTTTCGTATTTGCGCAATTTACGTAAGTTTGTGCGTTACCTCGTGAGTAGTCACGGTTAACGGTGGAGTAGTTTCTTCGGTTGAAGCCTCTGGAAAATTTGTTGTCTCGCGGTTGTTGTGCCTGGTTGTTGAATCTTTGTTGGCGGGGTGCAGAGAAGGACTCCTCGGGAAGGGGAGCTCTGCATGCCTCGGCGATGTGCCCGCGCCGGTTGCAGCGGCGGCAAATAGCTTCTCGGAACGGGCAGCGTTGTCGTGAGTGGTTCCCTCGGCATCCAGGGCAAGGGTTGGATGGATGTTGGTATCTGGGCTGTCTGGGTTGGTCAGATGGCAGCAGGAGACAGGTGTCGTCGTCCGTGGCAGCTGGGCTGAGGTCATCAGGAGCCTCGGCGTGGGTGACAGCAACGGAGATTTTGGAAACGGTTTCTTTTTTCTCGTGTTCCTTGAGTTCTTTTGCGGCCGTGTCAGCTACTTCGGCAGTTTGAGCCAGCTTAATAACAGATTGAAGCGTTGGCTCGTCTTCAGTTAGGATTTTATTGCGGACTGCGGCGTTTTTCATCCCAAAAATCAGAGCGTCGGTGAGGCGAGCTTCCGGGCTGTCAAATTTGCACTTTGACAGCACCGTACGAAGTCGCGTGGCGAATTGGTTTATGGATTCCGACTCACGTTGTGTCATTCTTGAAAATTGGTGTCTGTAGACTACGGCAGGTTTCGTTGATTTAAAGTGATTGGCGAGTCTTTCTTGGAGGTCGTCCCAAGGAACGGTTTTAGCCGGGAGCGGGTCGGTCAGCGTTTGGACGAGGTCGAAGATTTCAGTACCGCAATAATTTAGAAAAATCGCCCGCTTCCTGTCGGCTTCGGCTTCTCCCATTCCTGCCGCTTCGAGGAAAATCTCGAATTTCGCCATGTAGGCGTCCCATGACAACTTTTCGGGGTCGAAGTAGTCGGGAGCCCGGCCGATCTGAAGGTTGTTCATTCTTGACACGTGGATTTGTCGTTCTCTCGTCGCCAGTGAAATGAAGCAGACCACACAGATATCTTGAAGACGGTTCCGTTTATTCAGCTCTCAAGCAAGTGACTTCAGCAAGGAAACGCGTCTGAGCTGTCAGTGTCAAAACAGCTCTATTTATACTTTAAAGGCTCGCGCCTAAAAGAAACGGCCGTGCGTCTTAACCAATCAGACGCGACCTTGATTTATTCACATTTTAAATTGACAGAGACAGTATTTTTACAGAATTTCTTTTTACAGACTTAACACATTCCTTTTGCTGTCTGTAAAACTAGGGAGGATCTCTTCTGAAACAATTCCCGTGTTATTTATGCTTCTGTGAACTGAGATATCTTTTACATGTCACTTGTAAGTCCTGTTTCCCAAAGCAAGTTCCACTTCTTGTCCTGAAAAGAGTACAGTAGGGTAGGGTAGGGCAAGGCAGAGTATAGTAGAGTAGAGTAGAGTAGGGTAGGGTAGGGTAGAATGAACTAAACTAGACTAGACTAGACTAGACTAGACTAGACTAGAATAGAATAGAATAGAATAGAATAGAATAGAATTTTATTGTCATTTTAAATGTACACTAATCAGCAGACATTAAAATGAAATTTTGTTGTATCCAGCTCCCAAAGGATAATCATTATGCATATGCCCACACATCTATAATACAGAGAAACATCTGCAAGCACAATAGGCATGAACAGACTTACTTTCCTTTAACCATTTCTTCTATTGATCAATGATGTACATTGCAGTCCTATGCTGTTGTGGAAAGGGAAATGCATCTACTGCAGAAAGTAATAGTTCCTGATTTGACATTCAGTCTGTTGCATCTCTGTTTCAGTGGACAATTGGAACTGACAAGAGTGAATAACTTTCCCAGTTCATTCTCCTCTATTACCCAAGATTCTATACATTTGTGAAAATGCCACCAGTTTTTTTCTACCGTAATGGTGATTCATCCTGTCCATAGAGAAAAGATGGCATTACACAATTGGATGTGTTTGCACGCGCTATCTGTACATTTAACTGTGACATTACAGGAAGTCTTTATATATGCTGAATTGCTGTCTGACAGCCACAAAGGAACAATATAAACTGGTCTGAAGTGTACAAAATGCCTTTCCTTGGTCAGCCCTTTTTGTCAGTTTTCTGGTCAGTTTCATTTCAATCACTGATAGAAAAATCTTTCCACTTCAGCTATATATTATACATGTAATGTAATAAGAAAACTCTTGAATTCTTCCCAAGTGAATAATTCAGTGGAATCCTTAAAATTCACAATCACAACCATAAACTCACAAAGTCTATACTTATATACCTGATATTACTTAGTTCTAACATTGGCACTTAGCTATTAAAGAATACAAATTATCTTATTGAAATTTTGATCAAGAGTCATAAAATACTGCCCCTTGATGCCAGAGTCCAAAGGATTATAAATAGAAAAATATGAGGGGATAGAAAATAAACTTATAATATTTAAGGGTGGATTTTTATTGCACATCATTTAATAGAACCTATTCTAAGCTGAATCTGACATAGCAACAATAATCTATTCGATATTACCCTAATCCCAATGCTCTTCAATATAGCAAATATATATAATTTAGTGAACTATCATATTTTTGCCTAAAGTAGGCATTACTTAGCCTCAGTTTGATTAATTTAGTCGCTTTTGACATGTCTTCAGTGGACAGAGGCTTTCTAAAGTCTCAGATCAAAACTAAATGAGCGTTTAAATACATTTGTCTTACCTTGAACAAATAAATTTTGTTTTACTATAAATTTGTCTTACCTTGAAGTCTAATGTACTTCTACAATGACTACTATAATGTATATATAGTATCCATTGGATCCACACGTCCACTGCAGTCAAGTTTCATTTACTATAATAAAGGATTAAAAGCCAGTTTGGTGTTAAAGACACTAGGCTAAAAACCAGGAGATGCAAGTCTTAAGCTTGAAGCCAGATGAATGATTTTGCTTCACTTGCTATCTCTAAACCCCAGGAAGGAGTCAATGGCAAAACACTTCTGAAAAATGTTGCCAAGAAAATTCCATCGGTTTTGTTAGGTGTTAAGGAGTAAACTGTGCTACCCCTAGAAGTTACACAAAATGCAAGAGGAATACGTCGAGGTAGATAATATCCCAGAGATATGAGCAGTACTTCAAATAGGCTCAAACTCAACCCCGACAAGACGGAGTGGCTGTGGGTTTTGCCTCTCAGGGATAATTCTATCTGTCCCTCCATCATCCGGGGGAGAATTCCTTACCTCCCCCCCCCCTTGCAGAGGGTCCACAACTTGGGCGTCCCCCTCGATCCACAGCTGAGCCTAGAAGACCATCTCTCGGCTGTGGCGAGGGGGCATTCGCACGGGTACACCTTGTGCACCAGTTGCAGCCCTATTTGGACAGGGAGTCACTGCTCACAGTCACTGATGCCCTTATCACCTTGAGGTTCGATTACTGCAATGCTCTCTACATGCGGCTGCCTTTGGAGAATGTTCGGAGACTGCAAATTGTGCAAAATGCAGCCGCTCGAGCTATTGTGGGGCTCCCAAGATCTGCCCACATTTCAACAACACTCCGTGAGCTGCATTGGTTACCAATTGATTTCTGGGCACAATTCAATGTGCTGGTTATGGCCTATAAAGCTCTATATGTCTTAGGACTAGACTACCTACAGGACCATCTTCTGCTTCATGCATCCCAGCGACCAGTTAGGTCCCACAGAGTTGGCCTTCTCCAGGTCCCATCAGCCAAACAATGTCTCCTGGCAGACCTAGGGGAAGAGCCTTCTCTGTGGCAGTCCCAGCTCTCTGGAATGAACTCCTCCCCAGAGATACATACTGCCTCCTCTTTCCTGGTCTTTCAGAAATCTCTGAAGACCTACCTCTGCCGGCGGGCATGGAGACCGTGAGCCACAAGATTGTCCCCCAGCCAATGAATTGGGTGAGTATGGATGACTGCATAAGGGGTTTTTAGATTTTTATTATTTTTGTATATGTCCTTTTAAAATAATTAGATTTCTCACATATATTGTTTGTATTATAATGTTGTATGCAGCCCTGAGTCGCTTCAAGAAGGGCAGCATAGAAATCTAATAAATAAATAAATAATAAATAACCAGACCACATACATTAAATGTATAAATGTTATTTACATTAGGCAAATAATGCAGTCAGTAACAGTCCTAGTCATTCACAAATACAGCAATCAATATTCTCAATACATATACAATGCAAAGATTAGAACAAATATATCTTACTACACCCAGTAGTCCTTACAATGGAGAGTCTGCGGAGAGGGGTGGCATACAAATTTGATTAATAAATAAATAAATAAAATAGTCACATATACAAACCAGCATTGAATCAAAGAGTCTCAATAGGAAGAGAGTTTCATTAGACTCAGAGAGAGAGAGACGCGGCTGATTCCCTCTTATACCTGACTGCAACACCAGCTCTTAAAGCAATAGTGTGCTAATTCCTTTAACCATACATTGCTGTCTTAAATTATATATTGTAAAAGCCAACCAGTTATACACACAATGCTAACAGGTTTTCCCATGTATTTTCTAGGAGGCTTAGAATAACTTTATTATCACTTTGAATGTACACTAATCAGCCTATGTTAAAATGAAATTTCATTGCGTACAGCTTTCCAAAGATCACCCCCTCCAATAGATACCACATAATTAATAAATAAATAAATAATGCATATACTCACAAACTGACTAGAAAGTACTAAAAGCGTCCAAATTGACTAGAAGGTCCAGACTGACTTGAAAATACCCACACACAAACAAATAATGTTATGATATCTGGATTGCAAAAAACCTGAATGAACACTGAATAGCAATAAAGAGATTTAGAACATGTTCTTTGCTCTTCTTTATAGCCATGAAGATTTTTCCAGCCCAAATGTACTAGCCCTTTAATAATGTTCTGTGGCTGAAATGTTATCCACGATCATGCCTTTCAAGCACCATCTTCTTCTCCCTTCATCTTCATGGGCCATTAAAGATTATTTTTGACTTATTGTTTATCCCATTGCAGTCTATTTTTATTCTGTTTGATAAATGTTAATGGCACAACAAGGAGGGTGGGGAGAGTTGTCTCAGCGGTTTCTCAGGCAGAGAGGGTACAACGAAGGAAATTTTGGCAAAGTCAGTGGCAAAATGCTTATGGACTAAATGAAGCTGAAATCCCCTCTTTTATATCCTTATTCATCCGAACAAGTAACACCGCTTACTTGGTGCCAGCTTGTTTTGCACCTGAATGTCATCTTTCCAAACATGTCACATAAAAGCTTCTCAATTGTGGCCCAATCATTCATTTTTGGTGGACTCTAAGCTCAAAAAAGCCCAACTGAGAGGAAACTGTTCTGTCCGAGAATCACAGATTTATTATTTATTTATTTATTTATTTATTTATTTATTTATTTATTTATTAGATTTGTATGCCGCCCCTCTCCGCAGACTCGGGGTGGCTAACAGCAGTAAAAAAGACAAATATAACAAATCTAATATAAAAAGTAATTTTAAAAACCCCAATTTAAGAAACCAATCATACAAACAGACATACCATGCATAAATTTTATAAGCCTAGGTGGAAGGGAATATCTCAATTAACACATGCATGACGACAGAGGTGGATTTTAAGGAGCTTACAAAAGACAAGGAGGGTGGGGGTGACCCTGATATCTGGGGGGGGGTTGGTTCCAGACGGTCGGGCCCACCACAGAGAAGGCTCTTCCCCTGGGCCCCGCCAAATGACATTGTTTAGTCGACGGGACCCGGAGAAGGCCAACTCTGTGGGACCTAACCGGTCGCTGGGATTTGTGTGGCAGAAGACGGTCCCGGAGATTACCAATAATTGTAATTATGCTGTGTGAAAATATTTTAAATGGTTTTGTCATTCCTTTGGAACTTTTTAGGCCAACAGCTAAAACAATTGGCCAAGATGATAAAAGGACAATAAAATGTTCTAAGAGGAACAACTCAACAAGAATTGGACATGTTTGGCCTGTAGTAGGGAATATGCATGCTCCTGTACGCCGTCCTGTGGCCACTGGAGAAGGGTGGCCTATGAATGCAAACAAATATTAAAGCTTACATGTGGATGATTTCCAAAAATGTACAAAGTAGAACATACAAAATTTACTTTTGTTCAGCATGGTGGCATATGAGTAGCAATTGTAAAAAGAATGCTTTGAAAACTTCAGAAAGAGAAACTTGATAATAATAGCTATTCAATAACGGAAGAGTCAGCTTAGAAAGATGTAGGCCATACTTTATGTGAAGTATTTAAGCAAAGGCTGGATGATCACTTTTCAAGATATTTTATCTGCCTTCTTCGTCGTAAACTCTGCATTAAGTAGTAGATGATTTTGAAAGCCTCTTTTAATGCTACAATTTCAACTATCTTTTCAAAGTTGTGGAGGAAAACCTGCAGAAATATTAAATTAGGGCCTTCCGGGTGATAAACAATATAACTAAAAGAGAAAAAGCAGGTGCTTGTTGTAAGTTTTATTCACAATTCAGAATAAACAAATTTTACAATCCATAACTGGTAACGTAATAGGAAAAATATAAACAATTTGCTTCATGCTGGCTTTTATATCTCCTTTCATTAATGGTCTAGAAAGCATTAGGAACATATTGGTTTAGAGGCCTGCCTTTGCTTATACTCAGTATTCAGTCAAGATTAAAAACACAATATGAAAGGAATATATTATTATTATTATTATTATTATTATTATTATTATTATTATTATTATTATTATTATTTGGGTCTCGGAGAGGCTCTTAGCATATACCAAAAAACATAACAATGCAATTTATCCAATTAATATACTAAAAAGATTCTTAAGAATTCTAACTTAAAACATTTCCCACTGCCGACTTACCGGCGGATGGGGTTTGCGGCGATCGGCGGGCAAAGGAGGCGGCCATGTTGGGGCGGAGCCGCGGCACCCACGTGGTGTGGGGTGCCGTAATGACGTCAGCGGGTGCGTGAGCACCGATTGGCCGGGCGAGCCAGGCAGCCCTATATAAGGTGGGCTGCCTCGTGGCGCAGCAGACTTGCCCGGATCGCCGTGAGTCAAGGTTGCTGCTGCTGCCGGCTCGGGCTATTGCGCAAGAGGCCCGAAGGCCGGCGAAGCAGACGAGCGACGAGGGACATGCGGCGGTGCACTTTTGGAGGCCCGAAGAGCCGCGAGCAGCGGCTGGAGGCTCAGTTCGCTTCGGCGACACCCCCGCCCAGGGTTTGGAGGCGCATTTGTTCGGCAGTACATGGCGGGGGGAGGGAGAAGCCGTTCGGGGGCCCGGCGGCGGGCTGCGGGGGGGCAAGCCAGAGGGATAGGCACCCCCCCCCCATCGAGCCCCGCCGCACCGGTAGGAAGCGGGCCCCCAAGCGAGCGTGGAGCGAGGCCCCGGGGGCAAGGCCGGCCAAGAGGCCGGTTGATGAGGGCAGCCCCAGGGGGGAGGGGAGCCCCCGGGGGCGCGCAACGGGCCGAAGGGGAGCCTCATCAGGGGCGAGAGGCCGCCGCCAGGGCCGTGCCCTCCCTATGGATGCACTGGGGGGGTTAGGTGAGGCTACTGGGGCGGAGGTAGGTGCCCCCAGCGGATCTGAAACAGGTCTGTCTGAGGCAGAGGCCCCCGCCGCAAGGCCTGCCAGGAGGGAGCAGGAGGTGGGGGATTCACTTTCGGTTTCCTCACATCTACTGTCTTCCTTGCTTGAGAAACTTGATGGGAGGCCGAAGAAGCGAGGCAGGTCCCGGCGGGGCCGAGCCATGTGCGTTACCAGCGCGGAGGGGTCTAGGAGCTCATCGGAGTCGGCGGAGAGCCCACAGAGAGCACGTGGAGATCGGCGCGGGAAAAAGAAGAGCAAAAGGAGGAAGGCCAGAAGGACAGTGTCCGGCTCCGAGGATGCAGACGATGACTCCTCTCACTGGGGTGAGTGCCCTGTGCCTAGGCACCAGTGGTCCCTCCCAAGGGGGCCGCGTGGCAGGCTACAGGCGGCTAAACGCACGACACGTAGGGCTCATAGGACCTGGCGCTCGCGCACGGCAGCTCAGGTTTGGAGGAGGGGGCGTAGAAGGGAGTTGGCCAGGAGGCACAAGAGGAAGAGGGATACCTCGAAGGATAGCTCAGGGTCGACCACCTCTGGGTCCACCAGCACCTCTGTTAGCGACAGCGATAACCCTTTCTCACCTGGCCTTCCGGACACTCCGCTCAGTATGCACATGTCACAGGCCCTCAAGCGTAAGATTTGGCGCGGCGCTTATGTTGACATTTTTCATATTTTACTACTGGAAAAGTCTAAAAAGGATAGGGATAAGGAGGGCAAGAAGGGGTCGGATGACCCAAAAGATACCAAAATGGATAAAGGGATACTGGCGTGGGCTTATGCTTTTTTGGCCTACCACTCTGTGGTTGTGGAAGATGACATCCATAAGACCCATGAGCTCATCTTGTACATGAACATGATCCTGAAGGCTTATCAGGAGTTTGGGGGCGAGGCTTGGAAGCAATATGATGAGACCTTTCGTAGGTTCGCCGCCCACAATAGGCATTGGCCTTGGGATATGAGGCATAATGATTTGTGGCTTCAGGCCACGCAGCAAGCGGCGACCCCAGCCAGCGGGCGGACTCCCACTGGCCATTTACTTCTGACGCGCGGCAAGGAGGCTACTCTTCCCCGCCCGGCGGTGGGTACGGGGACCCCGGCCTCTGGCCAGCGTAGTGGAGCAGGTTCGCCCTTTCGGGGCCCACCGTACTGTTACGAGTACGGCGCCAGGGGGGCCTGTTCAAGGTCATATTGCCGTTTTCACCACGCCTGCGCCTTGTGCAATGGCCGGCACCCGACCTCCGCCTGTTACAGGGGAAGGGGAGGGGCCGGCACCAAAGACGCTGGGGCCCCAACCAAACCCCAGCCGGGAGGAGCTCAAAGTAAGGGGCCCAACCCCCGTTAGGTTGGACAGATTGAAGGAATGGCTCACCGGCTATCGACCCAAGAAAGGTGCGGATTTTCTGATCGCAGGTTTTTCCGAGGGCTTCAGGATCCCCTACAGGGGGCCTCGGAAGGCCTGTCTGGTGGATAATTTGAGGTCGGTGGCAGGTATGGGGCACGTAGTGCGGGACAAAATTATGAGGGAGGTGCGCGAGGGCCGGGTGTTGGGCCCCTTTTCGGAGCCCCCCCTGCCCTTACTGCAGGTGTCCCCACTCGGGGTGGTGCCCAAGAGAGCCGCGGAGGAGTTCAGGCTCATCCATCACCTGTCTTTCCCTCCGGGTGAGTCGGTAAACGATCACATCCCCGAGGAGCTATGCTCGGTACGCTACACACCATTCGAGACGGCCGTCGCGATGGTCCGGGCGTGCGGAGTAGGGGCGCTGATGGGAAAATGTGATATCAAATCGGCCTTTCGGCTGTTGCCTATTCACCCGGAGGATTTCAACCTGTTGGGTTTTCAGTTCGATGGCGGGTTTTTTGTTGATAGGGCCCTGCCGATGGGTTGTTCTGTGTCCTGCTCCCTGTTCGAGAAGTTTAGTTCATTTTTGGAGTGGGCACATGTTAAAGGTACGGGGTTTGAGTCGGTGGTGCACTATTTGGATGACTTTCTTTTCGCCGGACCGGCGGGTTCCGACGACTGTCAGCGGGGGATGACAGGTTTTCAAGATTTATGCTTGGATTTAGGCGTTCCTTTGGCTCATGAAAAAACCGAGGGGCCTTTGACCAGACTGACATTTTTAGGCATCGAGGTGGACTCCGTTGCGCAGACGTGTAGGCTACCCGATGATAAACTGACGAGACTCAAGGATGCGGTGAGGGTTGCCCGAGCCACCAAGAAAGTGACTCTTAGGCAGGTTCAGGAGCTGGCTGGCCTGTTAAATTTTGCGTGTCGAGTGATAGCGCCGGGTAGGGCTTTTATGTTTAGACTGTACCGGGCGACGGTTGGCTTGACGAAACCGCACCACAGGATAAGGTTGTCGAGGAGCGTTAGGGAGGACCTCGAAGTGTGGCAAAGGTTTCTGGACATGTACAACGGGGTGTCGTTGTGGAGACAGGATATGCTGCTGAAAGCGGACTTTCAGGTGAAGTCCGACGCGGCGGGCACGACCGGTTTTGGTGTGGTATGGCGGGACAAATGGTTTAGGGCGGACTGGCCGCAGGAGTGGCGCGGCAAGGCTATTTGCAGGGATTTGACGTTTTTGGAGTTATTCCCGATTGTCGTGGCCATTGAGCTGTGGTCCACCAGCTTTGCCGGGAGGACGGTCCACTTTTGGTGTGACAACATGGCGGTAGTACACGTAGTGAACACACTCTCCTCTAGGAATGAACGGGTGATGGGTTTGGTCAGGCATATGGTAACGAGATGCCTGGCCAATAACATGCTTTTCCGGGCCCACCACGTTCCAGGGGTTAGAAACGGGGTGGCGGATGCATTATCTAGGGGGCAGTTGGCTAGGTTCCGGCTGCTTGCCCCACAGGCCGAGGAGCACCCGGAAGCAGCCCCACAGCACCTGTGGCTGATTGGAGGGCCGACGTAAGCAAGGCTATGGACTTGTCCATAGCCACAAGCACCAGGAGGTCATACCAGCGGGCAGGTAGGGAATTTTGGGCTTTTCGTCATGATAGGAGATACGAGCAGCTTTGGCCTGCCCCGGTGGAGCACCTGCTCGAATTCTGTGCACTTAACAGGCGCCGGGGGTTGTCGGCCCGGACGATTAGGGGCAAGCTTGCTGGCTTGGCCTTCATAGCCAAGTCGAGGGGCTTTTCGGACACCACAGGGGATTTCAGGATTAGGAAGACACTGGAGGGTTGGATCAGGGAGAAAGGCCAGGTCCAGGGTGACAGCAGGCGTCCCCTAAAGCTTGCCCACCTGTTGGGGCTTTATGAGCTGTGGGGCCGGCTCTGCCGCTCTGAGTATGAGGCAGCACTGTACCACGCGGCTGCGGTGACTTTGTTTTTCGGGGCTTTTCGGGTCAGCGAAGTTCTTGCAGCTTCCAGAGCCGATAGCTCCGGTCAGGCATTTACCACAAGGGATATCAAATTACGGAGGGGTTCGGTGTCCTTGAGGCTTAGACGGTCCAAGACCGACCAAAGGGGTCGAGGCGTGATGGTCAGACTTTCCCGGGCTAACAACCGGAGGGTGTGCCCGGTGGCGGCTCTGGTGGCGTATTGGGCCCATAGGGGCAAAGAGCCGGGCTTTCTTTTTTGTCATGTTTCTGGTGAACCTCTTACCAGGTACCAATTTTGGGCGGTAACGTCCAAGGCACTTTCCAGGCTGGGCTTGGATCCCAGACGTTACGGGACTCACTCCTTTAGGATAGGTGCAGCTTCGCTGGCAGCGGACGGAGGTTTCAGCAGGCTGGACATAAAGACTGTGGGCCGCTGGAGATCCGCGGCCTTCCAGACGTACATCCGCCCTTAGGTGAGTGGGGTGGGGAGGGGTGCAGTCGGTGCCACCACTTCTGATGCAGTTTTGTTTCCTCCCTTCCTCTAGACCAAATACAGGGCAAGCGACACAGAATCCTGATATGTGGCCACAGCATGGTGTACTGGGCCGAGAGGAGGGCCCGCGAGACGACGCCCGGCACGCAGTTGGAGATGGAGCATCGAGTGATTGTTCAGTGGCTGGGCCGTCGAGGCCTACGGTGGCATGAGGTTCTTCCCCTGTTATTCAACAGCGGGAAGGTGCAGGGGGTGCCGGGCTGTTTGGTTTTGCACGTTGGTGGTAACGATCTGGGATCGATGACAGGTGTCGACCTGCTGTGGCACATTTGGGAGGGCTTGCAGGTGATCTGGGAGCGGTGGCCAGACATGTGCGTGTGGTGGTCCAACATCCTGCCAAGGAGGTGTTGGCGGCATGCTAGAATCCCTAAGGCGGTGGATGGGGCCAGGAAGAGAGTTAACAGAGCGGTTAAGAAGTGGGTAGTTCAGGCTGGGGGTGGAGTGATAGACCATCCAGAGATCAGGGCATCCCTAATAGACTTGTATAGACAGGACGGGGTTCACTTGACCGACAAAGGGAACGACAAATTTATAGCGGACCTGCAGAGGTGCCTGCACATCTATGTGCAGGGGGGGGAGCAGGGGGAATAAATTAAAATTTCACCCCCTGCTGTGGCCGATAGGGGGCGGAAAATGAAGTAAACAGCAACTGGTGATCTCCTTTAGGGGCACCTCTACTGAGGTGAGGGGCGAGCTCCTTCTCGGATTACAGGGCTCGACCGGCTTGGGTTCAGGGAGGGGGTCACTCCTGTGGCTCGCTTGCTGGTGATTAACATAGACCAGTAGCGAGCCATCCCACACGCCACGTGGGCGTGGTAATGGTGCAGGGGGTAGGTGCAAGTTTACCAGGACCCGCACCCAGTTTAAGGAGCTTTCGCCCGAGTGTTGCTCTGTTGAATTGGCTTAAAAGTTAATTCCGCCCCCATTTGATTTATGCACCCTGCAGGTCACGTGGGGTTAATTGTTTAAATAAGTTAATCGGTTAAAGAAGTTAAGTTGAGTTGGTTGAATAAAAGTGACCCCATTATACCCACACCTTGTGTCCGACTATTACTCCGCCTGCGCCGCAGTTCCCACTGCCGACTTACCGGCGGATGGGGTTTGCGGCGATCGGCGGGCAAATGAGGCGGCCATGTTGGGGTGGAGCCGCGGCACCCACGTGGTGTGGGGTGCCGTAATGACGTCAGCGGGTGCATGAGCACCGATTGGCCGGGCGAGCCAGGCAGCCCTATATAAGGTGGGCTGCCTCGTGGCACAGCAGACTCGCCCGGATCGCCGTGAGTCACCCGCCCACCCTCCCTCTGTTACAGGGTGCATATGATGGGTCGCCCTCTGGGGGCCGAGTAGGAATTATTTGCAGTCGCAGCAGAATTGGCCGAGCTGCGATTGTTTTTTCGCCTACTCCACTCTGTGCGTGGGAGTGTGGTTAGGGGGTGGCCCCACCAACTAGCGCCCCCCCCTAGGGTCACTGGGGGAGGGGTGGCCGATAGGGGGCGGAAAATGAAGTAAACAGTAACTGGTGATCTCCTTTAGGGGCACCTCTACTGAGGTGAGGGGCGAGTTCCTTCTCGGATTACAGGGCTCGACCGGCTTGGGTTCGGGGAGGGGGTCGCTCCTGTGGCTCGCTTGCTGGTGATTAACATAGACCAGTAGCGAGCCATCCCACACGCCACGTGGGCGTGGTAATGGTGCAGGGGGTAGGTGCAAGTTTACCAGGACCCGCACCCAGTTTAAGGAGCTTTCGCCCGAGTGTTGCTCTGTTGAATTGGCTTAAAAGTTAATTCCGCCCCCATTTGATTTATGCACCCTGCAGCTCACGTGGGGTTAATTGTTTAAATAAGTTAATCGGTTAAAGAAGTTAAGTTGAGTTGGTTGAATAAAAGTGACCCCATTATACCCACACCTTGTGTCCGACTATTACTCCGCCTGCGCCGCAGTTCCCACTGCCGACTTACCGGCGGATGGGGTTTGCGGCGATCGGCGGGCAAACGAGGCGGCCATGTTGGGGTGGAGCCGCGGCACCCACGTGGTGTGGGGTGCCGTAATGACGTCAGCGGGTGCATGAGCACCGATTGGCCGGGCGAGCCAGGCAGCCCTATATAAGGTGGGCTGCCTCGTGGCGCAGCAGACTCGCCCGGATCGCCGTGAGTCACCCGCCCACCCTCCCTCTGTTACAGGGTGCATATGATGGGTCGCCCTCTGGGGGCCGAGTAGGAATTATTTGCAGTCGCAGCAGAATTGGCCGAGCTGCGATTGTTTTTTCGCCCACTCCACTCTGTGCGTGGGAGTGTGGTTAGGGGGTGGCCCCACCAACTAGCGCCCCCCCCTAGGGTCACTGGGGGAGGGGTGGCCGATAGGGGGCGGAAAATGAAGTAAACAGTAACTGGTGATCTCCTTTAGGGGCACCTCTACTGAGGTGAGGGGCGAGTTCCTTCTCGGATTACAGGGCTCGACCGGCTTGGGTTCGGGGAGGGGGTCGCTCCTGTGGCTCGCTTGCTGGTGATTAACATAGACCAGTAGCGAGCCATCCCACACGCCACGTGGGCGTGGTAATGGTGCAGGGGGTAGGTGCAAGTTTACCAGGACCCGCACCCAGTTTAAGGAGCTTTCGCCCGAGTGTTGCTCTGTTGAATTGGCTTAAAAGTTAATTCCGCCCCCATTTGATTTATGCACCCTGCAGCTCACGTGGGGTTAATTGTTTAAATAAGTTAATCGGTTAAAGAAGTTAAGTTGAGTTGGTTGAATAAAAGTGACCCCATTATACCCACACCTTATGTCCGACTATTACTCCGCCTGCGCCGCAATCATTTGCATTCATTCAATAAGCATACTAAAAACATTCATTCGTCAGGAGGGAAATCTAATGTCCCCAGGCCTGGTGGCAAAGACGTGTTTTTAAATTCTTTCAGAAAGCAAGGAGGGTGGGGCGGTGCAAATCTCTGGTGGGAGCTGAATCCAGAGGGCCGGAACCCCCACACAGAAGGCTCTTCCCCTAGGTGCCACCAGCCAATATTGTTTGGTCGATGGGACCCTAAG